>NC_081429.1:51360111-51660111 GCF_949786415.1 Peromyscus eremicus | reverse complement strand
TGTGGGCACAGTGTGATAGTCTGATTTTCAGTAACTGTTATGGTTTGATCCCCTAAGTCTGTGTGGCAGCTTGGTATCTGGTGGAGTGTGGTGTTTAGTGGTGGCGCTGAGGTGATTGACAGGCGGAGCTGAGCAGGAGGAACTTGGGTCACTGGGTACCGCCTTTGGAAAGGATCAACGCTGGTCTCTCCGAGGGAGCTCGTTCCCTAAACAGCAAGCTGTTGTAAACAAGACATCTCATGTGTTTGGCTCCTTCTGCATATGGCCAATTCTATTTCTGCATCTCCATCATGTTCAAACAGTCAGGGGACCTCACCAGGCTTCAGTGCCTGGATTCTCCAGCCACAGAATTATGAGCCAGATAAACTGCTTTACTTGTAAGTAATCCAGCCCAGAGATTTTGTTACAGCGACGTAAGAGCAGAGCAAGATAGAACCATTTCAAACTGTTTCCGTGGAAACCAGAGGTCTAAATTCTGAGGTGGAGACATCTCACCAAACTGCCCCAAAGCAGGACGAACACGTTACTACTTACGAAGTTCTTTAACACAGTCATTGACCAGCTGTTGTTCCTTCTCCTCATAGGTGAAAGTTTCTGTCTTGATATGACAAGCCTTCAGGGGAAGAAAACAACAACCACAGATGTGACAATCTGTCCTAATGAGTTTGAAGCAAAAGCTACAGAAAGCTTTACCATTTGAAGATTACAGTTCATCACCATCAGGTTTAAACTCTCACAAAATATAGGAACAGAAAAGGTCGTCTCCCCCCACTCCCGCAGGGCCTTTGCACACGCCTGCTCAAGCATCTCTGCCTCTGATGGCCCTTCACTCCCCGCAGGGCCTTTGCACACGCCTGCTCACACATCTCTGCCTCTGATGGCCCTTCACTTCCTGCAGGGCCTTTGCACACGCCTGCTCAAGCATCTGTCTTGTTTGATGCATCTCTAGCCTCAGCTAAAACGCCACCTGCTTATGTAGGATGTGCTTGCTTCACGGCACTTCACAAACCCAAAGAAATTTCTAACGTTCTGACATAACCCTTCTTAGCTAGCTTCTGTTAACTACACAAGATGTACACACTGTGCGGCTGCCATTTTATCTGTCCACCTGCTCCGACCCATTTCTCAGCAAGCCCGAGGTGACAGTGGAGGGCTCGGTGGTAACTGGAATGCTCGGACGTATTTCATCTCAGCATCACCCAGACCTGACCTGTAGTGTGCAGGTAAAGGAGAGTGAGCTGCACCTTGGATCGAAGGGCCATGTTCTCTTCCTCCAGTTCCCTGAGCTTCTCCTGCAGCATGTCCAGCTGCAGCAAGCCTTGCGATAAGCTGAAGGACTCGTTGAGCCGAAGAGGCGTGGAGCAGCTGGAATCCGTTTCACTCTCCTCAGAAGCAATGGAAACGATCCGAAGCAGTTCATCTTTCTTGGATAGCTCATGCTGCAGCTGATTAACCTGCACACAAGGTGTGATTAGAACATTCTACACTGTTCACGTGCAATGGAGCTTCTAATTCACGCAATGACTGCAAAAGCACCATATGACTGAAAACACCACAGACGTCTCCACTACATCAGCTGCTAGACAAGTGTGTAAAGAGAGCAGTAACCACTACGTACTCCCTACGCTACCCATTTAGGCCATTAACTCAACAAATGCAGCTTTTTCTAGAGCACATATTAAGAAAGCCAGTTTTCATACACGGTAGAACAGTAATGTAAGAATCTTCAAACTTACAACACACCCTACTTTAAAGCCTATCCCCATGGCCTGTACTTTTGGCCAACTAACTGGGGAGAATGGCGAGCCTTATACATGCTAGACATGAAGTGCTCAACCACCGAGCTATGTCTGCAGGCCTCTATTTTTCAAATTTACTTTATTTCATAGTTTAACTTCTGAGGTGCAGTTTCTTGATAACTCTTCCAGGCTGGCCTTGAACTTGCAGCGCTTCTGTCTCAGCCCCCAGAATAGCTATGATTACAAGCCTGTGCCATTAACCTTGGTGACATCTTGTGTTTTTAAGCTGTCTCTAATTATGCAAATTTTCCCATTATGGATGACCACATTTCTAGGAAATAAATATTTTCAACATAAAGAACCAAATGTATTCATAAAATGTAAACAAAATTAGCTAAAAAAAAAATTATTCCTGGGCATGGTAGTGCTTGCCTTTAATACCAGCACTGGGGACTCAGAGGCAGGTGAATGTCTGTGAGTTTAAGGACAGCCTAATCCACATAGAAAACTCCAGGCCAGTCAGAGCTATATGGTAAGACTTTGTCTCTTTAAAAAAAATTATAAGAAACTTGAAATTTATCTATTTAACATGACAATAAATTACTTATTACATTTTTGATATAGAGTAAATATATTTTTTTCATTTATATATTTTTTGTTTTACCTTTTGTTTTGGTTTCTGAGTAAGAAGCATTTGGGTATTTTAACACCATGTCTGTCAAATAAAAAGCCCACTACCTCTTTTGGAGCTGTTGCTCAGTGGGGTCTCACAGACCCTCAAAGATGACAGGCTGTGGCCACTGCTCTTGATCATTCCAGAACTGGATGGTAAGACCCTATTGCTTGAAGATGCTCTACATACTGGAGTCACTGAGCATGAAGAAATCAAGTTGACTCACACTTGGAAGTTCCGCCCTATTGCTAGTTTTCACAGTGCTGTCAGGTGCTATACACACTACCTTGGCACCAAAGTAGTCATCCTTGTACATAGCTGAGAACCCTGCCACCTACCACAACAACCAGCCTGGCAAGCCACGCCCGCTGGCACAACGGCGGCACAAATATCATGGGAGCAACCGACCACTTTCTGATTGGATTTAAAACTTCCTCCACAAGACGGAACGCACACCTGACAGCATTAATTTAGGGTCAAGATCCCATGGTCAGGTAGGTCACAGGCCTTAGGGGAAGACCTACTAACATTACTCTGCTAAATAGATACTAACAACCTAGAAGTATACTTTCACCAGAAAAGTTTCATTTGCAGTATATGGAAATCTATGAAGTCAATAGGTACTGATGTCATTTACCTATTGTCAATATTTCAGGACTATCCACGGAAATAATTTATCCACTAAATAGGACGTAATTATTATTATTCCCATTCCAAAGGCAAAGGTCAAGGCTTACTTGATCAAAGGCTTGTCCCAGCTGCTCCTCCAGGGCTTCATTCTGCTCAGATAAGACATGGTTCCGCTTGAGGAGAGCCTGCCCAATCCGAGCAGCTAGCTCTAGATCTCGATCCCTCTGTAAAGCAACAAATATACCATTTGAGCATTAAAAAAAAAAGCAGATAGCAGATTAGAAATTCTGCAGTGAATTTTGCTAATGTTAAAAGCAAATCTCTTATAAAGCACAGAGATTCATTTTACGACCCTAATAAATAAATGAACATGGGGCCAGGCACACAGGTAGGGCTTAGTAAATCTTAGCCAAACGGGTGACTATGTAGTTATGAATGCAAGAGGTCACCTCTTGAAATCAAGTAAGGTTTTACTGACATCCAGTCATCATGGCCTATCAATCCAACTTTGTACATATGAGGGTAGGGACTATGGATGTAGCTAAACAGGAAGAGTGTGCTTTTAGTACTTGGGCCTTGTGTCAATATCCAGTGCACCTCCCCTGCCCCCAAATAAAAATTTCAAGTGGATAGAACCTGGGCAGTAAAGCCCAGCCAACACTTGTTGAGTCTATCAAGTACGGCGATGACACAGGCCCTAGCCATTTAGGATATGGATCAGGACAGGGATCAGGTAAGTATGCTGGAACAGTTCCATTTACGGTAGAGGAAGGCACGGCCTAGAGCCTAGTTCACAACTAGTGCAAGAAGCAAGGGTTAGAGACTGGAAATTACCAGGTCACAGGACTCAACCTCGAGCGTGGAGAAGGTAGTCTAAGCTGGTGGTAATGAGTAGGGTTTGTGGCAAAGGCAAGCAACAGGCATTCTTTCTGGGCAGATGGTGATACCGAGCAAGGGTATGGGGAACCCATGCAGTGAGAATGAGGGCCTTACTTGTAGAATGGAAAACTATTAATATACTTTTAGTTGTCACATATGTGAACATGGGCTCTGTTTACATTAATCATTAGATGGATAAAACAAAGCATCTAACTTTTCTTCATCTAATACATGAAAACTGATCATTTCAGGGCAACTTATCTCACTTTAATATAAGCCAAGTGGCATGTATGGAAAGCATTCTAAGGATAGACATGTATGTCAGAGAAGAAGTCTTCCATGGATCAACTCAAACTGAGCTACAAGAGAGAATATTACTGCACGCCAGCTGGAAAAGATTCACCATGCATGTTAAAACTTCCCAACGGGGCTGGAGAAATGCCCAGGGGGAAGAGCATTGGCTGTTCTTGCAGAGGACCCAGGTTTGGTTCCCAGCACCCATGTGGTGGCTCACAACCATCTATAACTCCAGTTCCAGAAAATATGATGCCCTCTTCTGACCTCTGCAGGTACTGCACACACACACACACACACACACACACACACACACACACACACGCATACAAACAATCAGGCAAAACCCCCATACATATCAAACAAACAAACAAACAAACAAACAAACAAACAACCCTTAAAACCCACACAGGCAGATGTAAGCTCAAACAAGGGCCTGCACTGAAAGTACGCAGGAGACACTCGGAACTGCAGGCGTTAACTGAACTACAGCGCTTTCTCCACAGGCAGCCTGGCCTAGGTGAATAACAGCTGGGCTAACTCAGAAGTGACTTTTGGGGGCTGGAAATATGACTCAGCCATTAAGGGTTTGCACTGCCCTTGCAGAGGGTCCAAATCCCAGTTCCAAGCACTCACATTAGGCAGCTCACACCACTTACAACTCCAGCTCCCATGGATCCTGTGCCTTCTGAACTCTGAAGGCATTGCACTCAAGAGCACCCCCCCCCAATTAAAAATAAAAATCAAGTCTTTTAGCTGGGCAGCGGTGGCGCACACCTTTAATCCCAGCACTCGGGAGGCAGAGGCAGGTGGATCTTTGTGAATTCGAGGCCAACCTGGGCTACAGAGTGAGTTCCAGGAAAGGTCCAAACTACACAGAGAACCCTGTCTCAAAAAACAACAAAAAAACAAACAATCAAAAAATCAAGCCTTTTTAAATAATTACTTTATCTTAGGACAAGGAGGTAAGACAGCATTATATCTGCCCATCCATACACATCAAAACAATGAGAGCTTGAGGAGCCATTCTACTTTGGGATGTCACTATATGTCACTTGTTCAGCTCTAACAGTCTTACAGAAAACAATCAGGTTGATCAACACACTTTATCTGTGCAAACAGATACATTCTAAACGATCCTCAAATATCAGGTTTTTATACTGGAGAAAGAAGCGGTCTATTCATACCTCTGCCAGGAGATGCGTAACCATGTCAATGTCATTATAGGTTTTGGTCATCTGTTCCACTCTGTCTGTGCCTAGAACTAAGGCAGTTAAAAACAACTCTTAGAGGCTTTAAGCACATCAGAAAACTTAAAATACTCATAAAAGTATCAACAAAATCCCCAAGTTTTTACAGAAGTCATTCAGGAGAATAAAAATACATAAGAAAACAGAAAAAAAACAAGGGTTTATAGTATACACACCCAAGATAATTATTACAAAATTATTGTCAATTATTAAAAAAATGCACATATGCAATAAGTTGAGAAAGTATCAAGTGGTCACAGGTCAATCAAGTCCCAACCACTTCTCCTCCTAGGGAGGTGAGTTCGGGCCACTCACATTGGAAGGTGTGAGCTGGAAGCATGGATTAAGTTACCTACTCTATACTCAAATCAATTAAAGTTACTGAAGAATAGCCAGGCAGTTGTGGTGCATGCCATTAGTCCCAGCATTTGGGAGGCAAAGGCAGGTGGATTTTTGTGAGTTCAAGGCCAGGCTGGTCTACAGAGTGAGTTCCGGGACAGCCAAGGCTGTACAAAGAAGCCTTGTCTGGAAAGGTACTGAAGAATTATGCTGCTATCACAGAATTGAATTACAAAGTCTTCACAAATTTAGAACTCAAGAAACAAAGAGAAATGGTAATATGAAATAGTTTTCCTTCTGAAATAATTTTCCAGAAAAATATCAACAATCAGTAAGAGCAACACTAATGAACTCAGTATGGTGT
This sequence comes from Peromyscus eremicus, assembly GCF_949786415.1. NCBI lineage: Eukaryota > Metazoa > Chordata > Mammalia > Rodentia > Cricetidae > Peromyscus > Peromyscus eremicus. The sequence continues at coordinate 51,653,943 of NC_081429.1, read as the reverse complement.
ATACACAAGATGGATATATGTGCATAGAAAAGTAACAATAATAATTACAGAATAAGAGGCCACGAACTTGAGGGGGTACAGGAGTTGGAGGGGGCTAGAAGGCGGCATGAAAATGTAAACCATCACTCAAGTGAAATTCTTAAAAAAATTAATATTTTTTAATAAACAGAATCTTGAGAGCCTTAATTTAATTTACTGCTGCTATTTAAACTATTAAGGGCAGAAATACATCTTTATTTGATCTTGATATTTCAATTCAAGTTTAATCAATATTTACACCCCCAACACTCACTCCCCCTCTCTTGTACACACACACACACACACACACACACACACACACACACACACACACACACACAGAGTTCTAAGAAACTGCCTGGTTCTAGGAAACTCCCATCCAGAGCAGGTTAATAATTACTATGAAATGAGCATGCAAAGCAATCATTCTCTAACATAGTCTGTCATTAAAAGACAGGAAAGCATGATGGCTTAGCTGGTTAAGGCACTTGTCGCCACGTCTGATGACCTGAGTGTGAACCCTGGAACCCACTTGCTGAAAGGAGAGAACTGATTCCCACAAATTGTCCTCTGACCTCCACACATATATTATAGTACAAGTGCCCCTCCGTACTATAAATAAATAAATGTAATAATAATAATAAAAAACACCTAAGTGCCCACTGGGAAAATGTGTAAGATTTGATGTAAGTCAAATTATAGGAATTTCACAAACATATCAATGATGAGCCCAGAGACTTTTATTATATAATCCAACAGCTACTATGTACATAACATTTTTATACTGAATGGGTAATGGAACAAGTAAAAAAAAATACAAAAAGGAAAACCAGACAAAAATAAACTGGAAATAAGTCTCGGTACTTGGCTCAGTCCTTCATTCTCTACGGATCACTAAGTACAAATGAGGACTCTCCTTGGCATGGCAGAAAGTACTCAGAAGCATGCCTGGAATCCCCGGCACTCAGGTGGAGGCCGCATGATCAGGAGTTCAGACCAGCGACAACACAGTATGTTCAAGGCAGCCTGGGCTATAAAACAGCCTGTCTTTAAAAAGTAAAATACAACGTACTTATGTGCTTAAGGACTATGCTCTTTACGGAAAGACTTAACTCCTGTGACTGTGTTTAATAAAGAAAGCTAGGAACCCAAAAAGCTAACACACAATATACCAAAGTATTGGGATAATAAATGTTGGCAGACAACATAAAGATATCCAATTATAAATAATTGCACGGCTTTGTAAGCAGTTCTATTCTCTCCTCACCCTGAAGAACGTATCAAGTAAAAGACAAAAAAAGTGTAAACAGTTTGCAAAACTTCCTACTCAGTCATAAGCAAGGTAATAGCTCTTCTCCTACACATGACAGCTGCAATCTTCTCTCCCTGTCAGGTCAGGGGAGGTAATGCAGGTAAACACTGAACAATGCAACCACCACCGCCACCACCACCACCACCACAACAACCACCACAACAACAACCACAACAATCACCACCACAACAACGCACTCATGTAGCGGAACGTCTCTTCGGCGAGGACGGGAGAGAGGGTCTCAGATGCATCCTGAGGCTGGTGTGAGGACTGCGCCCAGTCTTGGTTTTCATAGAGAAAGAGAGAGTCGACTCTTAGCTTATACTGTGGCAGCTGTTCCTCCAGCAGGTTTACCAGCTCGACTTCAGGGAGATCCTCATTGGAGCAGACATCTGAGGAGAGAGACCCCGGAAGTGAATCTAGCATGCTCCGTTTACCACGCTGCAGTGAAATTGGCTTTTTGAGAGCGGGAAACCAAGGAAATGTTAGACAAGATCATTCTCCCCTGACTTCTGTGAACGTTTCTAGTGACACTGAGGAGGCCGCTTGAGTTCTCGCCTCGTCTCTCCGAGATCTGAGAAGGTGACTGGAGGTTCCTGACCTCCATGGCGGTTGTGTGAACAAAGTGATAAACTGTGAGAAACACTTACATCTTGGTATTGAAGGGTTCAGAAATATAGGAATAAAAAATTATGAGCTTAAGAGACGGAAACTGACAATGGTCATCAGCTGTACCAGCAAACAGGATTAACCTTTACCTGGGCCCTGTGTGTTTTACGGTGAGCAGCTCTGTCAGCAACCCAAAGGCTAATTTTTCACTGAAGATTGCCCTCTGTAGCCCTGGGGTTAGCTCTTTTCGATAACCCCCTCCCACTCACCACCAAAACCAAAGTTCACTTTTAATGAGTTCTGGTGACCACCTGCTTTGCATTGTCCTGTATCCCCCGCACCCCCCCCCCCCCCCAAGTCAGGAGAAGCTGCAGGTTTGGGCAAACATCAATTACCCGAGTCAGGAAGGGCTGCAGGGATGTGCAAACACCGTTTAGCCGAAACCCTCTAAAACCTTGTTAATGGAAAATTGTAAGACCTAAAAAGCACTTGTCTCTAAAAGTTTAATTTCAGAATTGTGAAAATTCTTTCGTCCATGCCTTATGCTTACTTCTTGCTATAAAAGGGGCCAGAACCCGCCCCCATTGCCACAGCTCAGAACCCCAGACTCTGGCTGTGGTCTCAGCTAGCTCAGAAGCTTCTGTGCCTCGAGGTGACTTTCTTTTCTTTGATTTTTTTCTGGAATAGTTTGCTTCTGGTTTAACAGACTTCGGTGGTCTGTCCCCCATTACTGTGTGACCCTGCGCACAACAATATGATGCCTGGCTCAGGCAGAGGCACTGACCAAATGCTAGCTTTCTCCTTAAAAGTCTTTGTGTGTGCGTCACGTTGTGAGTGTGTCACGCTGTGTGTGTGTCACGCTGTGTGTGCATCACGTTGTGTGTGTGTCATGTTGTGTGTGTGTCGCGCTGTGTGTGTGTCATGTTGTGTGTGTGTCACGTGGAGGTCAGACAACTACATGGGGTGTTTGGTCCTTGGCTCCCGCCCTGTTTGAGTCATGGTTTGTTTTTTGCCAATGTGCACGTGTGCCGGGCTGGACAGCCCGCAGGCTTGGGGACTTTCCTGTCTCCACCCCTCACCTCATCTTGAAGCAGTGGCTACTGCACCCTGTCCCCCAGTTCCGCATGCACGGGTGTGCGACAAGTGCCACGGCCCCTGCGCCCTCGCCCACTGCGCCCTCACCCACGGCGCCCTCGCCCACTGTGCCCATGCCCCAGCCTAGTGCTCTTTATTGTCGTTTTACTACGGAGTCTTTAGACCTTTGATGGTCGGGGTTAATTGTCAACTGGGCAGACTCTACAGTCACCTGGGAGACGGACCTCTGGAACGCCTGTGGGGACTATTTTGATGACACGAATTGTGGGAAGACTGACCCAAGTTCTCGCACACTGTCTCTGACATACCCTGCATACTTCTATCCAGGGCCCAGACTTTCCAGCTGCCCACTGTCCTGTTTTTCAGTGTTAAGATTAGACAGCACATGGGCTCTGGCATCAAATCTAATGTCTAATCTGACTCCTCCATACACTCATGATGGATATTAGACACAAGACTCATCTGAGCCCCATTCCCTACACATCTGCAAAACGAAGAGAATCATTTATTACATCCGGCGTCATACTTGCCACAGTCGGCACCCACTGAATACTGTTGAGGTCACTAGTCTCTCCTCTCACAGGCTGGCTCTGAACATAGTGGGACTTTCTTATGTGTCTCTTCCTGGCTTCCTGTTTACAATATTACCAGCATTTACACCCCCTCAAATCTAGTGTTTACAAAAGAGTTATCTCTTGTAACACAATTAGAATACTAGGGTTGGAAACAGAGAAAGTTCAGCAGGATGACATAACCGCCCTCTCACTTGTAGGAGGTCTGGTATTTCCTTTGTGGGTAGTATAAAGAAACATGCTCTAACTCTGACAAAAGACGTCAGTTTAAGAAAATAAACTCTGCAAGAGCACACTTCTGTTAGCTGGCCTGAACTTACCAAGGACAGTTTAGTAAGTTCCATGCAGAGGCCGGCACTACCACACATCTCCACTCATCCGGAGGATGAGCAGCGGCTCACCACCACAAGAGGAGATGTGGGTCATTTACGCCTTCCTCATAGTTCCGAAGAACCCTCCAGCCTCGGCAGAGCTACTGAGCTCGGAAAACGTAGCCCCAGTTTCTTCTTATTACAAACTCCAAGTGACTCTGCTCACTTTACTTGTTGCACACACATCACAGACTGTCATTCTAACACTTCCGGAAGAGAGCCAACCACAAATAGATGCGGACGAGGTATCCCGGGAAACCAGGGAATGAAGAACACAGGCATTACCCATCATCACATCCTTCAGCGACTCTTCCACATCCTCACCTCTTTCCAGCCACACGGACTCTACTTAGGTTCAGGGGTTCTTTCTGCTTCTCTTAAATATGACTTTAGAACTGGGCTGCCACAAAGACGCTCAAATCATCCTCCACACTGTCATCACAGGACTCCCCTACTTAAGGGTCAAAGAGGTGTGAATTTCATCTCTCCAGAATAAACACACACACACACACACAACTCTACCCCACTGAATACCCGAGAAATTAAACTAATTCTAGACTAGAGAATACTGAATAGTGATCCATCTAACAAAGATGAACCAGCTCTAAAATGAAACCCTTATCACCAAATGATTTATCAAAACAAAACTGAACTCTCTAAGGAAAATCACTTGTCTAGAATATATCAGGAACACAAGGTTCAACACCTAAAAATTCAGTCATAAGTGGATGGTGGTGGCACACACCTTTAACCCCAGCACTTGGGAAGCAGAGGCAGACAGATCTCTGTGAGTTTGAGGCCAGCCTGGTGAGTTCCAGGACAGCCTGGGCTGTTACACAGAGAAGCCCTTTCTCTAAAAATCATCATCCACAACAACAACAACAAAACCCCAAACAAATCTCAAAACGCATCTTGCCACAAAAAGGACAAACTCAATTCATCTGAAATTCTAGCACAAGCAAATTTCATCCAATAGAATTGCAAAAGGGCTGAGGGCTGCCTGGAGCTGGAGCCAGGGGTGGGGATTTGGATGCAGGAGAACTTGCATGGGATGCTATGAAGTCCTAGACCCTGACTGCACCAGTTACATATTTGTCAAAACTCAAGCAGTATATTAAAATGGGGACAGTGTTCTGTACCTTAGTGAACATCTGATAATAAAGCTCAATAAGAAACCAGCCTTGGATTTATGTGGGTTTCCGAATTCAGAAGGTTTTGGACTCGACTTTTAGAAAAGCAGAACTACGCACTGACTGTGTTTTATAACATCCCTAACTGGCTCTGTAGAAATACATTCACTATGTTAACATGTCTTTAGCAAATGTAAATCTAATCCAATCAGACAGTCTAGAAAAGGCTGTACAAGTCAGGCTGTGTGAGCCAATGATTTATTATTAATATGACGATGACGATGACGATGTGTGTATGGTGCATGTGTGCATACACATGTGTGTCACAACAAGCATTTGGAGGTCTGAGGATGACCTTCAGGAGTTGACGCTTACCTTCTGTCCTTGCTGAGGCAGGCTCCCTCACTGCTGTGCTGCACAAGCCAGGCTAGTTGGCCTATGCATCTCTGGGAACTCTCCTGTGCCTCCCCGTCCCCAGAGGAGTGCTGGGATTAGTGTCCAGCTCCTTTTCTGTTCTGTGGGATCTGGAGGTTGAACTTGAGTTGTCCGGCTTAAGTGGCTACTGCATTCCTCACTGAACCACCTCCCTGCTTCCACTTGGTGATTTTTAAAACAAGAACTTTAGGAAAAAAAAAACTTCAAAGTTTTTCAAAAGGATTTATTTACGTATCTATTTTTGTCTGTTTGTGTCTATGTTGAGCATACGTACATATGTGTAGGTAGATGTGTACATGTGGAGACCAGAAGAAGGCACTAGGGTCTCCCCTCTGTCATTCTCCTCCTGTGTCTTTGAGGCGGGAGCTCTTCCTGAATTTGGGGCTGGTGTTCCCTAGCTGAGCTAGAAACCAAGCAATCCTTGGAGGTCCTCTGTCTCGGCTGCTCAGATCTGCTGCTACAGGCAGGACATCCAGTTTGTTATGTAGGTGCTGGGACCCAAACTCTGGTCCTCATGACCACAGCAAGTGCTCTTAACTAACAAAGCACTCTCCAGCCCCTGAGGTTTGATTTTTAAAAATTTATTTATTCTCGTAGATAAAACTTAAGGGCCTACAACTCTGTCTGTATACCCTCCAAGTCCCAAGGGCCTCTGGTGTGCCAGGCACCGTGGTCCGATGCCTGTAGGCTCACAAACACAGGTACACTGCTCTGACACAGTTCCTGCTCACAGGGCCCAGTGGGCATATGACAGTGCTGCATAGACAAAGAACTGCACAGAAGGCGGAGTCTGGTAATGTCATGGAGACCAAGGGACCGAGTGATGAATTCAGCCTCCCCTGAGGCCACCAGGCTGGAAAGGGAGGCTGGGGTGTCACCATGGCAGGTCACACAGGCCAGACTGAGGAAGTATCAGCACTTTGTCTTGTAGGAAATAACACTTCCACATTATGAAACTGAACTCACCAGTGATGCTCTCCGAGTCTCTGTGATTGCTATTCATGAGGTTTTCTTCACCTGGTGGTGATGTGAAAATGGCATGCTGGGGTTGACTCATGCAGAATCCTTTCTTGCTTTGGTTGAAAGGGGCAGCTTTGGTATGAATCGGAGTAAAGAAAATCCATTAAGCCATTTAGGAAGGAAATGAATGCGATCATATGTATATTTTCTGTAAGACAGATTTTCCGAGATGAGTCACGTGACATCTGCAGCTGTTGAGTGTTCTCATGTGATTATCATCCTTGGACAGGCATGGCCTACAACAAAGAGCAGACCAAGTGGTTAGGATCAGCATGCTCTTAATAACAGGACTCTAGCTACCTGCATGCCTTCATTAAGAATGTTTTTCTGTGACATTCATGGCAACATGAGTAAATCTCAATGGAATTAGGCTGGGCAAAACAAATAAATAAATCAGTTCATGATTTCTGATTCCATTTTTATGAGAGTTCTAGAGAAAAAAAATCCAACATATCTATGGTACCAAAAAGCAGATCAAGGGCTGGGTTAGGGAAGGACTTCCTCATGCACAGGAGAATAGTTTGGGGAATGATACATGGAGACACCATGATGGCTTCCGAAGGGCATGGGCATGATGTGAGGTGTAATCCAATTCTACAGCTGAAGTATGCAAGCTGGTACATATTACATTTCAACATAGCTGTAGTTTTTTCTTTTTTTTTTTTTTCTTTTGGTTTTTCGAGACAGGGTTTCTCTGTGTAGCTTTGCGCCTTTCCTGGAACTCACTTGGTAGCCCAGGCTGGCCTCGAACTCACAGAGATCCGCCTGGCTCTGCCTCCCGAGTGCTGGGATTAAAGGCGTGCGCCACCACCGCCCGGCAGCTGTAGTTTTTAAATAGAATCAACTCTTTACTGTGGTGACCTCTTATAGAGCAGAAGTGAACTGCACTATAGTCACACAAGGCCGGGGCGGGGGGAGCATACTCTTGTCGGCTTTTGGACTATATGTAGAATAGTGAAATGGATTACAGTCACACAAGGCCGGGGTGGGGTGAGGGGGAGCATACTCTTGTCGGCTTTTGGACTATACGTAGAATAGAGAAATGGATTACAGTCACACAAGGCCAGGGTGGGGTGGGGGGAGGGAGCATACTCTTGTCGGCTTTTGGACTATATGTAGAATAGCGAAATGCTACTGGAAGGCCAGTGCGATGATGGGAAGACGTACCTGACAAACCCGAGAGCAAACGCTGCAATAACTCAGGAATTACAGACAATAAACCAATAAAGGGGCAACACGGAACAGTTTCTTCAATGCTGGCACTACTGGCATTGGGGTCATTTGTGTGGAAAACACTGTATGAACTTTAGCAACACCTGCCCTGCCCTGACTAGGTGACTCCTTTCTAGGCCTTTTCCTAGATCGTACAGGCAAAATGTCTCCAGTCACTGCCAGATGTCCTTGGGGGCAGAAGTGCCCCACCTGAGAGTCACTGATAAAAAAGAACTCAACATCACTCATAAATAGAAGAAGTAAAAATGTAAGTAAACTATCTTCATCTGCTAGACTATCAAATGCTAAACTTTACTCATTACTGGATAGGGCACTCGAGACCCTTGTAAAGCTCTAGTGATAACTGTAAATTGCTGTAAGATCTTAGAAAGGGGTTCACAATGTCTATCAAGCTTTTAGATGCACATATACTGCACTCAACAATTCTACCAATGGAATTTATACAATGGAGATATTTACATAGCATGCCAAGACACAGAGACCAGAATACCTACACAGTACTGACTAAAACATGTTTTCAAAAGCACACACATCAAGTGGAATGTCCATAATGATATGTCTTAATAATAGCATGAGAGGAATCACAATTCAGGCCAGGTGTCTGTAAGCACAACACTCAGGAGGCTGAGGCAAAGGATAGCGAGTTTGAGGCCCGCCTGGGCTACACAGAGAGTTTCAGGGAGAGCCTACATAACTTAATGAGACCTGGTTTCAAAATAATCAAAGAGCCAGGCCTGGTGGTGCATGCCTTTAATCCCAGCACTTGAAAGGCCAGAACAGGTGATCTCTTGTGAATTTGAGGCCAGCCAGTACTATACAGTGAGACTTTGTCACAAGGAAACAAAAAATCAAACAAAGTAAACGTAGGTTGCAATGCACTAAATATACACACACACACACACACACACACACACACACACACACACACACACACGTCTACTTAGAACAACAACTGGGAACTGTTACCAGTCAGAAAACGTGCAGTTCAGCCAGGTGTAGTTGTGCACATCTGCAACCCCAGTACTAACTAGGGAGAGGCAGCGCATCCAAGGGCACAGTGGGGGTACTACAGAGGAGCCCTGTCAGAGGGGGCAGTGGAAGGAGGGGCTGTTCAAACCTAACTACAAGCTTTGCTTTACAGAGAAAGACGTCCACTGGACAGTCAACCCTAACTACAGGCTTTACAGAGAAAGACGTCTACTGGACAGTCAACCCTAACTACAGGCTTTACAGAGAAAGACGTCCACTGGACAGTCAACCCTAACTACAGGCTTTACAGAGAAAGACGTCTACTGGACAGTCAACCCTAACTACAAGCTTTACAGAGAAAGACGTCTACTGGACAGTCAACCCTAACTACAGGCTTTACATAGAAAGATGTCCACTGGACAGTCAACCCTAACTACAGGCTTTACAGAGAAAGACGTCTACTGGACAGTCAACCCTAACTACAGGCTTTACAGAGAAAGACGTCTACTGGACAGTCAACCCTAACTTCATGCTTTACAGAGAAAGACGTCTACTGGACAGTCAACCCTAACTACAGGCTTTACAGAGAAAGACGTCTACTGGACAGTCAGAAACTCGCACTTGCATCCTCATGGCTGCTACTTAGACACACCAACACTCACTTATATCTGAGACATGGAAAGCGCAGAAAAGAACAGAGCAAAGGAGCCTGGGAAATGGTCAGTGAGGAAAGACAGAGACACACTTAAAAACACCAGGGACACAAGTTTCAGAGACAAAGTGTGCAACAGAATCAGAGAGGTCAAAGGAGAAATTTGAGAACCTTAAAAATTAATAGTGACCGTTAGGAAGCCAGTGTAGTTCAACAGTTAGACATCAACCAGGCTGGTAAACAGAATGCATGGTAAGAAAGGAGTTTAGGGGATACTAACCAGACTTTTCAACACCTACACTTTCAGATTTCCACTTTAGAAAACTTCTGTGGTCACTGGCAGAGGGTTTCCTGACTGTTTCTATTATGCCCTCTTCTTTTGAGATTTTATTTTTCTTTTATGTGTGTAAGTGTTTGTCTGAATGTGTTAGTGTACCACATGCACACAGTGCCTGTAGAAATCAGAAGAGGGCATCAGACCCCCTGGAACTGGATACGGACAATCGTGAGCCACCATGTAGGTGCTGGCAATTGAACCCGGGTCCTCTGGAAGATCAGTCAGTGCTCTTAACTGCTGAGCCATCTCTTCAGCCCCATTCTATTAGTTCTTAAAATATTTTATAAGGAAAAAAGAATAAACAGCAGTCATTTCCCCCAAGAAACATATAATTTCATGCTGGCATAACAAAAATTTAATTATCCTACAACTGAATTCAGATAATAATTTTAATAAATACATAAGATTCTTTTACATGTGCAGCTATTTTCCTGGAGAAGTTTGCAATACAGTAATGTGGATTAGCCAGTGTGACGCTGAGCAAAGCTCATAGTATTTGTTAGGTATTGTGATGCTCGTCATCAAAGGTCATTTTCCAGTTCTAAGGGCGCTCTACTGCATACACTGGTCTCCCCACAATATCCTGCTACTCAGAACTGTCATTTCCAAACCAAGCACTACAAAGCAAACAGAAACATATCTGGATGAAACCAATAAAGTTTCACCTCTGAGCTTGAGAGGAAAAAAGTGACCTTCTCTGAAGTACACCACATCTAGGTACAGAAACAAAATGTGGACGATGCTCCGCCCACAAAGAGGGTGGGAATAATGATTCTTAGGTGGATAGCCAACTGTCATCTTCATGGTAAGTGTTTATGTCACATACACTTTTTAAACAGTCTTTTTGAGAGTTAAAATCCTCCAAAGCTTGGACTTGAAATAGAATGACTATCTGGGGCTAGGGAGATAACTCAGTCAGGGAAATGCTTGCCATGTGAGCATGAGGGTGAGTCAACTCCCAGAGCCCATGAGAAAGCCTGGCAGGGTGCTACATGCTCCCCGTGTTGTTGGGGGGGGAGTAGGAGAGGGGGGCAGAGAGAGCTGGACCCCTGGAGCCTGATGATCAGCTAGCCTATGAGTTTTAGGCTAGTGAGAAACTGTCTCAAGAAACAACACTCCAGGTGGACCTGTCCCCTGCCCCCATGCCCAGGAACCTGCACACCAGTGAACACGCATACACAAAGAGTCTAGTGATGCATTTTAAAATGTAAATGCTAAGAGTGACCTTGTCACCAGGCAGGTCACCTCGTGCATGGTCGCAAACCACTGCCAACATCCATATCTGACCTGTCACCCGTTTTTGCAATGTGTGAGCTAAGAATAGCTTTTACTTTTAAGAAAAAAAATTACACAATGTGAAAATAAGACAGATTTAATTTTCAGGGTATACCATGAAGTTTTACTGAAACACAGATACATTCCTGTTTAAATGCTGTCTATTCATTGCATTCATACTCCATGACAGCTTAGTAGTTGTGGTCATTGTGCCACTGGTTGTATATACATAGTCTGCAAGATATTAGAGTATCACACACACACACACACACACACACACAATTTGATATCTGACAGAAAAAGCTTCCCAACCGTTGATCACTAGTAAAATAATTCAGTCATCAAAATACTATTATGTAAAACTAAACTTTCCAAGACCAACCTCTGACAGCTGGGTTTCTTTCTACATTTATATACTTGCAATCAGACTACAAGAACAGACTTCTACTCTCTACACTCCTAAGCATATGTAAAAGTTCCTTTCCATTTCTACAAAAGCCCTAGAAAAAGCAGTAAGTTACCAAGCTGCCTGTGAAGGAAGGGAAAGAGGAGCCAGTGAAGAGGAAAGGAAGTAAAAATGAGGATTAAAACAAAGTGTCTCTAACTGGGCCAAGTCCATTCTTTTTTTTTTTTTTTTTTTTAAAGATTTATTTAGTATGTATACAGCATATGTGACTGCAGGCCAGAAGAGGGCACCAGATCTCATTACAGATGGTTGTGAGCCACCATGTGGTTGCTGGGAATTGAACTCAGGACCTTTGGAAGAGCAGTCAGTGCTCTTAACCTCTGAGCCATCTCTCCAGCCCCCAAGTCCATTCTTAAAAAGAACTGTGGTTTCTTTGGTTGTTTGTTTGTTTGTTTTGTTGTTTAAAATCATGACTTGATAAAAGACCACTGTGAAATACGAGTAACTGTGCCCTGAGACCGTCGGCCACTGTCTTTACATGCCCACTGCTTTGTTCTGACATTCCCGCTGTCATGACACCTCCCTCTCCCTCCTTTCCTTTTTGAGGTATCAGTTCATGTACTCCTGGCTTACCATGACACTATGCTGCAGACGAGGATGACCTTGAACTTCTAATCATTCTGCCTCCACGTCCTGGAATTACATGACTGGAATTACAGGTATGAGTCACCGGGCTAGGTTTCTCTGTTTCTTTTTCAAAAAATTTACTGTGTATCAGTGTTTTGCCTGCATTCATGTCTGTGCACTATGTGCATGCCGGTACCTGAGGAGTCCAAAAGAGGGTGTCAGGTCCCTTGGAACTGAAGTTACTGACAGCTGTGAGCCACCGTACTGGGGACCGACCCAGGACCTCTGGGAGAGCAGCCACTGCTCTTAACCGCTGAGCCGTCTCTCTAGCCCTCCATTTTTATTTTTTAACTTTGCTTTTTTGTATTTATACATTATCACCTAAGAACATAAAAATTTATAAACAGGTTTTGACTATGGGCTCCAGACCTTTGCTCTAGAGAATTACCTTTCAAATTAGCTCTGGAGTTTTGTTGATGATTTGGTCTGAACAATTGCATGCAAGAGCAGAGAAAACTAAACTGACCATAGAACTAAGTCCACGGTTAAGAGTCATATGGCAGGAATGCAGACCTCCAGGGCAATCCAGGAGCCTGCCCAGCCTGCACATGGTACACCAGGTCAGGGGTGATTTAGCAATGCAGCACTTTCCTGGGGACACCGTACATAATGCCCCACCTAACTTGATCTCCTTAGGAAGGCAGTTTGAAGTGGTGGCAGTGACCTTCAGTGTAGTTTACAGATCTTGATGTTAAGGTCTGAATCTTAATCTGATTTACTGTGCTTCTGACCTTGTGCTCATTGCTTAACGTTTCTGAATTTTATTTCTTTTTTTTTTGCCAAGATGGGGGTATTCACAAATCAAGGGGTCAGATATGAAGACTAACTGCAAAATAAAAATCCCTAGTTTGGCAACTGAGACGCAGCAGAAACGCCAACACTCATTCTCTTTAGCTTTTCTCTGTCCCTTAAGCCCGAGGAAAGCATGTCTCCTGCCTGATATTTCTTAAGATCCCGGCATGTCTGAATAGGGAACAGGTGCATCCCAAGATCAGCTCTGAGTAATCTTTAATCTAAAGAGACAAGAACCAAGAGGATGGAGCATGTGACCTAAGGCTGGGCCACTGAAGGATTAGTACTGGAGTTCATTCCCTGTGGATTCTCAGGAGGTTTGTTTGTAGTAGGAAGTCTCCCACGGTCTTTCTCCTTAACATGGTGGCCAGCCGTAGAAGCTTTCTGGAAGCTCTAACAAGCTACCATAAACTTAAAGCTTAACCCATCTTCATTCCACACGTGACCTTCCAGTTCCGGAGGTCAGAAGCATGGGATGGCTCTCCTGACTGTCCTAAGGTGTCTGCAAGGTCACACTCCTTCGCTTTGCAGGCTCCAGAGGAAAGTCTATCCCCTTGCCTTCCAGCTGCTGCAGCTGCATTTCTTACTCTGAGCGTCTTCTGCTATCTCCTGAAAGACAACAGCATGCATTAAAACATCGTCTCTGCCTCTCCTGTCGCACTGCGGACTTCTGCCGACAGAGCTTTCTCTGACTCGTTTTTTCTTTCTTTTTTAAGTAAGGAATTTATAATCAATGCTTAAGACACAACTGGATAATCCTCCCAAGCGCCTGTCTGCAAAGTCCCTCTGCCTAATGTGACCCTCCGCCTAATGTGACCCTCTGCCTAATGTGACCCTCTGCCTAATGTGACCCTCTGCCTAATGTGACAGTAGTCACAGGTTTCAAGGAGTCGGAGCTGGCTGGTGTTGAAAGTTGTGATTCAGGTGACCACAGTGGTTAACTAAGGATGTGAACCCCAGTGCCACTAACCACTGGTTGTATGATTTTTTGATCTTTCCTCTCCTTCCATCAGTGTGTCCAGGGGATGGAACTCAGATGCACAGGCTTGGTGGCAAGTGTCTTTCCTGCTGAGCTATCTGGCAGGCCCTGGCTGTATAATTCTGCACAAACTACTTAACCGTGTTTTCATCTGTTAAATGGGCTTTGTGACGAGGATTAACGGAGCTTTGAGAGCAGCTGCAGCCTGGGAGGGTCACTGGACAGTCACAGAACTCAACTCAAGCAGAGCACAGGAACCGCTATGTGAATACTGTTATTAGTATTTCTACCATCACCAGTTATTACAATGTTATCGTAGCTCTCCCAATGTCTGGCACAACAACAGAAAGGATGCCATCCACTGCTTGATGGCATCTTCTCTCAGCGTCAGAAGTCACGCTTCCTTCCTGTCTTCTGACAGTGATTTGGTCTGGGGACAGTCATTTTTTTTTCCTTTTGATGTATGAATAAACAGGAAGCACAATCTAGAGTCCTAGCTATCAGAAACCAACTCTGGCAGGCACACACACCAGGCCCTCCGCGCCTCCTGTAGCTGCACACAATTCTCTGTCCCTCTTCAGTGCCGCTTCTCTGCTGGATCGTTAGTCACCGTTTTAGAAACAACTGCTTTCCTCTACAAGTCACCAGATCAAGCTCGGCACACTCAACAAGAAACAGACCTCTGTAAATCATGCCCATTTAGGAGACAATCAAGTGAAATACCGACTACCTTATTTAAATAAGAAGGAAACTTAAAATGAAGCACCCAAACATGTCACTGTTAGAATCGTTGTTGGCAGACAACATGATTGAGGACTTAGTTAGCTCAGCCCCGGGACTCCATGGCCAACAGTGAGTGAAAGTATAAGCTCTGTGCCTAAAAAGTGTTGTTATTTCTCTAAAGGAGGGCGCTCTGGACAAAACAGTCCCCTGGAAAAGTCTAGATACTCAGGAAAACCTGGGTTATGGGAACACAGAGCCTGGAATTACAGTAAATGCAGATTTAATGAAACACTTACATTGAAAATCTATCTCAAAATTTCATTTTACAAACAATACTTTGGGGATTCATTTGAAACACATGTTGGCTGCTGAGCTTCCTGAAAGAGTGGGAACAATGCCAATCCGCACTGCGCGGCAGCTCCCCAGGCAGTGACAAAGGAAGCCAGACCACAGACATGCTTCAACTCTCAAAAACGAAATAAACTTAACATGTTCATGTTTCTACATGAAATAATTCACTTTTTTTTTTTTTTTTTGGTTTTCAGAGACAGGGTTTCTCTGTGTAGTTTTGGTGCCTGTCCTGGAACTCGCTCTGTAGACCAGGCTGGCCTCGAACTCACAGAGATCCGCCTACCTCTGCCTCCTGAGTGCTGGATTAAAGGCGTGTGCCACTGCCGCCCAGCGAAATAATTAACTTTTAACCAAGACTAACCGGTTGTAACACATAGGGCTATGTACACCTTAGACAAAAAATTTACCAAAAATTCACAGGAACCAAAAAAACCAGATACTGTACCACACTGGGACTGTCGTGGCTTTAGTGCTAAGAAGGGAATGAAAAGGCACGGGGACTGTCACCATCAAAAGGAGGCCGGTGAGCAGCAGACGCCTTGAAGGTGGAGATCACACACGTCCAGCACTACACCCAGCACAGCTCCCCTAGCACCGTCTGTCCGTGCTCCTTCGTTTCCCACTTGCCATTCAATTGAATAACCAGTAGCGTTTTCAGAATATGAAAAATACAGAGGCAGCTTTTACTCACAGACACATTGGATCCAAAAGGCAGTTAATCCACCAGGTAAGCATCCCAAAACACACACAAGATTTAGGCTTCTGGGGCCAACATTTCCTCCCGCATGATACAGTTTGGGCTTGTTTTTCTTTGGATGTCAACATCTGCAGAGGCGGGCAACTCCTGACTGCCCCAATCTCCACCAACAGAAGGGAGGTAACCTCTGGCGAGGAGTGCAGATAAGAAACTCTGGAGCCCAGGGCCATCTGTGGTTTTTGATAAATTTACACAGAAGCCCCCTATCATCCGCTACATGCACTTAGCCTTGAAGCTTTTAAACTCTTGAACTTGAACTGAATTAACCTCTAAGGAAGCATTCTACGTCAACACTGGTCTCAACCCTGGACCACTTGGGATCATCACATCATGTTTCTTTACCTCTGGCTGATCATTAGCGGCTGAGGCCTCTTCTGCACACACCACAGAACTGTCCTTCCTAACATCTCTGTTATCTAGTCACAATATGTGACATGAATATTGTAATTGTATATGCTATTCCTACTTTGAATTTGGTAACAAATCCGTTACCAACACTGCTTTTAAGGCAAAAGGAAATTTGTAATACTTTTATACGTTTTGAAACATGGTCTCATGTAGCTCAGGCTGGCTTCAAACCTGCTATATAGCTGAGGATGACCTTGGATTTCGGAGCCTTCTGCCTCCATCGCTTGAAGAGGATGACAGGTGTGTACCACCATGCCTAATTTACTCAGTGCTGGGGACTGTACGCAGGCCTTCACACATGCCCACCACGCACCTTACTGAACTTCATCCCGAAGCCCAACTCCAAGTTCTAAGGGGAGAGTATGTGCTTCAGGACACTTGCGAGAGCTAATCCACAATGTAAGAGCAAGGCTTGCTGTCCTGCCCGCGGTGACACGTAAGGCTTGTCTGACATTCACCGAGGGCTCGGAGAAGCCTGGCCTGCTATCTCCTAAGAAAAAACGTGCATTATTTGTAGCTTTCAAGTCGTCCAGCTCAAACTGCTGAAGTAGCAATGGACACTGTTTCTGTGTTTTGTTCAGCAAATGGGAAGAGAAGAAAAGAGGAGACTGCTGATAAGTATCTGTGATTCAAATGACTCCGCCCTGATCCAGGTGAAAGGTCTAGAAAGCTAAGGTGAAGAAGGCTTTGTAGGCGAGGTATCAGGTGAGTTGACTGATTTCACAGAAAAGGAACACATTACACAGCTCTACTTTCCACATTCACCTTTTATCTGAATTGGAAAAAAACCCCAAAGCAAAGGGCTGTTATGAACTCTTTTCCAAAAAGCGAAGTGTGGTCTTTACTGGAAGCTGTTCTTTCTCCTAGTTCACATCTCTGTCCTCATCTAAATCAGTAAGAACTGTCAAAATATGACCCCGGTCTGAGGAAAACGCTAACTCCGCCTTACTACCCACCCTGGAAGAAGCCAGGAAAGGACAGTTTATAATAAACACTTAAAAATTTTACAGTACTTAAACATTATAGTTTATCCATCTTGAAAATTCGCATTCTAGGTGTGTTGAGTACCAAACAAAGGATTTAATAGAGATTATTACTACCTTCTCATTTTATTGCTTATAGTACAAATTCTTAGTACTATCAAAGCTAAGCATGCTAATACATGCACATAGTGGTATTCCAAAGCTGAAAGTCAGAAACATGAAATATCAGCCCTTGTGAGGAACTATGAAATAATCCATACTATATAACTCACTTCCACTGCCTTTTCACTAATTTTCCATATTCTTTAATTTGTAAGCAACTGAAACTCAAAAATAACTATGTTTGGTTAACTTAATCTCTCTGTGTTTCAACTACCTCAATATGGAAATGGGAACAGAATTTACCCCTTATGGGATCGTTATGTGCATTAAATAAGCTGATATTTGTAAGACATATGTAACAGTATTTAATACATAGTAAGCGTTATCTATTTAATATGTTAAATTATTATTATTATTGGTGAGAGAGGGGGAGTGTACATGTAGAAGCCAAAGGCAACTAGAGTTGGTTCTCTCCTTTTGAAATGAGGCCTGGGTATCCAACTCAGGTCAAGGGGTTTGCTTACCTGTTAAGCCATCTCTTGGCCCAATAAGCATTATTTATGTTTTAAATATGGTGTAACCTTAAGTACTCAGAGAGGTAGAAATATAAATTGCAAACAGACCATTTATGGCGCCTGGTCATTTGGACATAGACTTAGAAGATGCACAATTCAGAGCAGCCTCCATCTTCCTGTCCTGCCCTTCTCAAAAGGCACTCATACCCCTATGTAGTCTCTGGAGCTGCCACCTAGCCATAACCAGGAGCGCTAAGAAAAGCAACACGCCTCTGTAACTACTGTGCTACAAAATTCTTTCCAATAAAAAGCTCAGGGCAGAATCCAGACTGGTGCAGCCGTTCAAAGGCTATCAGAAGTGACTTAGTGCCCCCAGACCAAGAACTTCTGCTACTGGGTATATTATCTACCCCAAAGAAATGTGATGTCAGCTATAAAGAGACATGGCTGGTATTGCTTCCTGTAGCTCTGTTCATGGCAGGAAGGCAAGGCCTATTTCCTTCAAAGTGCTGGTAAAATGTGGTAGAGACACACTGTGGGGCAACATACACCAAAATCCAATGCTGTGTGAAAAAAAGCAATAATCAAGTCCACTTATATAAATGAAATATTTTCCATATTTCATTTGTATACTTAGTATTTACAAATGTATTAAATTGTTTACCTCTGACGTGAGGAATATGAAACCTTGAAGGTATAGGGTTAAGAAAGAAATATTAAAAACGTTTGAAATGCTTAAGACCTGCTGCTCTTTTTGGCAGTTTGCCATATAATTATTGTTACATCCCTTCCAGGGGTGTAAGGCTAAACCTGTTCCTGGACACACCAACATGTGTTGGATGTCCTGATCACAGTAGCATAAGTAGGCTCTGCGACGTAAACTATGTGGGCACAGTTCCTGGCCATTTCTCAAAAAGCCAGGATGTTTTCTGAAGTAACCTAACTATTCTAAGAAAGGTATGAAACTAAAGGTATATAAATAGCAAGCAAGTCTGTTTGGGTATCTTCCTCCCTCCAAGTCCTCCCAGCCTCTCGCCTCCGCCTCCTGAGTGCTGGAATCACAGGCATGTGCCAGCACATCCGGTTCTTTGAAGCATTTGACTCTAACTCCTCTGTCCCTTGACACTGTTACTCTGAGACATCGAGCATCAAATGAAATTCCTGCCGAGAAGTGCAGTTATAAAAGCTTGTGTGTGTTGCCTGAGTTTGGTGTCTTTGTGGTTGTTTACTCTGTGTACAAAAATGCCACGGCTTTGGTTCTAGATCAGAAGGCAGCCAGCTGGAGCTTGGGAGCCATTTTAGCTGATTGTATAAATGAAGAATGGTTTTTATATATATATATTTTTTTTTTTTTTGGTTTTTCGAGACAGGGTTTCTCTGTGTAGCTTTGCGCCTCTCCTGGAACTCACTTGGTAGCCCAGGCTGGCCTCGAACTCACAGAGATCCGCCTGGCTCTGCCTCCCGAGTGCTGGGATTAAAGGCGTGCGCCACCACCGCCCGGCTGGTTTTCATATTTTTTTTTTTTTTTTTTTTTGGTTTTTCGAGACAGGGTTTCTCTGTGTAGCTTTGCGCCTTTCCTGGGACTCACTTGGTAGTCCAGGCTGGCCTCAAACTCACAGAGATCCGCCTGGCTCTGCCTCCCGAGTGCTGGGATTAAAGGCGTGCGCCACCACCGCCCGGCTGGTTTTCATATTTTTAAGGAGTTAACAAAAGGGAACTATAATCTCATGCAACAAACGGTGTATGGCTTCACTAAAACGTTCAGTACCCGACTCTACAGGAAACATCCACTCAGTCTTGTTACAGATTCTTGGGGGTTTTTGTTTGTTTGTTTGTTTGTTTTTTTGAAAGAGGGTTTCTCTGTGTAGTGGCTATCCTGGAACTCCCTCTGTAAATCAGGCTGGCCTCGAACTCACAGAGATCCGCCTGCCTCTGCCTCCCTAGTGCTGGGATTAAAGGTGTGTGCCACCACCGCCCGGTGAATTTTTGAGTTGTAAAGTGGATTAATAACCTGTTAATTGCATTTACCAGGTAACCAACCACACTCTGAAAACGTCTGCATTGAGGCTAGCCGCCTGCTTTCATGGTTATGTCTGCGGAACCCACAAGTTTAGTATGCGTTATTTAAAGAGTCGAAAGTTGGATAACTGAAGAAAACGGTGTTACTAAAAGCATTATTATCATTATCAAATCTTACTGAGTAAAGTCCACATTGCCCACAACGAAACAGCCATAGGGAAATGTTTGGTAAGCGCGTGGGCCAAGACTGGGCTGCAGCCCAGCCACCAGGGAACATGTGGAAAGGTCACTCAGGGAGGAAGGCCGAAGGAGGCTAAGCTGCTGACACGAAAGCAGGGGGGCAACAGGCTTTTCTTTTTGCCTGAGAAGAGGGAACAGCCTCTAGGAGATGGCAGCAGCCCGGGGGCCACCAGAGTACCACGACTTTGCAGAGATTGTAGGGAGGGTTTTTGGTCATCCATTTAGTCTGGGAGGGTCTAGTCCAGTGGTTCTCAACCTGTGGGTTGTGACCTCATTGGGGGTTGAATGATCTTTTCAAAGAGGTTGCACATCAGATATTTAGATTATGATGCATAACAGTAGCAAAATTACAGTTATGAAATAACAATGAAATAATTTTATGGTTGGGGTCACCACAACATGAGGAACTGTATTAAAGGGTCACAGCAATAGGAAGGTTGAAAACCACTGCTCTAGACATTCTGCTGACATGTGAGTCACAGTCACATTAAAATATTAGCTCATAGTGGACTTACTGTCAAAAATTCACATCCCAGGATATTAATAAGATCATCAATTACTTCAAAATCGTCTTTAAACAAGGAAATGTATGTCTGTTTAACTACAGCAACAGATAAAACAGGGAAAAATGAATAGAGATCTTTAAAATATGGATAACAGGAAGGAAGTAGTATAACATGTTTGTCAATTTCCTGTTATCTCAGCCAAAACCAGAGAAAATATCTCGAGCAGAGGCATTTTATATAAGAGGAATAGATATTGTAATATGGCTGTACTTCTGGGATGAAACAAACCCATCCCAACAAGTCAGAAAACACCTTCAATGTTGAGTGGCAAAATTAAGATACTAGATTACATGAAGAGGTTGGCAGCTGCCCTCCTAATACCACAGAATACTGAGAACCAACTAAACAGACGCAACTGTGCCATCAGACTTAAGACTATTACTGCAGACCTGCTCTCAAACAGCCAAGACCCTTGGAACAGCACTTTCAATACAGCAGTAAGGAACATCAAGCTTCTAAAAAATACAGCAAGAAGAAAACTTACATTCACATATTTTCTATATGACCTTTAACAATAAAAATAATTTGCTTTTGGTATTAAAATCATCATAAATTCTTCAGTTGCTTAGAATCTGTAGAACTTGGTGCTTTCAGAAGCAAAAGTTCCACACATCAGATGCCCAAAGCAAAACCACAGGCACCATGTAGTTCACTTCAAACAAAGCAGGCTGTGCTCATGGACACTGGAAATACAGTACCAGGATGGAGGGATGTTTATTACAGACATAGTTACAAGCGTTATGTAGCTCGGGAGCTATCTGCATATCTAAGACATGCAAGTACACAAAGGATTTTTAATTGTATTTGTCACAGACCTAAGCCTTCTTTTTCAAAACCAGTTGTCACAAGCATCCCCAGGATTTCAAGACAAGATCCTCCCTCACTTTTTAGATTTATTTTATTTTTACGTGTATGAGTGTTTTGCCTGGTGCCCACGGAGCTCAGAAGAGGATACTAGGTTCCCTGGAACTGGAGTTATAGACTATTGTGAGCCACCGTGGGGGTGCTGAGAACGGAACCCCGGTCCTCTGCAAGAACAAGCGCTCTTAACTGCTGAGCCATCTCTCCAGTCCCCAAGGTTAATTTTTTGCGTGAATTTTATATGTAATGGATGATTTTTGTTTACCAATAAAATTCAGGGAACGAAGAGTACATAACTTTTTGAGCTAAGACTACTGGTAGTTCAGGAGACAACTGGACTCTGAACTTGAAGGCTGCAGTAACTGGGTGGCTGAGGAAATGCACCAAGTCTTTCTCAACCTGCCTTCAATAGCCAGTGTCCCCACATTTTCAAGATTTTCTCCCAACCCTGCTTTCTCACCTTAGAAGTCACATCACTTCAACGACCTTCATTTCCAACTCCGTGACAGTCACACCTCAGGTTTCTATCTTTAGCTCAAACTGGCATTTCAGAACTTTAAAGTGGAACTGTCATTATCAATATATATGGGTACCATAAAACCTCTACATTCTAAACTCAACTTTCCCCCACTCTCTCATGATACCTGCTTTATTATTACTATTTTTACTTTATTAGCTGCTTTACTTTATAAGCACATGTAGCTCCAGAATCATCCACATATTTCAAGCTCATCCATGCCGCAGAGCCCAAAACTTAGTCAAGTTCTCCCTTCTCTGCTCTCCACCTGGTCTCTGTTCCCATGAGTTTATTCCCAATCCCATGGCCGCTATCTTAATTTGCACCTTTCCCTGCAATAATGCTGTATAAATAGTTTGCTGTGCGCCTGCTCTGGGCTCACCCACTCAGGGTCCTCAGTCTCTAAACTCATGGCCATTTGGGTTCTCAGGCAGATCCTCCTATGAAGGAGAACACGCTCTACGTGTGGGGAACAGACATGGAATCCGCAAGCTTGCTCATCGTCCTGTTTACTGGGACGCTGCTGCCTCCAGACGTGGAGACCGAGCCCCCTGAGACAACGGGACATCCAGACCCGCACAGCTGGAGAAAGGGAAAGCCTTCCGGGCAACACTAGCTCCTAACACCGAAGGCACAACCGCAGAGATTCTGGCTGACTTTGAGACTTTCCTAAAGAATATGCCAAACCAAACTACAATCACAGGTTTTTCTAAGATCAGCTTCTAGAGGAAACGATTCATAATAATGGCGTAGGAACTTCCTGGGTTTCAGTGAAAAACTATATTCTTATTCTGCTCCAAACTGGCTTTCCTAATACAATGCCTAGTGTAGACTGACTTCAAAGCTTTCTACCCACAATCTCCTTTAATCCTCACAGTAACCCCATGATGTGGATATGACTGTCACAATTTATAGACAAGGATGCCGAGGCTTAACAGTCGCTTACCATGCTGAAGCAGTAAGAGTCAAGAATGAAAGCCAAGCCTATTTTTCTACAGTTGATACTTCTACAGTTGATACTTCTAATGTCTGAGGTCTGACAAGTGACTGGGGGAGTGGGAGAGAGAGGGACAAGAAGTGTATGAAAGAGCTTCAGGACTGTAAATTTCCCCACTTTTAAAAAACACATATTGGGATGGACAGTGGTGGCGCACACCTTTAAGCCCAGCACTCAGGAGGCAGAGCCAGGCGGATCTCTGTGAGTTCGAGGCCAGCCTGGGCTACAGCGTGAGATCCAGGACAGCCACCAAAACTACACAGAGAAAACTTGTCTCGAAAACAAACAAACAAACAAAACCAAAAAACACACAATGATTTCTGAAGAAAAAAGAAAAAAGCAAACAAATCCTCAGTGTGCTCATATATATACATATATCCACTTTTTTTAAAGAGTTATCTGGGGCCAGAGAGATGGCTCAGTGGGTAAAGGCCTGACAACTGGAGTTTGATCCCTGGGACACACGTGATGGAAGGAGAAACAACTCCCGCAAGGTGCCCTCTGACCTCCCCACATGCCCCCCCACTCACACTCACACTAATAACAACAACAGTAATAAATAAAAGCACAGGTGATAATTTCCATTTAAAGCTGAGACAAAAGAGTAAGGAAAGGCCACACAAAATGGCTGAGGAGGAGGAAAGGCCTTGATGACGGAGGTCTACTGTAAACAGCAGTTACAATACACACACACACACACACACACACACACACACACACACACACAATGATGCATGGAAGTCCTCCAGGGGCGGCTTTCCAAGACTTCTTTCTTTCTACACTAAATGTCCAAATTGCTTCTTATTTACCTATTTTAGATTTTAAAAGTTCTCTTCTAATCTTGTTTCTTCGATCCTTGTGAGGAGCCAGCACGCCCTCCCTTTTAGCCTGATGTTGGGATGGGAAAGCAGATAGCTAGGTTATCAGGGGACCACAAGGTATCCGTGAGACCGGAGCCCGGAGCCTGTCCCTACCGCTGGCACTTTCTCAAGTGCCTGTTCTTACCCTCCCGGCACCAGGGATTGAGTTGGTGTTCTCTCTCGCTTTGACATGGTTGCCAAGTGCTTTTCTCACCCGCCGTTCCTAGGCTGGCTATGAACACTGGGCTCTTTCTCTTCTGTACCCAAGGACAGTGGAGGCCCCCCTTTCTTCCTCTCTAAGAATCTTCCTGTTAGTCAATATAGAGACTAGGATGGGCTACAGACATGGAGAGGAAGGTTGAGAAATCTTAAATTTCTCCCTGTGACTGCCAGTGTTTACAGAATCCTCGGCTGTAGACTCCATTATCCCAGAAGACAATGAGCTCACTTGTCTTTCCCTCCCCACACTCAGAGCTCTTGGACGATCTGATTTTGCATGACCCAAACCTAACAGCAACTGACACGTGAAGAGTTGGCAATGCAAGCTACTGGATCACTGACTGAAAGTAAGTAGGCTGAGCCGGGCGTGGTGGTGCAGCCTTTAATCCCAGCACTTGGGAGGCAGAGCCAGGTGGATCTCTGCGAGTTCGAGACCCGCCTGGGCTAGAGTGAGATCCAGGACAGGCTCCAAAGCTACACAAAGAAACCCTATCTCGGAAAACAAAAAACAAAAAACAACAACAAAAAAAGAGTAAGTAGGCTAGCCCGATGTGCTGGCACAGGTCTTTAACTCTGGGACTCTGGAGGCAGAGGCAGGCAGCTCTCTGTGAGTTCAAGGCCAGCCAAGTCTACAAAACCAGTTCTAGGGCAGCCAGGACTACATAGAGAGACCCTGTCTCAAAAAACAAAACAAAACGACTAAGTAAGCTATAGAAGAATTTAACAAACTTGATTGATTACTGTTGATTACTGATAAAATTTCAATCCAATACCAATGAAATGAATTGCTTTACAAAGCAAACTTAAGCTAAGAGCGAACACTCTAAAGGAACACTGTAATGTCTTCAGGAAAAACTACATAAGATGGGCATAGTGGTCCAAACCGATCTCAGTCTGGGAAGGTGAGACCAGAAGATTCTACATTGGAGACCAGCCTGGTTACACAGTGAGACTTGTTAAAAGCTCCAATGTCACATAAAAGGTTTGGTGCTGAATGACCTATCATTTTATAGTAATAACAGTACTCACTTTATAGTACTTAGAATAATAAGTACCCACTTTTCTTTAGTAAATAAAAAAAAAAAGGACTGATTTTGGCTCATTATTACTAAGCATGTGCAGCTGATTGACAAAGCATTTCAAACAAGTCCCACATCAAGAAATAATCAGAGAATCAGAGAGCTTAAACAATTCACAGCTGCTAACATAAGCCTCACTGGCAGCCTTTTAATTTTGTGACTAAAAGGGAAAACAAAATCAAACTCAGTAATTTGGTAGGGTAATAAACTTTGGGTCCTGCTGTGGGATGTTCTGTATAGCAAATGTGTTGCTCTGATTGGTTGGTAAATAAATCACTGATTGGCCAGTGGCCAGGCAGGAAGTATAGGCAGACAAGGAGGAGAAAAAAGCTGGAAAGTGGAAGGCTGAGTCAGGGAGACACTGCCAGCCGCCACCATGACAAGCCGCATGTGAAGATGCCAGTAAGCCACGAGCCATGTGGCAAGGTATAGATGAATAGAAATGGATTAATTTAAGCTGTAAGAATAGTTAACAAGAAGCCTTGCCACAGCCATACAGTTTGTAACCAATATAAGTCTCTGTGTTTACTTGGTTGGGTCAAGTGGCTGTGGGACTGGCGGGTGAGAGAGATTTGCCCTGACCGTGGGCCAGGTAGGAAAACTCTAGCTACAGGGTCCCCCGCCCCAGTTGTTAAATCTATGCTTTAGGAACGGCAATCCCATCTCAGACACATCTTTGCTGGTTTCTAGGCTCCTCCCCTCTTCTTCCAGACAGAGCTCTCTTTCTTAACTGACAAGCTTCCCTTTGTTTTGATTTATACACTGGCCTGAATAACCAACTGCCCAACCCTGTATACGACACAGGAGCAGAGCTTTGGTGCTGGGACCCCAGACACCATTCACTTTAGATAGAGATGAACCTCTAAGCAGTCCACATTTTGAAACTGACTATATTTTAAATATGAAACAGTTAAACTCTCCAGAAGTGTCACAAAATGACATGGCATGCATTACTGCAAATCTAGTCACCAAGCATGGGCATCACAGGGCAGGCTAGAGTGTCCCTTCACTGTGGAGACTACTCCACATCAGCTCTTCTCACTCACCCCGCCCCCACTATTCTCAGCAACCCGCCCATTCATCACAACAATGGATGCCTAGGACCCAGAGCTGCCTTCCCCTCACATGCACGTTTGATCAGGTAAAAGCAATCATCTCTGAAAGGAGGAACTAGAGCAGGGGTTAGTCATGGAGTCCTAAAATCTCTCATGGAAGGTTAATGCAGGAGGACCCCAAATCTGATGCCAGCCTGGCTACACAGCAAAACTGTCTTAAACAACAAATTTAAAAAGCTACTTCTCAGTTTTTCCGCTATGTGTGTTCATGTATCATTACAAACCCTGTGAGTCACTTGACCACCCTCCTGCCTTCTCTGAATCGTGGTCCACTGGTTACTTCTGCCTATAACTTCACCATCTTCCTTGGCTCACAACATGCTCAAAACCTTCTTCGTGATTTTTGTAGTCAGGGTCTCACTTTGTAGCTCAAGTTGGCCTGAAACTTCATATGTAGCCCAGGCTAGCCTCCAACTTGTGATTCTCATGCTCAGTCAAAAATCTTCTATTATTAAAACCACAAAAGAGAATAAAAAACCTCCCTTCCTTGGGGCTTTGGAACTTCCCACCAGCTACCGTCCCTCAGGAGGCGCTCATTCATGCTTCCCAGCCCTTATTTGCATTTCCAGTTCCTCATCTCTCATTCATACCTCCATTCTGGCATGACCCGATCCCTCTACAAACAGCTCTCCTTTCCCACCATGCCCTCTGGTAATCAACTGAATCACACCTCCTCAGTCAGAGTCATTTCTAGCTCAGCACTGGTGCCCTTCCTTGGCCTTCTTGTGGCCTACATCTTCCCATGCTTATTCTCAGACCTCTCACTGAGCTCCCCTGGTGGTTTGGGTGAAAATGTCCCCCACAGGTTCGTGTTGAACCCCCAATCCCCAGGTGGTGGTGCTGTGTGGGAGGCTTTGGAACCTTCAGGGGGTGGGACCTCACCAGGGAGAGGCGGGCTTTGAGGTTTTATAGATTCATTCCACTTCCGGTTTCTTTTCTTCTCTTCCTCTATCCCCCCCACCACCACCCCATCTCTGCTTCCCGTGCTTCTGCCTCCTTCTCCCCACAAAGGACTCTGCCCCTCTGGAACTGTAGCCAAAGGACACTCTTTCTTCAGCTGTTTGTGGTCACACGGTCACAGCAACAGAAAAGTGACTGATGCGCTTACCCAGCTTCTTTGGACCTTCTGTTTGGTCCTGTGGCGTTTGACTGAAGCATTCTTTTGTTCTTGTTGCTATTTCTTCTTTTCACTTACCTTCTACGTCAGCTGTCGTTACCACACTAGCTACCTCTCCGGGGTTAAGGACACTCAATCCGGCTCTTCAGTCCTTTTCCCGAGTTCTTCTCTTACTCCCTCCATCCTGCCTGGAGCCCATTGGTTCTTCCTTCCTCACTACACCACATCTGACCATCATGTATCCATGCCTTCTTCCTCCATCCTATGCAAGACACCCTCATCACTCCCAGCCTTCCTCCCGTCGGACTCCAGACATCATCATCATCATCATCATCTCTCAGCCTTCCTCCCGTAGGACTCCAGACATCATCATCATCATCATCATCATCATCACTCCCAGCCTTCCTCCCGTAGGACTCCAGACGACATCATCATCATCATCACCATCATCATCATCACTCCCAGCCTTCCTCCCGTAGGACTCCAGACAACATCACCATCATCATCATCATCATCATCATCATCATCATCTTCACTCTCAGCCTTCCTCCCGTAGGACTCCAGGCGTCTCCTGCCTCCCTTCCTTCTCTAAGAGGCAGCAAGAACCATGGTTTTAAAACCAAACTACTTTTTTAAAAAAATTAAAGGTTTTTTTTTTTTGTTTGTTTTGTTTTGTTTTTCTTGATGACGGCCATTCTGACTGGGGTAAGATGGAATCTTAACGTAGTTTTAGTTTGCTAAATTCCCTGGTGGCTAAGGGCGTTTAAATATTTTTGGCCATTTTCATGTCTTCTTTTGAGCACTGTCTCTTTGGCTCATTAACACATATGTCGATTCTCAGGGATTTGGAGTTTAGTTTTGTAGTTCTTTATGTATTCTAGATATTAATCTCCCATCAGATCTGTAGCGGCAAAGCTTTTCTTCCTCCTGTAGCCCGTCTCCTCTCTGAGATGCTCCCTTGTTATGCAGAAGATTTTGAATTTCCTGTAATCTCAATGGTAATTCACGGGACTATTTCCTTGTGCTGTTAGGGTTTAGACACTCAAAGGACTAAAAATACATCACAGAGATACTTGGACATCCATGTTTATCTCTGCACTATTCACAATAGCTAAGAGACAGAATCAAATCAAATATCCTTCAACAGACAGATGGACAAGGAAAAGACTGAACACGTACACAAAGGAATTAATTGGCCATCAAGAATGAAATCATGACATCTGAAGGAAAAAATGGAGGTCATTACATTAATAAGCCCAACTCATATATATCGTGTGCTTTCTCTCATACTCAGAATCTAGATTGACATTCATGTGTTAGTGAGTGTGTGTGTGTGTGTTGGGGGGGGTGCAGACAGGAACTACGAGAGGAGGAAATCTTAAGGAGGGGAAGAGGGCAGCGTGACATGAAAGCAGAGGGGAACTACTTACAGGGGGAGGGACCAGGAGGGGACAAACGGAACAGGGTTCCGTCATGTGTGCATGCATACACACATACATATACACATGTACATATGCATGAAAACGTCATACTGGAACTCAGTCTTTGTATACTAACTTAAAAGTGTAATGACCAAACTCCACAGTGGCCCTGCCTACTCCTCTCCCGCTCTCTTCACACTGCTGTCTTGTTTCCTTTCCTCTCCTTACCACGATCTCTCCTACCCCAGCCTCTGTAACCGGCTCACTGTGTGAACACTCTTCTTCCTCTTCTTTACATTAACTACTTCTCACCGCCAGCCTCGGCCTAGACGCAACCCACCGGGAGCCTGTGTCCCATCTACAGCAGCCTCTCTGGTACCTTTGTGTCTGGCCTCTGACTTCACCTGTACAGTACATTGACCTCGGAGTCCTCTCGGAAAGAGGGGGAGGTGCTCTCTCCCTCGCTCGTCCTGGTCCTGGCTGACCAGAATGGAGAACAGGAAGTCAATGGTAGGACAACTTGATAAATCAACTATCAGAGGCTTTTTTTAAAAATCAGTTTTGTTTTTTTTCAGTGTGGGGGACTAATCTGGTGCCTCCTGCAAGTATCTACCACTAGCTACGTCTCCAGGCCAGGGGTGAACTAGTAACTAAAGTGTTGGGCAAATTCTTTCCCCACTGACTTGCATAATTCATCAACTCTTAAATTATGACTTTTTTTTTTAAACAGTCTCTTCCTTTTTATCCGACTCTTCAAAAAGCTTTCTAAAGAAAAAGAACTCCACATCTGGCAAACATTAGCAGATAAACACAGATAAGCTTCAAAGACCTCGGTGATCTTTACAAAATGAACTAGCTCCACTTCTGTAACACTGAAGACTGCTGCTCGATTTCCAGCAAGATAACCTGCAGTTCTGGACGGCCTCAAGGTTCTGCGTGTCAGCGGTAAGGCTAGGAACCAAGTCGGCATGTTACATATTAGGAGGTTAATTATAAAATGATTTAAAAAAAAAAACAACTCTATTAAGAACTAGTCAATAGCTATATACCTAACAACTTCCTATAAATGCTTCTTGAATTAAACTAAAGGTCTTAAAAATAGATACACTAAAAAACAAAAAACAAAACAGACACACTAAAGTATAAAACAGTCTCTACCAAAAAGGAGATTAAAGAGCTAAGAAATCTGAGCTCTAACAAGGAAAGGGCTAATGGGCTCGTGATCTAGATTAGATCTAAAATGTAATGACCTAAGAAATTCAAGAAAACACGATGATTTATATTTAATGGGTATTATCATGTCTCTATCCTATAGATAGATATCAGAGGAGGGAGGTCATTTCTAGCTAAAATGTCTGTCTACATACTCGATTTAAGTTTTTAGTGGGTCTCTTAAGTATGAAAGATTTGGCTGAGAACAAGGCTATCTATAAGACAGCGGTTCTCAACCTTCCTAATGCTGCGACCCTTTAATACAGTTCCTCATGTTGTGCTGACCCCCAACCATAAAATTATCTTGTTGCTACTTCATAACTGTAATTTTGCTACTGTTATGAATGATAATGTATATATTTTTGGAGACAGAGGTTTGTCGAAGGGGTCGAGACCCATAGGTTGAGAACCACTGCTAGAAGACAAAGTAAACAAACAACAACAACGAAAACGGGAAAAACACGATGGTCAGGGATCATCAGCAAACTGTCTAGAGATTTAAACCTAACTAGTTCAAGTTAAGAGTCCGAACTTGATCCCATAGGAAATGGCATTTGAGAGAAGCCAAGCTGGAGACAGAATATAGGATAAATTTCAGGTAAAGAAAGACCAGAGACAGAGAGACAAGTGGGAAATTTCACCAACTACACAGGGGTTATTGTAAGAAAGGCCTAGGATGGGGAATGGACAGCAGGGATCCGTGAGCTGGTGAGAACAGAACAGGTTAACTGGTAACCTGGACTAGATGCTTCAGTTAGGCTTAAAATGGAGCTGGAGAGATGGCCTCTTAAGAACTTTTTGTTCTTGCAGAGGATCCAGGTTCGATTCTCAGTACCCACATGGCAGCTCACAACTGTCCATAACTCTAGTCCCAAGGGTTTTTTATTACAAAACCATTTAGGATTTGTACAACATCTGGTGTCCAACTTCACGAAAAAGCCACTTGCCTATTGGCTTTGCAGCCACCAGCTTAGGCCAGAGCTGCACCAGGATGGAGTCTCCACCCTGCTGGCTAAATTTCTGTTGCAGCCTATCTGCAGCAAACTCCATAGGCTTTTGGGCCCTAAAAGCCACAGGAGTTAGGTGCTTTTGCATGTCCTGTGCATACAGCTGGCTCTCTCGCTTCTTCCCTCTCCCGGTGGGTTGTGGCTTTCCCTGGACCCACTCCTCGGGCTACTGCCACACTAGGTAGCTGCCTCACTTCACTGTCATCTGAATCATCACTGTCAGCAGATTTGGTGACGCAATTGGGATTTCTTAAAGGGGGGGAATTAGTTAAAAAAAAAAAAAGAGAGTTTTTTCCACATTAAAAAACGGGAAACATTGATATAATGGAAGGAGTTTGGTCTGTTTGATAATACATTAGATGGTCTGCAAATGGAATAATTAAATGAGAGGATAATTAATGTTGATGGGATTTTTGTAATGTCAATTATAAATATTATTTGTTTGATCATTTCTGTTTTTATCATTTAAAAAGTTGGTTGATATAAGTGCCAAGATACAAGTCTTAGAAAAACTTATTAAAACAGATCATAGAGACATTCAGACCCAGACAGAAGAATTTAAAGGAGAACCAATCTCAATTGCATTATAAGGTTACAGAGAAACAGTCTAAGGCTTTCAAACTGCCAACCTTAATTTATCCAGGAAACTTACAGGAACTACCAAATGACAGAATCCTCAAGGGTGTGTAAGAGCTGAATGGACTCCTGTGCAAATGTTAGACTTGAGGAGATTCAAGGAAGCAATAGTCTCATATGGTATGAATTCACCTTTTGTAAAGCATATGTTAAATTCGTGGTCAATTTGTAATAGAATTATCCTCAAGACTGGAGAGATTTGGTTATAGCAGTCTTAGAGGCTGGTCCCCAATTACAATGGAGGACCTGGTGGAAAGATTGAGGCAAAGACCATTGAACAATGGAGTAGGGTTAGAGGTATGGAAATCTCCCAAGATCAACTTCTTAGAGAGGGCCATTATGCTGATGTACAAAGACAATCTCTATATGATGGCCACACCCTGGCTTTATGATACACAGCAGCCTTGAATGCTTGAGACAGAACTGAAAAAGTAGGAAAGAAAATTGAGTCATTTACTAAAGTTATATAGGGTCCAAAAGAAACCTTCACTGATTTCTTACAAAGACTGACTCCAGAAGTAGATAAAATGATACCAAATTCAGAAGTTAGACAAATAATAATTGAATCTCTGGTTTTTGAAAATGCTAATGCACAATGCAAAAGGGTAATTAGGCTGTTAAAGGTTAAGATCAGCACCCTTGGAGGAATAGATCAGAAATACAATCAATATTGAATCTCATGATCAGGATGATGCTTAGATAGGAGAGGTGATTTCCAGAGGTTTGAAGAAAAATCATAAAGTCAAATGTTTCAATCACAGTAAAAAGGGCACCTAAGAAGGGACTGTAAACAGGGCATTTCTGGAAACAATGTTTTTTTTCAAGGAATAATACCAACAGAACGTCCCTCCCTTCTGGATTATGCAGAAGGTGTGGCAAAGGCAGACATTGGACTAGTACCATAGATCAACAAGGGACAGAAATGTAATCTCTTGCCTCTGCTGTTGGGAAATGCCCTGAGGGACCTCTTACAGGCCCTATGTCAAATTCCATTCAGTCCTTTCCTATCATCATAGATGAAAATCCTTCCCAGAGCAATTAAAGAACCTAAATCTTATTGTAAGAAACTATACAGCTCTGGATGATAGAACAGCTATAAAAGAGAGAACAAAAAATTCAGAAAAGAAATTCACTAAAGAGGTGTAAAGTGTGTAAGTTTGAAAGATATCAAAAGATAGTTTTGGGTTGGTAATACAAGTTAGGATAGAAAGTGAATTATGTACATTTTGGACTCACCAAAATAGGATAAATAATGGAGTATTTCTTTGATTTTGCCAAGTGTTTATGAACTGGACATTGTTAATATAATTCTTGACTGTATATATTGTATATAGTTAGTGTACTTGTTGTATATAGTTTTTCTTAGTTATAACCTTCTTTTATTATTTTAGACAAAAAAGGGAAAATTGTGGTGATATATTGTTTGTAATCTAGGAAATAAAGCTTGCCTGAAGATTAGAGGTCAGAACAAGCCACTAGATTAAACATAGAGGCCAAGCAGTGGTAGCACTCAGGAGGCAGAGGCAGAAATCCATCTGGATTTCTGTGAGTTCGAGGCCACACTGGGTTACACGAGATTAATCCAGTCTAAAAGAGAAACAGAGCCAGGCAGTGGTAGCACATACCTTTAATTCTAGCACTTGGGATCACACCCTTAATTCCAGCACTAGGAAGGTTGAGACAGGAAGTGATATGGCTGGACAGAGAAAGGAATAAAGGCACGAGGGGACAGGAACTCACACTTTTTCAGGCTGAGGAGTTGGTGAAGTAAGAGGTGGTGGCTGTGGCTTGCTCTGCTTCTCTGATCTCTCAGCTTTCACCCTGATATCTGGCTCTGGGTTTTTATCATAAGGCCATTTAGGATTCGTACAACCAATGCCCTCTTCAAACTTCCAATTGTACCAGACACAGACATGAGCAAAATGCTCACCCACATTAAAGAAAAACTCCCCACCTCCCACAAGCTGGCTCCTGCTTCCTTCACCAACCAGACAATATACTCAGATGAAACAAAGAACAGCATTTACAAGCTCTCTAAAAACACCAGGAAATTCTCAATCCTATAATTGGTCACGGCATTTCTTTGAATTCTAACATCCTCTCTCAATTCTACAAATCCAAACTCTAACTAGCTCAAATGCTTTCCCAGGAGCCTTCTAGTCTTTCCAGGAGCCTCAACTCAAAGTCCTTATTACCGCTTCTCGCTCTTTTTGTTTGTTTTTTAAATAAACATCTTAAAGGCCTTTCTCTTATAGCTACTCCCCATCTCCTCAGATAAACTGTCCATTCCTTACAGCAAATATATTCATTTTAATTCCTCCTTGCTTCTTGGCACATGTGGTTGAAGCTCTTAATTAAATCGTATACGGCAATAGTACAGTGTAAAGTTAAGAACACAGACAATGAAGACGGAATAGTTGATTCTGAATTTTAACTGGGCTATTCATTAGTTGTGTGTCCTTGAACTATGCTTCTGTGTGTGTGTGTGTGTGTGTGTGTGTGTGTGCGTGTGTGTGTGTGTGTGTGTGTATATCACTTCTTAGGGTATCAAACTGCTTTATATTTTGTGATAGTTATGTAAAGCTTCACTACAAAGCAAAATTAAAAAAAATCAAACATAAAGCCAAAGTTTAAGTAAAAATAGGTATATGCAAATTCTCCTTAAATCGTCTTATCTGTGACTTTTTAAGACACATTTTTGCTATATTTACTTACTTGGTGTATGTATGTGCTTGTCCATGCCATGGTTCACATGTGGATGCCAGAGGACAATCCATGGGAGTCAGTTCTCTCATTCTATCATGTGGGTCCCAGGAATCAAACACAGGTGACAGGTGCCTTTACCCAGTGAGCCGTCTCCTACATATAGCTGTGACTTTTATATCTACCTTATATTTTGAGAATTTAAGTTTCCTATGGTAAATAGCCACCTGAACTGGTCTGCTTGCCTCAGCTTTTCTCCCATTTGCCACCGTCTATCTAGAAAGCTAATGTAATGTTTCCCCACTGCTACAGCCCCCCCCATTTTATCCCTTCAGTTTAAACCTCTTTGGATCTCACACAAAGTCGTCCTAAGCCTCCCAGCCCGGTTTCCAGCTTCATCTCCCAACGCTCACCAGGAAACCCAAATCAGCCAGTCGTATCTCAAAGGCTTTTGTACACCAGGCCCTTTGCCGCCAACGCCAGCTTGTTATTTGCTGGGGCTGCAAGGACAAAACACTACAGACTAGGCAGGTTAAAGAACAGATTCATCTTCTCTTAGTTCGGGGAGCTGCAAGTCCAAAATTGAGGTATCGGATGGAAGGTTTGGTTTTTTCCGAGGCCTCGATCCTCGATCCTTACAAGCTCCTTCCTATGCAGGTCTATCTTTTTTTGTGTCCAGTTTTTTTTTCCCCTTGTAAGCATACCTGTCAGATTGCATTAGATTCCCTTTTATGGTCTCACTTCAACTCAATCACCTCAGAAGCCCTACTCAAATAGAGATCCATTCTGGGGCGATGATTCTGAGAGGATATATTTGAGCCTATTACAGTTCCTATCCCTTTTCTCTGCCCAAGCTAACTCCCATCTGTTTTTCCAATACTAGTCCAAGCCTTCCGCTCCTGGCTGATTCAGTGCCCTCTCCACGTTCCCAGTCTCTGTACGCTGCTGTCAAACTGCTCAATACAATAACATAACTCTGCTTCTCTTCCAAGATATATTCCTTAACAGTGAAGACTAGAAAATATTTAATAAAGACTTGAAGTAAAAGATAAATATAGGCTCAAATCCTGACTCCATTGTTTCCCTACGAAGGCAGAAAAGTTGCTTAACGTTGAATTTCCATTCTAAATAAAGTAGTTGTAATAATGAACAATTGAATTACAATAAAACTACTCAGCCATGGTTTTGTGACACAGTTAAGTGCTTAGATGCTGAAGTAAAGGTTTGATGGTGGCTGGTTTGACAGTCACTTCTGCCATTCAGTAATTAAATGATTTGGGGTATATTTTATATTCTTCTGCTTTAAAATAAAAACCCTGATGGTGCTATTGTGGCAACAATATATAGGTAAAAGATTTAGTTGGGTATGCAGCACACTGTATTAGTTCTATGTTTCCTATTATTGCTATCACAAGAACAGTGCAGGTCTGAACAGCTATGATTGGACGTTCAATGTGACTGTCCCTTTAATGTCTCAGGCTTCTTTCCAACGAAATATATAATTTAATGAGGCTCAAAAACTGGTCCAGGGCCAGCAAGGTGGCTGAGAGATAAAGGTGCATGTCACCAAGACTGACAACCTGAGTTCCATCCCCAGGACCCACGTGGTAGAAAGAGAAAACCGAATCCTACAAGTTGTCCTCTGACCGCCACATGCATTCATGCATGAATGCTTCCAGGCACACATGCACAGCAACAAACAAACAAACAAACAAATATATAAATGTAATTTTAAAAACTGTTTGCGTGCATGGTAGCACACACCTTTAATCTCAGCGCTCAAAGAGGCAGAGGCAGGCAGATCTCGGTGAGTTCCAGGCCAGCCTGGGCTACACAGTAAAACAGTGTCTCAAAAATAAATAAATAAAAATAAAGCAAGACAAAATAACAACAAACTCAAAACAGAAAGGGAACCAGACGGATGATACAAATGGGCTGCAGACGGGATGAAAACGAGCATGAACTACGATGCTACCATCTCACGTCTCTCCTGTTGGCTTTAACATATTCTGGGCAGTGAAATAAAGAGAAGACAAGTTTTCCTAGTCTCTATGACTATGGATGCTAAGCACTCATAATCATATATTAATCATATAACAATAATCATAAAACTCGTGAACTTGAAAAGACCTTTGTGGTACATGCCCAATCAATCATTTTTTTTTTAACATAAGTACATCCAGGTGGATGTGGAATGAGCTCTTAGTGTCTTAATGAGCAGGTCTATGAGGGATGAACCTTTAGCAGACAGAGTGTGCAATTTGTTCAGAGTACTAAAGTAGGGGTTATGGATTTATCCGTATCCAAGGGATGATGGAACTAGTACTAGGAAACAATACAAAACATTCTTTTTAGCCATTGGCCTTTAGTGTGAAAGACACCTGCTTCTTAACTTGGAAGCAGGGCGGGTCTAGATTGAACCCTCCACTTGTTACATAAAGTCTTTCGAGCTTCACATTATGAGCAACTGGCTTGTTAAAGTGGTTAAGTTAATGGGGTGTCTGGCAGATTTCAAGTATTCAGCGGTTGGTTCTTCCTTCTCCCATCACATAAATAAAAACGTGAAAGATTGCAAACACCGTCTTTCACATAGCTATGCATGTGAGGGTTAAGTGTCTGAGACTTGTTGGCTGTTACTTAATTTTAAAAATAGAAATCGTTGCTGAGATGATAACGTGCTTTTAATCTTGCCCTTCCCACCACCGAGTGTCCTTCACGATTCGTTTTCAAGTGTCACATCACAACCATTAACATGCCATTGGGACATCACTGCAGCTCAGACTTTCAATAGAACAGCAAAGGTTTGACGGTCACAAAATTTTTTTACTAAGGTAGAGCAAGAACTCTTGAGTCCAGTTCATTTTGTTCCGTGGTCCATACAAGCTAGGTGAATTCCCAATGAAAAATTACCATCTTTCCTGATGCAGAAAAATATGCATAAGCAGGTAATTGACTGTGATTTTGTAAAAAGTGTTTGGGACTCAAAAGTGCTGGCACTGAAAAGGACACCTGCCATCCTTACTATCTTTTTTCCCCCTTTTCGTTTAAAAGACATGTGGCGTCTGGCTCCAAATCAATTGCAAAGAAAAGCCTGACACGGAAAGAGCTCTTTCTAATGTCCTCTCCTCCCATTTACATCACAGATGGCCACCGAGAGCTTAAGGTTTAACGTCCAGACACTAAAGCCATTCATCCTAAAACGAAGGGACTCCAGATGGGTGCTGTCTGGCAGAGGATGGGAAGCTGCCAATCTTCAGAGGTGCTGATGGGGTGAATCCGGAGGCTGGAGCCCAGCTCCCATCACTTTGCACCTACACTTGGGAAACATCCCTTTCCCATCTCGGGGCGGGGTACTCCCGCAAGTGACCTCCGGGGACCAGAGGGACCCAGGGCAGGAAGGCTCCCTCTGCTTTCGGGAGAAGTTGACAAGGGCAAGGTGGAGTCGCGCGCGGGAGGTTACTCACGGGAATGGCCCGGCGTCCTCGCTCCTCCGCCCGCACTCGCTCAGGAAGAACCCCCTAATGCTGCGGCAGCCTGAGAGCAGCAGCCGAAGCTGCCGCTGCCGCAGCTAACCGCCCGGGCGTGGCAGGGACTGGCGGGCGACTTCACATCATCACTCGGCGACCTTGGATCTGCAGTGACGCCGGGTCAATGGCAGCTCCCACCCAGCTAGGGAAGCTAGGAGACCCACTTTCCCAGCAGCCTTCGCGACCCTAGCGCACGGCCCGCCGGGAACTGTAGTTTCCTTTCAGTCCCGCCTACAGCCCGAAGGCCCCACCTCCCTACCGAGCTGGAAGCTGGAGGCGCGGCGGGGCGGAGCGGCGGGCCCCGACCCCGCCGGGGTGGGGCGAATCCCGTCCCGGCCCGCTGCCCCGGGCTAGGGCAGAGGTCCAGGCCAACGGGCCTTGTCGCGGCCGTGCTGCACTTCTGCGCCCTGAGGCCCGCGCTGGAAGCGGGCCTAGTGTTCTTGCCTCGGCCCTCCTCGAGGCAGGTCCCGGGGCTCGCACGCGTCGCCTCCCCTCCGCGCCCGCCGCCTGGAGTCGCTGGCCTTGGTCGCAGCCGGGGTAATGAGGGGAGGCAGGCGGGCAGGGGATGGTGCGCGGACCCGGGGGTGGTGGTGGGGCACGGGGAGCACAACTCGGTAGGTGCACAGCGGAAGCCTGCCAGGCCGGTCTCGCCGCCGCGGCTCCCCCGAGCTGGCGCGACCGGCCGAGCCGTGGCCGGAGTCCCCGCGCGAGCCCGCACCGCGCGTGCCACCACCGGGGCCGAGGTGCACGAGTGCCCAGCGGCGGTGCCAGGGGCAGGAGCCCAGCCGCCGCGGTCCCGCTCCCCAGGCTCTCACCTTTGGTGGTGCACACAGGCCTGGCGACTTCCCAAGCCCAGGAGGACACCCTCTGGCCCCCAGTTCTGTCTGCTCGGAGACTTCGAAGGGACCTTTTCCAAAATTAAATGCCCAGGCGTCGTTTTGTCTTCAGTATCTACATGTGGTCTTGTGTTTTCCTCTCGTGGGTTTGTTGTGTCAAATGTCTTTCCTCCAAACTTGATGACGGTTTGTGACAGTATCTACATGGCACAGTGTTTGACACTCCGTAAATATTTGTTGAAACCATGAGTCATGATACTAAGTTTGGAAATTTCTACTGAGCTGTGCGCGTCGCTATGATCTTTGTTAAGGTTTTATGAGCTCTCAAGATCACCTTGAGAATTACAGTAATTTTGAAGCTTAACAAAGAGAATTGGCAGGGGTTTTTGTTTGTTGTTTGTTTGTTTTTTGTTAGCATTTCTTGAAACAGTAGACTTTTGAATGCCTAGATTAAGTAACTCAAAACCCAACTCCTGTAAGTACGTAGGCCCTTTGGGGTCCTCTTAAAGTGTTAACCTTTCAAATGAAAGGCTATGGATATGCACGTCTATGTTATGGAACAAATTAGATTATTTATAAAGCTTCATTGTAATAGCTTTTTAGGTACCCTCTGCAAGGGGCTGTACGGAGGTACTTTATGCATTTAGGAGTGCAGGTGTGCATACACACACACACACACACACACACACACACACTCATATATTTTAAAGACAAGGTCTCACTAGGTAGGTAGCCCTGACTGCCCTAGAACTCAAGAGGATCCGCCTGCTTCTCTCCCAGCCTCTTGAATGCTGGAATTAAAGACATGTTCCATAAAGCCTCAGCAAGCTTTTTTTTTTTTTTTTTTTTTTTTTTTTTTTTTTTTTTTTTTTTTTTTTTTTTTGCTTTTTTTGCTTTTAGCTTTTAAAATCATAGTGTAATAGGTAATAGTGAAAACTAACCGCAAATCTTTCACTCCGTTCCTTTGTCAGGTACAACTTCTGCCTTGATCTCAAAATGTCTAACTGTTCATGGTCTGGTATCTCCAAGGCGAAAACTTCTGAGATTAAACTGCCCCACAGAAACAATCCTTTTGGTAGTAACAGTTCTAGAAGATTGTGACCTGAACTTTTTTTCCTCAAATTGTTTCATTGTTTAAAGCAACAAACTCAATAACAACTTACTGATACTAAGTGGAAAGGAGGTAGAGAATCACGGTAACCATGGTTATTATTATTAAAATGAAGTTAATCACAGCATCTTTCTGCCTCAGGTAAAGTCAGCAGCTAGAGGACAGGGCACCATGTGGGTTATTGTCTGGTCCATAGTGCCTAAGCCTGTGGCGTGAATACAAACGTCCTGTGTGCGGTTTCTTTCATTATTTGGATATCTTCTTAGAACAGATTGATGAAAGCGAGCTTTTACTAGGTCACAGGCTGTGAATATTTTCAGCTATTCTGACATCACCAGCTTGCTTCCCAGATAAGCCTCAACATTTTGTCTTACCTTGTTGCACGTGTTTTTTTATTTGTTTGGTTTTCCGAGACAGGGTTTTTCTGTGTAGCCCTGGCTGTCCCGGAACTCACTCTGTAGACCAGACTGTCCTCAAACTCACAGAGATCCCTCTGCCTCTGAGTGCTGGGTTTAAAGGCCTGCGTCACCACCTGGCTTCCGCTTGTGTTTTACATACAGAGTGTTATATAAAATGTATAGATTCATTTGATCTCGGTCGTCCTGGAGGTTGGGCTGCACAGGAACAGCTTTCTTCACACCCCCACCCGCCACCCCCCACCTGCCTTAAATTGATAGTAATGCTTGGCCAGTGACGAAATAATCCGAAATTTTCTGGCCCTTCTTTCCCTTTCTCTACCTTTGGCTGTAGTGGGGACCCTGAGAGAATTCATTTCTTCCCTCAGCAATGAAATGGATGATGCTTTATAACATTTACGGCTATAAACTCTTCCTTTTGTCATTTTACTTAGCTAGTTATAGATGCCTTGATCAAATATGGGATTTGACTAAAATGAAGTAGTGAAACCCAGTTTCAAGAGATGCTGTTTAGAAGGGAGCAACCACTACAAATATTTGCCTTCACTATTGGAGAAGACCCAGAAAATCTTGGTGGTGGTTTTGTAGCTCCTTGAATCTGAAGAAGTTACCATGCTAAAATTCTGACTCTCTTAATGAAAATGGACAGGAGTTGTTTGCATAATAATATGCATCATTTTGTGTCTGTCAATACATGCTAGGTTGAATACAGTTGAGAACTGAAAATCAAAGTAAAAAGATTCGACCTATGAAAAAAGTCATATGAAAACTAAGAAGCCTCTTTTTAAACACATGGCAACAGGAACTCACTCATTTTAGCCCATTGTGAATCCTGCTTTGTGACTCCTGGGTCGCGAGTGAGTTAGTAGGTGATGAGTCAGCAGTCTTTGGAGATTCCCAGTTTATTTGTAAATGGAATCCTTAGAGATTCTGAGGATTTATTGGTAAGTGGCACCACGTGTATAAAGAGGGTCCAAAATTACTTGTCTGTAATGCCTTCATGTTTGTTCAGGGCGGAAAAGATAGGAGAGAGGTGGTGTCTTAAGGCTTTGGAGGTAGTAAGAAACTCTAGCTTTCTTTCTGCCTTTTGGAGGCCATTCAGAACAGTGCTATTGAAGATGCCGCAGGGGCGTCAGTGGTCCTGTGTCAATGAGCAGATGCCTAAATACCTGATAAGTTATAGCATCTAGTTCAAGAGTTTATGTAAACCTAAATAATTTTGCTTTTGTTTTTATAGTGGGATATAGCTGCACCTTGAAAATAAAGCAAAAATCTTCGTTGAAATAGATGGAATTTTGTCACTTTCTGTGAACTAAAGCGATTCAATGTCTCTTTTGGTAAGTTTTGTTATAACTTTATACCATCGGAGTTAGTTAGATCTGGAACAGAAGTCGTTCAGGTTTAAGCTCTGAGATGTTTTGACCCGAGTGATGTGTGGCCTCGAGGATGTTGTAAACTAATGAGTTTTGTCTTTTTCAAAAGAGGTTCTTTCTGAGGTTCTTCTACACTTTCTTTTTAAATATACTCATTATTACAATTCTTTGTCCAAAACCAATTTTTTCTCATATATTTTTTTTTAGATTCCAGTTTTATCTAATAAGCTATGCATTTTCTTTTAAAACTTCAAAAAAAAAAAAAATCCCTTTTCTAACTTTCCATGTGTCCCAAGGCAGGTAAGATGGCATTTAAAGTAAACCTTTGACTTAATTAGACAAAAAAATTGAATCATTGCATCATGTGAGCTACAGAGGAATATATTTGTTTGTATATTAGGTACATGACATCTGCTTTAGGTTAAGTAGCTTGAGGACTTTCTGCCATATACAATACAGTATTTGAGAAAAGGGTTTTGATGTTAAGACAGTGATCTTGCTCTTCAGAACTGTGGGAGCTTGGCAGGACAGGCAGCAACATTTGAGTTTGTTCGTGGTTGCCGAAAATTAGAGCCAGGGTTCAGATGCCTACCATCATCCTACTCCAACCAGCCAGGCTGGGAGGGAGGACTCGAAGTTAGGAGACTGCAGTGGCATTCTATGGAAGATAGAGAACACATTTTAAGTGCGTATATCTGGAACAGATATTGAAATGCTTCACTGTTTAAAGCAGGGTCGGCAAATGCTTTTCGTAAAGGCCACAGATGTAACAGGGCAGTGCTCGTCTGCCCTGGCAGCTCATGAGCAGCCACCCCAGTGCGGAAGTGGAAACTAGAACAGCCCAAACCCGGACCACACGCCACCATCACTGGTTGACCCCTGTCCGAAAGGAATTTTAAGACTGACACTTTTACGTCATTTTGCAAGTGAGAAAAGATGTATGATGCCCTTTTCGTTAGTTCCTTTATCTGAGTGATGATGACACTGATATTCAGAGTGCTAAATTCAGTGTAAAATAATTAGTAGGTTGGCCTAGCCGAAAAACACTAGTTTGATTGTCGAGAAATTTTGGTATATTCTAAAAGAAAGGTTTGTTTACTTTGAAGAACTGGCAGTCGGTATGAGTAGACATGGGTGGGCGCTGAGGCTCACTTGATGCTGTATGTGAGTGTGGATGAGGTGCTTGGAATCTTGTATTATAAAAGTCTCACACAATGTGCTTACACTTTCCTTTTGATTTCTTTCTTCCTAAATTGATCAGTATCATTCCACTAATTGCTGATAGGATAGACAACATGTAGGTATTGCATTTGATTATAGGTAATAGCTGATAGTAACCATAAGTTGATATTCAGGAAAATGCCCATTTTGGTAATAGAAGCAAGTCTCTTAATTTGCTTTGAGTTCAACTTGTCACCTTAAGAAACAGAATTGGTTACAGACATATTCAATGTGTTTATAATTAAATAAATGGTTTAATGTAGGAAAACATGGTTCCTGCATTCAAGAAAACAGTCTGAGGAACAAATAAAAATATTGGATACAGCAGAATAATTTCTGAGGTTCTGGAAGAC
The DNA here is from genome assembly GCF_949786415.1 of Peromyscus eremicus. Lineage (NCBI taxonomy): Eukaryota > Metazoa > Chordata > Mammalia > Rodentia > Cricetidae > Peromyscus > Peromyscus eremicus. The sequence continues at coordinate 51,610,806 of NC_081429.1, read as the reverse complement.
TTAGAAGTTAAGATCAGCAGTTAAAAATAGATTTGTAACCTCTAGTGAAGGAAGGCAAGGAGCAGAGCTGGCATTAAGCACGAGCGTAAGAGTGACATCAGCTTTCTGTGCACCTGGGTGCTCCACCCCGTCCCGTGAGCGCCTCCATCTGGGCTTCCAGCCCCGATACCAGGTCTTTTTGTGTACGTAAGCCAGTGCATGTGTGTGCCACGCTTTTCACTAACCTAATGCATCTCTGACTTGCAGGATTGTTTCTGTGCTTCACGAACTCGAGTTGAATCACTCAGACCCGAGAAACAGTCTGAGAGCAGTGTCCATCAGCACCTGGTAAGAAGACGGTGGGACGCAGCTGACGCTCCTCCTGTGCCTTCTTCAGTGCCCTCATCCTGTGACTCTGTGTCACTCCATCCTCCTCCTCCTCGGGCTGGTCTCCGAGAGTCTCTAACTGACCTCTTCTCAACCCGCTCTCTGAGCAGCGTTATCTTTTCCTGGGGTTTGGGTTGTGGAGTTCTCATGAGCTGCCTCTGGTGTTTTAAGAGGACCGTGATGATCACCAGACATTCTCTTTCCTGGGCTCTGGGATTATCTACAGAAGCCATCCCATTAGATTTTTTCCCAGGGTTTCTACTGATTTGAGTGAAACTTTAGTGTGCGTGCAAACCTTCCCAGCCCTGTACTTCTCCCTTTGGCTAATGAAAGGCTGACTATTAGTCACTCATCCTACAAACTTTGGAGTTCTCCTCACGCTACCTCGCCCCTCCCCTCAGGAGCAGGAGCACTACTCCTGCATCTCATCTCCTGCCTGGCCTGTTGGGTATAGAGTCATTGCCTGAAGACTGTACACATGCAGTCTCTCCCACAGTACTCACAGCAGCCCTCAGTTCTGTTCCAAGACGTCTGCTCACACCACTTTGAAGCCAGTGGGAGAAAGTCCAGATTTCTTAGCATGATACAGACTCTCGATGGTGTGGTATAGCACCAGTTTTTGAGTTTCCTTTCTTACTGGGTACCTGCTCTTCTCTCTGCTTGAAACCCCCTTGTTTCTGCCTTCCCCTGAAATTTCTCCTCGTGCGTTAAGAGTTGGTTCAAACTGCACATCTGTAACTCTCCCTCTCTCTCAGACTTTTACTCCACTGTGCTGTCAGCTGTCTCAGGCACTTCCTAGAACAGTCGTGACGGCATCGTCTGACAGTGCTTGAGGCCTGTGTCTCTTCAACCGTAACGTGGTCCCCATGTCAGGGCCATGCTTGTCCTACTCATCTTTGTATCTTTAAACAGTGTCTGACAGAGTAGAAATAGTTAAAGGGACAAACTTGGTAATATGTCTCTGAAATCTTTACTTAATCCTTAATTTATACAATAATTTTTACTATATAGTGCAACCTACTTTGAAAAATTTGTTACAACATAAGGTAATTGCAGTTATTTTTGCTTTTTGCTTTTAATTTTTCTCAGGACTGACTAACCATTGCCATTTTTAGTCACCATTCTATCTTCAAGGTCCCTGCCCTTGTGTGTAGTAGGAGCCTTCAGGTTGACTTGTCTCATGCTGGTACTGAGACCTGAAACTCTGGAAATTTCCATGCTGATGTCCTAACCTCTGGGTTGGAGCCCTTTTATATTTTAAGTTAGACAGAAATCTTGAAGTAAGCAGAGGTGTAATTTGAAGTCTCCTGTGGAGAAACAAACTGGAGAAGTTCTGTAATGTGAGTTGAGGCCTGCTGAAAACTGGTGCCTAGTGATTGGAAAAGGCTTCCAGGGCCCTCCTGAGTCACTGCTTAAGAACACTGTCCATTGTCTTCTGTTGGTGACTTGTAGCTTTTTGTCAGCCCAGATAAAATGTTGGATTAAAAAGATGCAAATCCACGTACTTGGACATCTGGCATTTGTCTCCCATTATAAACTATAAAACTTGTAATTATGACTTTGTTTTCCATGACATGTCACTTAAGCCTAATGATGCTAAAGATACATTCATCTAAACAGCTTGGCTAATAAGACTATACCTTACTTAGGTTTGCTGACTAAATCCAGTTTCTGCCCTGAGATGAAGAACAGACTTAACTACAAGGTTTAAAAACCAAACCGGTGAACAGTCATTGTTAAAACCACCGATCAAGAAGAAGACCAGTACCATAGTTTAAAGCCAAATTTGAAGCAAGCTTTAATTAAATACTGGCTAGGTGAATGGGCTTTGGCCAAGTCCATTCCTAGGTTCCTGGGAAATGGCCCTGAATCAAGGTTTGCAGCGACTTAGGTACTTTCCATCAGGTCCAATCAGGGGCAAGCATACATCCTAACGAATTTCCTGCCCATGAACCTCCCACCCACATGTGATACATCCGGTGCAGATGGGTCGAACAAACTTGTTTAGGAGAGTGAAAACATGTGGCTTGTTATCTCCCATAACAACAGCCTCCAGCATTTCAGGAACTGTCTGTCCTTGGGCAAGAGGCTTGCAGATCAGAGGCATTTTTGTTTCGTGGATCTCTTAGGCACAGTAATTAAAACTCAAAATGTAACTTTGACTCTCACATTTTTTTGTCAAGTTTTTTAGAGAGATCTACCAGATTTTTCTTCTTTTTTCTGTTGTGTTTTGTTTGTCTTAGGTTTTCAAGACAGGGTTTTTCTGTGTAGCCCTGGCTGTTCTGGAACTCACTCTGTAGACCAGGCTGGCCTCTAACTCACAGAGATCTGCCTGCCTCTGCCTCCCGAGTGCTGGGATTAAAGGCGTGTGCCACCATCACCCAGCTCAGATTTTTCTTCTTAAATTAAGCATCTTCAGGAAGCCATTAAAGAACCTATAGGGATAAAGATGGTTGTGGTTTGAATGTGAAGTATCCTTGTAAGCTCACGTGTTTGAACACTTGGTCCTCAACTGGTCGTACTGTTTGAGACCTTAGGAGGTAGAGCCTTGAGGAAGAAATACGTCGCTGGAGGTGGGCCTTGAGGTCTTATGGCCTGGTCTCACTTCCTGCTCTGCTTCTGCTTCCTGACCTCTAATGCAGTGTGTGAGCTGAGGTCCTGCTTCTGCTGCCATGGTGGACTATCTCTTTGGAACTGTAAGGCAAAGTAACCCTCGCTTCCCAAATTTGCTTTCATATGCAATAGATGAGCTAGGACAGGGAGCCTGCCGTGATTTTGCTTCTCAGTTCTCTCATCATTATGTCACTAGGAGAAGTGAGGTCAGTTTGAGATGATTCAGTCTCCATAAACCCCATGCTGCTGTCTTCTTGTGATCACCATGACTTTTTCTTCAGGGCTCATATTTCACCTGTTAATTTGATCTCAGCCTCTTCGAGGCAGAAGCATCAAACTCGCCGCTTTGCAGTGTTCTACTTTTTGAAAATTGGGTCTGTTGCCAGGTATGGTGGCTCATGTCTGTACTCCTAACCCTCGTAAGATGAGACAGGAGGATTGCCACAGGTTCAAGGCCAGTCTGGGCTAGGAAGTGAGACCTTTCCTTAAAAAAAAAAAAAAGAAAGAAAGAAAGAAAAGAAAAGCAAGGAAGGAAAAGCAGAGCAAGAGAAAGCTGGACGGGGGCCAGAAGTACAGCTGCTCTCGAGAGGGCTTGGCCATTCAGCATGTACTCAGAGATTACAATCCAGCAGTACAGAGTAGTGTAAGGGCGGGAGAAGTGTAAGTTCAAGGTCGGTTTGGGCCACAGTGTAGACCCTGTCTCAAACAAAAACAAAAACAAAAAACTAGCAAACGGAAAGACTCTCCGCTTCGAATGTTTGCTTGTAACGTCTATACTCTGTCTTGCTTTAAGAAGACTTATTTCCCTCATGCACTAAATGGAGGGAATTAGAGGCAGGCTGGTTAGCTGATCTCAGCCTGTCATACAGTAATGTAATGTCATTTTTCTTTCTTTTAGAAAATTTATTTTATGTGTATGGGTGTTTAGCCTGCCGTGTATGTCTGTGTACAACATGGGTGAAGTGCCTTCAGCGCTAGAAGAGAGCATTGGATCCCCTGGAACTGGAGTTACAGACAGTTGTGAGCTGCCATGTGTGTGCTGGGAATCAAACTTGGGTCCTCTAGAAGAGCAGCCAATGCTCTTAACCACTGGCTGTCTCTGCCCCATGCCATTTTTTAAGTTATGAAAATAAACCTGGGTGTTTTGTGTCTCTGGCCTTACAGATTGATAGCACTTTAAATTTTAGACCCTGTTATACAATCTTCCTTTTCCTGTGTGTTCTCTTTATACACTTATATCTGAGTGCTTCCTGTTCTGAAGGAACATCCCAACCCCACATTGGGCTTATTTTCACTTGTGTGCTAGAATTTCTCTTCCACTCTTTGATTCTTCTTGCATATCATCCACCTTTGTTGATATTTAACCATAAATAAAGTGTTAACGGTCTGCTCTCGAGTTTAGGAAATATACCTGCCACTGTCTGTATAACTCCATCTATTAGCTTCAAACCCTACCTGTTTCTCCTGATTAAAGAGCTGGGTACGAAAAGGAGTTAGCACAATTCCTAACACATAGTAATGTTGTTTCCCTCTCTTGCCTCATCGGAGGCAGCAACAAGATTCTTGCCACCTGCTAGTTCCTGTAAAGGCTTCTTGGTGCCCTTAGGAGATCCTTGTTGCTGTCATTATGCCAGCGGGTTAGGCCTCCTCTTTCTGCTTTGCGTGTGATATTTGACTGACTCTATATTTAGATGCAAACTTGACTCTGACCCCACAGCACCCGTGAGACCTCACTGCTGTGGGCACCTTTGGGCAGGAGACCTGCACTCCCATCTCCTTAGGCTATGTTTCTTTTTGACCTTCCTCTTCCTTGATTTCATCATATGAAAGACTTCTTGGGCTATCTTAATAGACTGTGAAGTTGTTCTTGACTGTTACACAGAGCATAGACCCCAGACTGAAGCAAGAATGCAAGCCTGGAATATCCCTCACAGGTCCTTGGAATTCCTCCCTTGAACACTTAACAATTACCATCCGTTCTTAGACCCATCAAGAAGTTTTATTGGAAATTGAGATGGAAAGTATTTCTTTCTCCCTCTTCAGGCTGAAATCTCTTTGACATCAGTTAGCTAGTGGTAAATTCCTTCTAGATCTTAAACCAACCTTTTCAACCACCTTCCAGAACCTTCCTGATGACTATCAGTATTGTCTATTGGGACAGGGGGATCAAATTGGGGAACTAATGGTGTTTGTCCTGTTTTATTTTTGTCTTGGAAAAATGCAGGTTGATGAGCCAGCCATTTCCTGGTCTCCTCCGTCCACTAGAGCCGAGGAAGTGATACGTTCCACTAATGTTTCTCACTATGAACTGCAAGTGGAAATAGGTAATGATCCTGGATTTCACATCACTGCCTCTTCACGCTGGAAATGAGCTGATGGCACCAAGATTATTTTATGGGCGTGTCTTTCTCTGTTGTCACCTACAGCGTAAAACTGGATTTTAACAGGGTCTGTTAGATGAGTCTAATGCATTTTATGTCTGTCTAAAAATAATCTCACATTTTAAGACTTCTGTCTAGTTTACTTTTCTACTGAAGTTATTTAGAAAAAAAGAGGACATTAGATAATCTAGTACTTATTTGTATACTTTTTAGGAAGTTTCAGTTTTATGGGTTTAATTTTTACAGGGTAGAAGTTTAAACCAGGTCATTTAAGTCTTTTTAGTCATGACACAACTCAAATTACTTGCTAATTTATATTTTATATAATTTATATATATTTATATTTTATAATTTTATATAATTTATATTTTTATCCAAATTTTCAGTTGTACAAATCATTCTTATTTAAGTACAGAATGAAATCAGTTCTTGTTTATAGCATTGTATTTGTGAAGCATTTACTTTGAACATTTAGGAGCATTTATTAATCACTAAAAACTGTGTTAGGTGTGAGGATGTGAAAAAGCTCTATGACTTGAGGTCCATCTCTGGTAGATGAACACATAGAACAGTGCTTTTTCAGGCACTTGAGGGCATTGGAGTGCAGCTCTATTAAAGGAGCCTGTCCGTTAAAGGATGATGTCTACCCCAAGCTTTGAATACTGACTTACGGTTACTTCTGTCTTTTAGTGTAATGATTATTCCCTAATGTAGTGGATGGAAAGGAATGAACTAATTTTAGGTCATCACCCAGTAGCAGAGCAGGGAAGACAGAGCGTCAGACCACCTCTGGGAGTCAAGGATAATGGCAGAAAGGGGCTGACTTCTTAAAGGGGCCAGGGCCCTTTTTAAAAAAACAAAAAACAATATTGCTAACTCACAGAATTGTTGGCCAGAAGAAAAGGCTTAGGAGAAAACAGAAGAGGCTGAGTAACCAGAGTCAAAGCCTGGACTGGAATCAGCCTTGGCAGTGCATCGCATGTGTATGCTTGGGTATGCCTGCCACAGACATGGGCCCTGCTGAGTAAGTTCTTTTGAAGAAGGGTTGGTTCCCTGTGATCACGTGGATCTTTGAACATGTCATGAAAGGATTGATCAGTTTATGGACTGATACCGTAGAGGCTTTGAGAAGTGAATGAGCCAAGCAGTTACAGCTCTCATGCATTGTATCTAAGAATGCAAAAATAGTTCAGCCACATTAGGAAACAATTTGGCAACTCAGAAGTTCAAACCTGTATTTACCACATGACCTGGCAACCTCATATGCAGATATTTGCCAAAAAGAGAGGAAGATGTGCCTTCTTAAGGACCTGTGTAGGAATGGTTGGGGAAACTATTTATAGTCACCAGGAACAAAGTAACTCAAGTACCCCCACCCATGAATGCGTAAAGTACCTGTGATATTGTCATAGAATACATTTTTAACTGAGCAACAGGGAAATCAGATACATGGTGAATCAGAAGCCTTGTGCTAAGTGAAAGAAGCTAAGCACAAAGGCTCCATCTTCTTGGTGCCCTCTCGGTGATACACAGCAGGCGGATCGGTAGTTGCCAGGGACTGTAAGGAGAGGCTGGAGATTGCTGAGTAACATTCCGCTATTTGCCTACATGACAATTGGTTCGTCAAGTCATAACTTTAGCAGTTACTGTAGGTATGGAGTGGTATGGGTGGCTTTAATGTACCTTTCTCTAGCTTAAGCATCTTTTCACATGCCTAGTACTGTTTTTTTACTGAATTGCTTGCTGTCTTAGAGAATTATGAGTTCCTTATATTTTCTGAATGAAAATCTTATCAGATATAAACATTGTTAATATTTTCAGTCAGTGGTTTATCATTTTCTTTATATTTTTATATATTTTTATATTTTATAAAATGTATTTATATATACTATATGTCTAATATATTTCATATATTATATATATTCATTTAAAAATAAATATTTATTTATACACACACACTGCTTCCTAATAAGAACAGTTCAGTTCCCAAGTAAAATTTTAATATTGATAAAAAAAGACATCGATAAATAAAAGTGAACTCAGAGCAGGTGACTAGAGTCTAAACATAGTAACTACTTACTGTCTGACACACAGACCTTCATTCAGGTTTGTCAGGCATCGTGATGTGCTGACCTGTACTGTGTGTGTCTGTGTTGGGGGTGGAAGGATCTTCATCAAAGCTCATAGAGTGCTTTCTAATGTCTGCTTCATAACCTTCTTCAAGACGTTGAGTCCAAGCAGCTCCAACTCAGTAGAAGGAAAGCATGAGACCTGCAGATGCATGGCTTGTGACCCTTTATGCAAAACCTGTCCAACAAGTTACATAACTCTTTTAGTTACTCCCAAGAAGTTTCCTTAAGGTGGATGACTAGAAAGTCAAGGAGGGAGCTCAGGCTGAGTGGACAGGAAGACAAGGGTGGTAGGAAAAGAAAAGAATGTTTAATGTCTTTTTGAGAGTGGACATAGGAGGAGTGGGGGGGAGGGGGGCTAAATATGACCAAGACACGCTTATGAAATTCTCAAAGAATTAATAAAAATAACATTAAAAAAGTCAAGGAGGGGACACAATGTATTGAAGTAAGGGTCACATCTGGATCATAATATTAGTAGGCAGTTTGAGCCATAGGGATCGAGACCTGTGCTTTACCGTGGAAAACTGCTGACAGCCTGGCCACGTTGCCCAGAGGTGGAGGGTTGCACCTTCCCAAGCAGCCGTGGGGCCGCCCCTCGCTGGGTGGTAGTGACCTTTCTCTTGCTGAGAGGCAGGCCGTATCGCCTAGAGGTGGAGGACCCTGTCTTCCCCGGTAGCAGTGAGGCCGACCCTCACAGGTAGCTGGGAATGGCCTGGGTTGACATGTTGGTGAGTCAGGTGTTTAAGTTCTAGGCTGTTTGAGCCTTTTCATTTGCTTAGTGGTTTTTGAAGAGCAGGGATTTTAGATTTTGCTAAAGTACACAGAATCGATTCTTTTCTGCTTTGATTGTTACCGTGGGTTTCATGTCTGATTTCAGGAAGAGGGTTTGACAACCTGACCTCTGTTCACCTTGCACGGCACACTCCTACAGGAACACTGGTAACTATCAAAATCACTAACCTGGAAAACTGCACTGAAGAGCGTCTGAAAGCTTTACAGGTATGGTGTAACGGAAGGGCGTGTTGGCTGTAGTGTCAATTTGAGAAGGCTGCATCTGTAACTGATAGTTCCCTGAGAGAAAGTGGATTTAATAAAACCATGCAGTTACCAGATTGGAAAGAACACACAGAAGCGAGATGCATTACCTGATAGATCAAATATAGTGAGATGCGTTATCTGACAGATCAAATATAGTCACTTCGATAAATACTATGAATTCCTTCAAGTGATGGCATGTTTCAGTGCTACGCTGGGGACTGACCACACCCTCAGCCAGTCTAATGACAAATAGTAAGAGAGAGAGGCAGACAGACAGACAGAAAACAAAGGAGTTTATTTTCTATCATTTAAGCAAAATTAACCTCAGAATTGATACATTTTAATAGGATCACATTGCAGGCATATAAAATTATTTTCTTGTTTTTTAATAGTTTTTTTTTTAACAAAGGAGGAAATTTTTTATGTTGCTGTCATCTCAATTTCTAAAATATTTATGTGGGGGTCAGGAGATAGCTTAGCAAGTGAGGGTGCTGATTCCAAGCCTCCTGACCTGAGTTTGGTGCTTGGAGCCCGCAGGATGCAAAGAGAAGACTTGCTCCTGCAGGCTGGCCTCTGGCCTCCAGCTGGGTGCTGGGCCATGTGCAGGCCTTCCCCGGATAAAGTAAATAAATAGTATGTGTGAAAGCATTCGTATGTGCAGATACATAGATAGATACATACATACACACACACATACATACATACATACAATAGACAAAAAGGCTGGGAGAAACTATGCTAGAATGTTTTACAGTGATTCTCCATGATGTGGTGTTAGCACTGACATCCCTTGTCCTCATTTTTATGTGTTTTTAACCATTTCTACAACAGACACTTGCATCTTTAGATGAATTCCCTTTGGAGGCAGACTCAGTTCACAGTCCTCTTTCATGGTGTGCTTCTGGAGAGGCTTTCTACATTGTAAAATACCTTACAGAACACAAATCAGTGTCATGTGTTTTCTGGAGCAGCCATGAAATTTAGAAGCAAAAGCCAACACGGTCCCTTAAGATTAGCCACAACCACTGCTATTGTGAGAAAAAAGGTGACTTTTAAATGTCTTTTCTCTTGTACGTTTATCCTAGAGAGCAGTGATCCTATCTCACTTTTTCCAACACCCCAATATCACAACTTACTGGACAGTTTTCACTGTTGGCAGCTGGCTTTGGGTTATTTCTCCATTTATGGCCTATGGTAAGAAATGGTTTTAAGTCAAACAACTGCTTGCTTAACCTGGATGCTGTCATTGTAAAAGCGCGTGGTGTCTTGTATCTATCATTCACTACTTTCCATTTATAATTTAGTGGCCAAGTCTAGATTTCATCATCTATTTCTGCTTTATGTTCTATGTGATCCATTAAACCACCACTAATTCTCTCAAAGTTCTGTGTCTTGGCACACACAGTCCCCACTCTCAGTTTTCTTTGCTCTCTCGGTACAGAGAGCTGTTGTTTTACGAGCAGAAGTAATTCCCACATAAGCACACTCACTGTCTTTGCCTCTGCTTCACTGCACTGTGAACTGACGTCACTGTACTGTCAACGTCACGTGTGCCCAGCTCTCTCACTTGGGCTTCTTGAAGGACGTAGTCATTTATGTGTTCTATCGTGATATCCCTAGGTGCTTAGATAACACACTGTTCAATACGTGTGCTGAATAAATAAGTGAATGGATTCTTAGAGTCTTTAGAATAGCTCGTGTGAATTACTTCTGGATTTAAAATGACATATACAATGCACTTTTTTTATTCAGCAAACTGAAAAATATTCTCTTACCTTTAACAAGTCACTAAAGCTTGTGTGTGTGTGTGTGTGTGTGTGTGTGTGTGTGTGTGCGCACACACACATGCTCACGCACATGGGATGTGTATGAGAGATTATGGTTGGTTGAAACCCAGGGCCTTGAGCAGGGTAGGCAAATGCTGTACCTCTGAAGTATATTCCCAGCCCCTCCTCCAAATAAAAGCAGGGAGGAAACAAGGGGGAGTGGGATTAAGGGTTAGGATTAAAGATTTCAAGACAGGTCTGGTGGCATGCAACTATAAGCTACCAGGGGGCTGAGACAGGAGGACACAAGTCAAGGCCTGCCTGAGCTACAGAATAAGTTCAAGGCCAACCTGAGCAACTTAATGAGATTCTACCTTAAAATGAAAAAATGGATAGTATGCTCACCTAGCATATGAGGTCCTAGATTTAAGCCCAGCACCGCATGGTGGTGGTGGTGGTGGTGGTAACTCATGAAGGAAAATGGTATCTACATGGGAAAATGCCTAGACTCAAAAGGTAACGGATGTATGTTTGTCTCCTTATGACTGAAAGGAATATTTCAAACAGTTCAAGTGTTCATCTGAATATGTCAGGGCTTTCTTGCAGGCTCTGCAAGTCAGCTCCTGAGGACCTACTTTCCTGATGGGATGAGTGAAACTTTAATAAGGAGCATCCTCTTTGGAGCAGTACGAGGGTTGAACTACCTGCACCAGAATGGCTGTATCCATAGGTATGTGCTTACTCACACTCCACACAAATGAAAGAACTTGAAAAACAGTTATCAGGGAGACGTTAGTAAAGAGCAGTTAAGTGTTAGAAAAGGAGGGATAAGAAATTTATAAATGAAAATTGAAGGAGGACCAGTGGATAACACTGGTGCCTACCATTCATGTCTGTTCACCAAAACTGTTCACACTACAGTATGTGTGCTGGTGTGGCACTTGCAGAGTGCTTGTCTGAGTGGGAGCCAGATTATCAGCTGGGACTTTGTTCTTTTTGGGAAGATGAGCTTCTTTCCCGGTCTTCCAGCTAATGTCCTGTTTCTGTCCTAGGTGAGTTATAACAGCCCTTTCTTTAGCTGAGTGGGCAGTCCTGCAGAGCACACCCCGCATACCGGCCCCCGCGCTCTTCTGAGCTCGTTTTCCATCGCGGAGAACTTTGAGTAGACTTGTGCTCCTGTCTCCGTCTCCTTAACCTCTGGCCTGTCCCGCTAGTTTTTCAGCAGCGTCTGGCTGAGGATGCCTAACTGACTGTACTCAAATTGAGATATTATGGGCTGCGCCACCCTGTTAGTGTCCAAAGTTAGTGTTTTAGATGGAAAAGTAAGGCTCTTGCGTAATCTATAGGACAGTTAAAGGAACTGTAATCGGACATATCTTTATAAGTGATGTTATCCCACAGAGGCTTCTATTGTATTGCATTTAACCTGATATAATAATGGTATGCTTCGGTGAAACCTAAAATATGGCAAAGTTAATAATTCCATTTCATTTCTTAAAGAATTCTACCCATTCCACACATGTAGCTTTGTGATACCTCCATGTTCTGATACTGTATTAAGTACCTAAGGAGTTCCTCGACTCCTTGGAAATGGCATGTATTTTAAGCACGTATTGTACACTGCTGTTTTATAAGGGGTATTTACTTCCCAAGGGAATATAGAGATGTGTTCTCACCAGACTTTTAGTCACTCTTCATTGGCCAGATTCCTAGTACTTAGGATTGTTTCTTTTTGTTCTAGGAGTTTTAAAGCCAGCCATATCCTCATTTCTGGTGATGGCCTGGTGACCCTCTCTGGCCTGTCCCATCTGCATAGTTTGGTTAAGCACGGACAGAGGCATAGGGCTGTGTTTGATTTCCCACAGTTCAGCACATCAGTGCAGCCGTGGCTGAGTCCAGAACTGCTGAGACAGGTCAGGTGTGGCTCTTGCATTGGGTTGTCTGTGCGTCTCAAATGTCTTTGAGTTTGACTATAGGACATTGTGTCCTTGTTTTTTGGTGAATGGCTGCCACAAGACCTTTTCTCAAAATTGTGTTAGGAATTTTAATTGTGAGAGCTTTTATTAGGTAGATCTTGATTTTGTGCTGTGGGGGTTCTTTTTCCATTGTTCACCGTCCTTTATCAAGAAGACATCTGTATGCCACTCTTGGTTATTTGTACTAAGTCCTTCAAATTGTGTTTACAGGATTTACATGGATATAATGTGAAGTCAGATATTTACAGTGTTGGGATCACAGCATGTGAATTAGCCAGTGGGCAGGTCCCTTTCCAGGACATGCACAGGACTCAGGTAATGCTTCTGAACTTCCTGAGCCTCACTTTGATAGCTTTCTTAGGTCTAGATAACTTCCACTGAACACGTTTGTTGTAGACTCTAGAGACTTACTATCATTTTTGTCTAAATGTTTTACCTAAAAGCACTTAAAAATGTTTTTCTTTCCCCAGATGCTATTACAGAAACTGAAAGGTCCTCCGTATAGCCCACTGGATATCAGTATTTTTCCACAGTCAGACTCTAGAATGAGAAATTCCCAGTCAGGAGTAGACTCCGGGATTGGAGAGAGCGTGCTTGTCTCGACTGGAACTCACACAGTCAATAGTGACCGGCTCCACACGCCATCCACAAAAACGTTCTCTCCTGCCTTCTTAAGCCTGGTGCACCTGTGTTTGCAGCAAGATCCTGAGAAAAGGTAACACTGGTCACCTCTAAATGGCACAAAACCTATGTGCTTTATATCTTCTAGTAGTTTTGTGATATTACCCTTCTCATGAAATGTACATCTTTTGATCAAAAACTTCATCTAGAGACTATCAGTGCTAAGAACAAGTCAGTGATAAGCAAGGATGAAGAACCTGGGCTTCCAGATCACAGGAGGTGGGCTTCATTGGTGGCCGCACGGTACCCAGGCAGACGCCATCTTCAGGTCACTTGGTCTTCGTGTCCACGTTAAGGCACGTGTAGACACCTCTAAGCAGTCTAATGGTGTCCTTCTAGTGTACTGACATAAACAGGAGTTTAAAGACGGAGATGCTAGCTTTAGCATTGTGGAAAGAAGATAAGGAATCTTACTGTTCTTAGAACCTTCTTCCTGGTGTAGTTCCTAGTAAATAGTATGTGTACAGTAAAAGTTGAGTATGGACTAATTTAAGAGAATTTCCAGAATTATCTCCTCCTATCAGTCCAGGCTGTTGCTAAGAATTACTTCTAATCTATGTCCTTTTCTCTTCCTGACTTTTTAGTGTTGAGTTTTATAGTTCTAAACCTCATTTCTAATGTAATTATATACCTAAAAAAAAAAATCTACATTCTAATATTAGGTTTTATTTTCTAATAACTTTTTCAAAAATTTCAGGCCATCAGCAAGCAGTTTATTGTCCCATGTATTCTTCAAGCAGGTGAGCTGGTCTATGTCCATTATCTTAAATATTTGAAAATACTGCTTTTTTAAAACCATTATTTTGTTGACTTCATCAAGTTTTACTAATAACTTTCCTATAAGATAGCATTAAAGCAAGGAAACATTTTTATTAGTTTAATTTTCGACATCTTCGATTGTGTGTGCGTACTTGGGTGTTACGTTCATGCACATGGGGGTCAGAGGACAACGTGCAGAAGTCATTCTCTCCTTCTACCGTGTGAACCCCAGGGATGGACTCAGGTCTTCGGGTGTAGTGAGTTCCAACGCCTTTAGCACCTTTGCCCGCTGACCCATCTGACGGCCCTAATGATAGAATATCTGAAAGACCTTTAGTCTTCACAATCAGATGAGTGAAAGCATTGTATCATGTTACACACTCTGTGTTTTCATTAACTTAAAACGGGTGTCTTGACTTCCTGCAATTAATGACAGGGCAGAATAATTCTAATTAAAAGTAGTTTAGTTAGCTTTTAAGTCTTTCTGTCTTCTGATTATCAGAATTGGAGGCATTTATAGGAAAAAGACCTAAAAATAATTTTAAAGTTTTATAATTTCTTAAAAGATATTTATTGATAATAAAATTTTTGTTGACTCTGTGTGCCTGCATTACTATTTTAAGTTTCTTTAACAGATGAAAGAAGAAAGCCAGGATTCCATCCTGTCCCTGCTGCCACCTGCTTATAACAGGCCGTCGCTGGCACTGCCTCCAGCGTCACCGTGGAGTGAGCTGGAGTGCGAGTTTCCTGACGACAAAGACCCAGACTGGGAGTTCTAGGGTTGCCAAATCATTTCAAGTCCTCTATACTTGACAGCTTCTCCTTGCTGCTTTTCTTCTGTGTTGTTAGGTACAAATGCCAGGTCTATACTTGAAAATACAGTTGATGCACTGGAGAGCTGATCAGTGAAAACCACTCTGTTCATGGGCGTGGATTCATCCCCTCTGCTCAGATCAGAGTCCCTTCCCGTCTTCGACATCAGAATTAGAACCCAGCTACAGTTAGTGTCATCTGGTTTTTGTTTGTGTGTTTGTTTGTTTTCCTTTTCTCTCTCTAAGCTGTGACTGGTACTTTCTGGATCTCAGTGTAATTTTTGAGCCAACTAGTTTTCTTCTACGTCTTGCTGTCCTCTGGGAATGAGCCCTTCCTCCGAGGACAGTGCTTCCAAGAACATCTTTTCTTCCAGAGTTTCTAGCCTTTTTGATCAGCTGTTGTTAGATGAACAGACTGGTTTATTCTGGTACAAAGTCCTTTTTTTGGAGAAGGGAAAATGTTTGTACTATCCCTTTTACATATGGTAACATCAAACTGAGCCTTGTTCACCTTAAATAATTCACTTGAAATATAAAGAGAAGATACAGTTTGCATCTTAAAAGAGAGGGGCTAAAGTAACACTTTTCTACCTGTGTAAGTTATAGATCCTTAATTCATGCACCCTGTGGGAGCTCAATAAAGGTTTATTAAATTGAACATATCTTTATTTTGTGTGACTTAACAAAGCTAGAATACAGATTCTAATTTGGTTTGCTAAGAGAAGGTCTCTTTTCAAACATAAGTTACATAACCTAATAAACTGTAGGCAATCTTGAGTAGATGCTAGAGATGCATGGCATTCCGGCCTTTGATATGATTATTTCTGTAGTGGAGCAAACCTATAAGACCATGCAGTTGTTAATGGTATTGCCTCCTTAGCAGGAGATGTGTGCATCAGTCACTTTTGTTACTGTGATGAAACACCGTGATCAACAGTGAGTAAGGAAGAGTTGCGGAGGGAGGGCTTGTTGTCCATGACGAGGAAAGCAGGGCAGCAGGAGCAGAGAGCTAACATCACATTTCAGCTCCACACACAGGAAGAGAGGGTCAACTATGGGGCAAGACTGTAAACTCTGAAAGCACCCCAGTAACTTACTTCCTCCAGCGAGGCTCCCCACACAGCATCCCCACCACCAGCTGAGAGTTCAGATACATGGGCCTACAGGGCATGTTTGTCATCCAGATTAGCACACTCTCAAAAATGTTTCGTAGTTTAAGTTGTAATCAGTCGGGGTCTATGTCAGTTGGTTTTCTTAATCTATATGACTATTATATTGGAAGTTATTATAAAATGATTGTCTAAGACTAAATAGGCAGGCAGTTTGAAGCGATTCTGTTTATGTTTGTTGGCTATACCCCTGCCTCAAGAGTTAATGTTAGGGCTGCTCTTATCATAGGGCTACCAAGACCTGCCGAGATGGAAAGTGAAGGGGAGCGAAATTCGAGTGGGCAGGTGGAGGAGGGGGAGGGCAGGACAGTAGGAGCACTGAGAACAGCTGCCTTAGTGGGCGTTGGACATTATCGCACTTAATGCCTTAGCATCTCTGAATCTGGGAAGGTCCTGCATGTATAATCTGCCAAAGGTGGATGGGGTTGTCAGAGGTCCCACTGTAGGTATACTAGGAATTAGAGTGTGTATATGTTTATGTGCACATATAAAACATGCAATATCCATACATATGTAGACATTTAAACAGTTGTCTCACAAGATTATGGAGGCTGATAAGCCGCAAGGTCTGCTCATGAGCTAATAAGAGCTGATGACGAAGTCTGGTCCAAAAGCTATCGGTCTTAAGCTCTATGACAAGACAGTGTTGAGTTTGAGTCCGGTGGCTGTGAAAAGCTGAACCCCAGTTCAGAGTCAGACAGGAGGATCTTACTTGAGGGGGAATGTTAGAGTTTTGTTGTATGGAAAACTTGAGAGATTTACGTGGTGAAATGTTAGAAACACAGCCGTGACAATGCTGTCATAGTTCTAGTGAGGCGCAGGAGTTTGAGATTTCTCTAGGAAATCTATCTTTGTTAAAGCCGGCCCATGGTGTTTCTCTTTACCTGCTACCTCTCAATTCATTTCTTCGCTCTCCTCTGCCTCACTGGAACTGCATTTCTCATGCATAGCGTGTTTCTCTGGCATCTAGGGCAGAAACGGCTAAAATCTTTTTGTTGTTTTGATGTTAGTGGTAGTGGGAGGCACTTCTCACAGTTGACCTCACCCCTGATACTCCTGGCAGCAGCTGGTTCTCCATTTTCTGAAGTCTTTAAGAGTGGTAACAGCGCTTCCTTTCTGAATGGTGGGAGCACATCTCGTTTTTGCTAGCTCAGGGCTTTTCTCACTGTTCCTTTTGGCTTTTAGCCTGGATCCGTCACTCAATAAAATAAGTGCCTGCATTCTTTCTATCGGCTCGGAGAAGTGTAGACTGCTGAATCTCAAAATTTAACTAGAGCTAAGTAAAGTTTAGTTGCTAAGCACTGACAGCTGCAAACGGGGAACTGGCGACCTGGGCAGGCAGGAGTAACCAAGTACCACAAATGCTGGAGGAGGAGCTAACGACTAGTTCACCCCAAGAGGGAAAGGCTGGGCTGCAAAGCTTTGCTAATGAACATCAACTGTATATACAGTTTTTAGTTTGTTCTGGAAGGTTTATAAACAAAGACACGTTTACACAGAATGTGTTTATTTTTCATTTTAATCATAACAAAATGGTCTAACAAGATGAAATTTCGTTGTTGACTTCTATCACTCACAAGGATAGATCTCCAAACCATTTTGTTAATGGAGAAATTATATTCTGACTGGTGGCCACACGTATTATTCTGCAGTGTCTAACATCTGGATAATATCATAAATGAGCGGACGTTTTTCAATATTCTCTTTTAATTTTCTTTTGGACCTCACTTTCCGTATATCATACTCTGGGGTGGTGTCATGGATATGAACTAAGCCCGCCGAGACCATCCGAGGACTTGCGAATTTCCCGGTGACACTTTCCCGTCGCTTGTTAGACTCTGGAGCGGTGGATGGTCGTGCGCAGTGTTTTGCCTGATTATAGGAATCATCTGGACTCTTGCCTAAAAGTCTTGATCTGGATTTTGAGTTTTTAGGACGTTTAACTGAGGGTATTTGTAAATCGTCGAATCTATCCAAACAATCCTAAATATTGAAACAAAACATCAAATTGATACATTAGGCTTCTTAAAAATACATTTTAGCCGGGCGGTGGTGGCGCATGCCTGTAATCCCAGCACTTGGGAGGCAGAGCCAGGCGGATCTCTATGAGTTCGAGGCCAGCCTGGGCTACCAAGTGAGTTCCAGGAAAGGCGCAAAGCTACACAGAGACACCCTGTCTCGAAAACCCCCCCCCAAAAAAAAAAACCATTTTAACATTGTAAGAACTAATGCTTCTGCTATCGGCAGTTAGATGAAAGCCCTAATGTTTCTTAGGCAGTCCCAGTGCATGCCATATACCCAGTGCTTCCCATTAGATGCTCCCTTAGAAGTCATGTTTACAAAAAACAAAAATTGAAAACCAGCTTACCCTTTTAGAGGACTTGCTGCTTCATAGGGTGAAGGACATGAAACTGAGACCCAGACACACTTAGGAGCTGTCCTCTGGGGTCAACCACGGGCAAAGCTAGCCAGCCTAGTCTACAGTTCTTCTATTCCAAAATGTCTTTCCCATGACCTCAAATATAAATTATAAACTTTGATATTTTACTTTTATATTACCTCAACTTTTACCATCTCTACAAGTTACTTTAACAACCATCTTTGTTAGTATATGTATATAGCATATGTGTGTGTGTGTGTGTGTGTGTGTGTGTGTGTGTGTGTGTGCGCGCGCGCGCGCGTGTGCATAGATACAGCATAACATTTAAGAATATGATTGTAATGTTTGTATGGGACTGAATATTAGTATATAGTCCAAGCTGGCCTCTTACTCTAAATCTTCCTGTCTCAGTCTCCTGATTGCTAGAATTCTAAGTGTGTATCACCACACCCAGATTGATCATTATGTTTACATTAAAAATAATTTGCTAAATATGGTGGTGGTTTAGGCCTGTAGTCCCATCACTCAGGGTAGAGGAAGGGGATTACCATGAGTTCAAGAACACCCAAATAACAAGAGGAGAAAGTAGCAGTTCTCTTCTTTGTACATTTTATGGCTGTCTTTTAATATGAAAATCTATATGTACCCCTAAAAGGGTATGGAGCCATTAGCCGTACAGTGGTGTAAGCTAGTTTATTCACAGTTCATCCCATTGGGGTGGGGGTGGTGGCACACGACAGCCACTCACAGAAAAGGATGTTTTGATGGGAAATAAGGCAAGAGTGAACTAGTTGAATTGTAGGGTCATGAAGGTTGGGTAGGACTAGTAAGAATTTGGATGACTAGAGAGATCCACGAAACGAAGTCTGCTCCAAGCGTCTAAAATCCAATTCTACTGACGAGTTTTTGCCTGGGTCTGGAGATAACAGGAAGATACTCCTTCCTTCCTTCCTTCCTTCTTTCCTTCCTTCCTTCCTTCCTTCCTTCCTTCCTTCCTTCCTTCTTTCTTTCCTTCCTTCCTTCCTTCCTTCCTTCCTTCCTTCCTTCCTTCTTTCCTTCCTTCCTTCCTTCCTTCTTCCCTCCCTCCCGCCCTTTCTCCCTCCTCGCCCTCTCTCTCTCTTTCTGTTTTTCTTTTTGAGACAGGATCTTACACTCTAGCCCACACTAGCCTGGAACCCACTGGCTTGGAACTCACTTTGTAGCCTAGGCTAGCCTAAAACTTGACATCATCTGGCCTTTGGAGTGCATGGTGTATATTCCCATGCCCAGTGATTCCTTTTCCTCTAATGTAGGTAGAACAAGCAACCCAAGCTGATTCTTAAGAGAGGTTCTGCTACATTCGTCAGTATTAACAACTTAAGCTCCTCAGCTGGTAACCAGGGTGTCAGTAGAAGGACATGGGAACCACACCACTGGCTCAAAAGAAGTCCCTTCTATTCCTGGATTTTAAAAAAGGATCTGCTGCTTCAAAGGGAGTGGGAAGTAAGAAGCTAGAAGCTAAAAACCCTCAAGGAGCTGTCCTCTGGGTTCAGGTCCCAACAACACAGCTTTTCTCTCTTGATTGATTCATTTCAGAAGTTCTTAGATTTCAGGAAGTAGAGGGGCATCTTTGTGATCGTCTGGCAGAAGGTCCAGTGCTATTCAATGCTCTTGTCCGTTAGGGAGAAAAGTTAGAAACACTTAGTCCTAATACAGGGAGATGACTGTACACTGTCCTCCCTTGCTCTCACAGAGAGGGCTGTGAGTGCTGGGGAGGTGCTCAGGTGGTAAACAAACAAAACCTGGGCATGGTAGTAAGTGCCTGGAATCCCAGGGCTGGGAGACAGAAGAGGATTCCTGAAGCTTGCCAGCCAGCCAGCTGACCAATCCTAATCATCAAGTTCCAGACCAATGAGAGACCCTGTCTCAAACCAAACCAAACGACAAACAGAGTGGATAGCACTAAGAAGCAACAGCCAGGGTTGACCTCTGGCCTCCACAATATGTGCATATGTACCTGTATACACACAAACATACATACACATACATGCACAAAGGGTTAAGAGATCATATATGCTTTTATACTACTTGACGTGAACACAATTTCTGCATTTGGAAAAAAAATGTCTAAAGGAACTTGATAGTTTTTGTTTCTTCAGAATTGAATCTGAATCTGTTCCTTTTCATAGCACACACATGCCTGTGTGTACACATATACACACATATACTAGCTCAATACTAAATTACTATATTTAAATAGAAAAACCTAAAATTGGGAGTATAAATTCTTATCCTACTACTAAGAAGCTGTTAGAATATTTACATTACATGTAATAGAGAGTTGTCTGTCCTGCCACTATGAAGTTATTAGCTTGTTTTATTGTATAAAACAATCTCAAAGTAACTTCTGAAATTAGATTTATTTTCCCATTCAAAGGCAGACTTATGCACATCAAGCTACTGATTTAAGATCAGTTTTACATCTTAACAGTTTTCCAAATTATGAGTCATGCCCATTATACAAATTAACAGAGGAAGAATCAGAATAAATGCTTTCTATTTCTATATTTTCTTGCCTTACAATTTACACACAAAGCCTAGTAGCCAGCTTAACATCCTAATCGTGGAACAGGAAGAGTTAAGTTGGGGAAGGGTTGGGAGAGTGGGGTAGAGGAGGAATATGGGGACCTTTCTAAAAAAAAGTCGCATGGAAACCTATCTGCTTCTCTGTGTGTATAATGAAGTTACCTTATGATGGTACCTACAGCGGGATAGCTGCCCCTACTAGATGTCACAGGCTAACAGATAAAAAACCTAGTGCCAACAACATGTTATGCTTTTAGAGTTATTTACCAGTGAGGTCCTATATACCCTCAAACATTACAGGCTATTTATTGCCAATGCTATTGGTTACCCTCCAGATTTGACGATAAGACCATATTGCTGAAGATAACCACATACATGAGTCACAGAGCCTGGAAACTTCATCCCTATTAGGTCTCATAGTGCTGGAAGGTACTCTGCATGCTACTGGCGGGAAAAAATAGTCATCAGTCTTACCAGCTGTGAACCCTGTCAGCTAGAATAACATCTGCCAGGCACGGCATGCCCACTGGTGCAACAGCAGGCATGGACGTCATGGGAGCAACCCACCACTTCCTGTTTGGGTTTAAAGCCCACTTGATAGATAAAAACTCCAGCTGGCATCCTTGTCAGGTCAGGAAGCTATTATTAGACTATTATTAGTTACGTTATATCCATAGGTTAATGCATCTCTTAAACCTCATCAGAGAAGCTTCTATTACTGTAGGTGGTGATTAACAGAGATCCACAACTGGCCAAGGTGCAGAGAATAAGAGACTGGAGTGCTCGGCCCTATATGGACATCTATATCACATCCCCTCTTCTCGCGAGACTCAGGGACCATTGCAGAAGAGGGAGTAGAAAGACTAAGAGTCAGAGGCAGTGGGTGAATCCGGGGAAACAGTGTCCTCAAGACACAAAGGACAGGTGTGCATCTGAAGCACAGTGGTTGTGATAGCTTGTGCAAGGTCAAGCCAGATCAAAATCCCAGCATGGAGAGGGTAGGCTGGGGAAGGAAGCCCCGCCCCTAGCCGAGGAGATGTTGGCAATTGATAGCTGCTAGGAGCTGGGGAGTAAGTTTTCTTTAAGAGTGTGGCCCCTAGTAAGTTGAGTAAGTTGATCACACTCCGCATCCATAGCTCACACAAATTGGACGTGGTGGGGGTGGGGCGAGGACACAGCTTGGGTAGGTAGGGAAGGAAGGTGGATCTGGGAGGAGGTAGGCAAGTGAGTCTGATCAAAACACTATGCAAGTTTCAAAGAACTGAGAAAACCTAGAATCTCATTTTCAAGATCTCAGAATATGATACGGCAGAAAGGGTAAAGGACCGAACAAGTGGAGTTAAATTGAAAAGGTTCAATTCACAATCCCCAAGAGTATAAGCTATCTATCTATCTATCTATCTATCTATCTATCTATCTATATATATATATATATATATATATATATATATTTCTAATTCCTAGCAGAGTCAGAGCTTCATATTCTTTCCTGACAGAGATAATCCAGATAGCTGAAAAAGCCATGTATACAGTTCTATCTCTGGCAGAAGAAAATCTCACTTATGTTTCGATGGTACCTGGCCACTCATGGTTATGTAGGCTTTACTGCACAGAACCCTAGGCTATGGTCAGGATGGCCAGCCAGCAGGGCTTCCAAAGACAGGGCTGTGTGCCTGGGCTGCACATTTGCCAGCCTAGAGAGCTTTCCTAGAGAAAAGAACATCATTTCCTAAGTCATGTACAGACAAGGTATCCTTTTCCTACTTCATAAAAGGCACTCTGGTTTTGCAATTGTATTTTGAATCAGTTAAGATATTTGAATTTCAGAATATTTTTAAAATATGGAAGTCTGTATATCTTGGGGCTATTAAAGTTACACACACACACACACACACACACACACACACACACACACACACACGCATGCGCGCGCACACACCTTCATTTAGAAGGCATACATATCCTAAGGCAAAATTATTACAAAGCTTTGCCAAATACAGAAGAAAATACTTAGGAAAAGCATTATTACGTGTATAGTTCTCCTCGCAGTCCAGTGGAGTAAGGTCCTTGGAACAGATTTCCGGAGATGAGGTCTTGCAGTGGGCAGTGCGGCTGGCAGTATCCTGACTATCTTGTGAAATGACTTCTTTGGTTTGGTGGTGTAATCTCTTTCTTTTCTTTTGGATTTCATGTTTTCTCTCGTCAGTACTTCTGGGAAGAAAGATGGCCTGGAGTTTCTCTCCTCCTCTTTGTACCGAAACGACTGCGATTCAGCACCCCTGGCACATTTTTCTTTGCAGTCTTCATACGGGTTTATATAAAGAGTTTCCATTTCATTTTTGAATTGTGCAAATGTTACCAAGTGTTTTTTATTATTATTATTATTTTCTTTCCACCTCTGACAATACTGGTCTAATTTTGATTGCTCCCCATTTTCTGTGTTGACATAAATGAAAGTGTTAGCTCGCCAGGTAGGGAAGGAGAGCCTGTTCAAGTGTTCATTTTCTCTTGCTGTTTTGCAGGTAGGAAGTTTTAGGTAAGGTGAAAATCCTGGATCAGCTCTTTCCTGAACAGCCAGTTTGCAAATGTTATTGTTATCCCTTTTCTCAAGCGCCTTCACTTTTAGTGTCTTTTCAAAGCAGTGTTTTGACTGAATTGGTTTTGCTCTACCATCCCAACTGTATGGCTCTTGAGTCTCTGTTCTGTAAATAGAATTTTCTGCTTGAGGAAGTTGCATGAAACCATGGTCTTGCTTGTGTTTCTTAAGTAATATATCTGCAGGTCTTTCTGGTGACTTATTTAATGGAATTGCCTGGATGTTTTTCTTGGAAGAAGGTTGTACTTTCATTAATGTTTTAACTTCCCTACTATAAACGTGTTTATGTTCCCAAGATGTTGATGGATTTTCTTTTAAATTGTGTGAAAAGGAGCTTCCTTTTTCTCCCTTTCTGGTCGGTTCTGTTTCTCCACATATATCTTCAAGAAATGTTCGAAAGGTGGTATTTTGACCAGTTTTCGGATATTTCTTTTGCTCTTCTGAATCCTCCCTCATAAAGCTGCCTTCATCTCTAAAAGGTGAATCTGTGGTTATGTATTTGAATGGCATGGGAGGCGAATTAAGTGAGTTAACTTGCTGGCTGATTCCCTTTAGTTGCCTCTCTGTCATTAGTCCTGATTTATGAAGTTTATCTATAAAGAGGATCTGGACATATTTGCTCAAATCAGCTTTTAGGCTTAATAATTCATTTTCTGATAAAGGTTTAAGATAATTTTGTAGAGATTCGTTGAAAGGGTATTTCATGTTTATTTTGAGCCTTGAACCAAAATGCCCGCTGGCAATGTCTTGCCCCAGCCCGTGCAGAGGCTTTGAAGAGCTGTTACTCGCCATGGAGGACATGCTGGGACGGAGTGCCACACCGTCTGTCTCATTGAATAAATTGCTCCCTGAAAGATTCTTCACGAAATAATTTTGGAGAATTTCATTTAGAAAAGATCTAAGCTTTATTTCTAAATGTTTATCTATGAAATGATGGTTAAAATTATTTACAAAGGACATGATTTCCTCAACAGTTTTGGAATACTTGTCCTGAAAAGAGCTTTGCTCTTTTAACTCTGTTTTCTCGTTCATCAGATACAGGTTTCGGTAAATTTGGGGTAAGTCCTCCTTGGTGATGTGGCCTGCCTCTGAGAGCTTTTCTAGAAGGTAATGCTGAATGTGCTTGCTTAACTCAGACTTCATGTTTTTTACTTCTGACTCTGAGAGTTTCTCTAGAAACACAGACAGCTTTGGATCCAGAATGGGCTTCTTGTCTGCTTTGCCCGCTTTATTAAAATTCTCTTGCGTTTTTTCTAAGTGTTCTGTACCACGTGGTGAAGAATGTTGTGTTAGTCTGTCAAACTGTTTGTCTAGATACTCTCTTCTTTCAGACTGATTGTATTTGAAGAAATTTTTGAAGATACTTTTTAGGATGGATTTTAATATGACTGAGTCTGTGTCTTTAAGATTGCCCATTAAGTTACTTAGAGACTTTACAGCGGAACTGAGCCCAGCCTCCTCCGTGTCCGGTCTCTGGTGTTCATTTGGGGAGTCAGACTTTCTTTCTGCTTTTGGGTAGTTTGGCTCTTGTGCCGACGTACTTTGGCTGTCTTCTGTGTAATCAGCTGCATTCACAGAGGTCTCTATGGGCTTAGTGCTAGGTGTCGTCTGTCTTGAAAGCAGTTTTGTGTGGCTTTTGACATTATGGTGCTGCTCTGTGGGATTCTGCAGCTTTTCCTCAGGAGAGGCTGTCTGTATGTCCAACAGAGAGCTCTGGTTTTCTTTATCTAGTTGTATCACTTTGATTATCCCAGAATCTAAAAGAGTTTCTACAGGAAACGACTGTATTATTGTGCTTATCCCGGATTTTGGCCGTGACAAAGGAGCTCCATTGCTTTTTTCTTCGTAGGTAAGAATCTGTGAAGATGTAGTTCTCTCCCAGTATGTGAACAGTTGGTCCTGTAAGGCCATCTGTGTCTCGCTCAGTACCGTTGCTCCTGTCTCTAGCTTCGAGAATATGGGTGCAGTGAATATCTGCTTAATGACGTAGTCATGAACACCGCCATTTAAACCCTGATCGGAACCTGATACTTCACTTACTAAATGTTTGGTTTTGAAACTGCTCTTTCTGTTCATTGGAAAGGGTATTTCAGCAGCCTCTAAGTGTTTGTCAGAGACATCTTCTATGTCTGAAGATGTTCCTGGCCCGCCTTCCGGAAGTAAATCTTGAGGAACACTTTTAATCACAGGACTTAAAAGAGCCTGTGAATTCAGAATGTCTTTGGGTGAAAGCCAGCTGTTTATGTCTTGGACTTGTTCAAACACTCTGTCTTCTGTCCCACATGATGGTCTGTCCTGCACACCTAGAGGCAGAGGGGAGCTTCCCTGCATCTCCTCGGCATTGGTGCAGGCTTCTGGTGTAGAAAATAACTCATCTGAAAGGTCTTGCAGATTTTTACTTAAAATTGATTTGAGTGCTATTGACTGTTTTAAATTTTCAATATCAGAGGTAAAATTGATTGAGCTTGAGGGGTGATATATGCTAACATTTCCAGTCACTGATGGTTCTCTTCGGCAGTTTGGTAAAGATACATCTGGTAGCTGTTCTTCTAACTTACTCTCCATAGCTGAAGAGTCTACTGTGACGGTGGCAGGATCCCATGCTAACTCGTCCCTCATAGCTGGAGTTTTCGCTGTGTTGGTAGTAAGATCTGAATTGACAGTAGGCTTACCACTTGGCAATTTATTCTTACTATCTAAAGATTTTGTTGAAATGATACTAGCATCATGGGACAACTTATTAGTATCTGAAGACTTTCTTGCATTAATACTAGAATCATGGCTCAACTTACTAGGATCTGAAGACTTTGTTGTATGGGAACTAGGGCCGCTGGATAGCCTCGTCTCTGAAGGCTTCATTGTATTAGAACTAGGGCCACTGGATAGCCTAGTCTCTGAAGGCTTCGTTGTATGGGAACTAGGGCCACTGGATAGCCTCGTCTCTGAAGGCTTCGTTGTATTAGAACTAGGGCCACTGGATAGCCTTGTCTCTGAAGGCTTTGTTGTATGGGAACTAGGGCTACTGGATAGCCTCGTCTCTAAAGGCTTCGTTGTATGGGAACTAGGGCTGCTGGATAGCCTTGTCTCTGAAGGCTTCGTTGTATGGGAACTAGGGCCGCTGGATAGCCTAGTCTCTGAAGGCTTCGTTGTATGGGAACTAGGGCCGTTGGATAGCCTCGTCTCTGAAGGCTTCGTTGTATGGGAACTAGGGCCGCTGGATAGCCTCGTCTCTGAAGGCTTCGTTGTATGGGAACTAGGGCCGCTGGATAGCCTCGTCTCTGAAGGCTTCGTTGTATGGGAACTAGGGCCGCTGGATAGCCTCGTCTCTGAAGGCTTCGTTGTATGGGAACTAGGGCCGCTGGATAGCCTCGTC
Source organism: Peromyscus eremicus (assembly GCF_949786415.1). Lineage (NCBI taxonomy): Eukaryota > Metazoa > Chordata > Mammalia > Rodentia > Cricetidae > Peromyscus > Peromyscus eremicus. The sequence goes on along the minus strand of NC_081429.1, from coordinate 51,584,199 downwards.
TCTGAAGGCTTCGTTGTATGGGAACTAGGGCCGCTGGATAGCCTCGTCTCTGAAGGCTTCGTTGTATGGGAACTAGGGCCGCTGGATAGCCTTGTCTCTGAAGGCTTCGTTGTATGGGAACTAGGGGCGCTGCATAGCCTTGTCTCTGAAGGCTTCGTTGTATTGGAACTAGGGGCGCTGGATAGCCTTGTCTCTGAAGGCTTTGTTGTATTGGAACTAGGGCCGCTGGATAGCCTCGTCTCTGAAGGCTTCGTTGTATTGGAACTAGGGCCACTGGATAGTTTTGTCTCTGAAGGCTTCGTTGTATGGGAACTAGGGCCACTGGATAGTTTTGTCTCTGAAGACTTTGTTGTATTGGAACTAGGGCCGCTGGATAGCCTTGTCTCTGAAGGCTTCGTTGTCTTGGAACTAGGATCAGTTGACAGTTTATAATCAGATTCTGAAATCTTTGTTATGGTGATAACGGGATTATCACTTGTAAATATACTCTTTGTATGTGAAGTGTTTGTTGTGTTGAGAGTAGGATCATGTGGCAACTTGTTCTTCCTGTCTGAAGTCATTGTGGTGGTGGTAGTATGGTCAGGAGGCACATTATTCTTTTTGGTCACCATGTGGATTGTGATGAGGTTAGGATCATTAGCCCAGGTTGTATTAGATCCTGCAGACCTTGGATGTTCTGGGTAAGGAGGGTCTTGATCTTCGTGCTCTGCAACTTCTGTACTTACAGTGCTTGGATATCTGTATGTGTCTTGGTCTTTCTTCTTTCTGAATGACATTTTGCTGTTTATGTTCCTTAGAAAAGGATCAAGACCACCCTTGATGAATTTCTGAAAGTACAATATAAAAGAAAAAAGAAATTCCTTAGCACTTATTTAAAATTATCATGACTTTCCTAGTCAGTTTTTATAGAGTAAGTTGTCAATTGAGAAGTCAACTTTATTTGAAAATACTTGAAGTTTGAGTGAAAAGAATTTTTTTTTTTTTTTGAACTGAGGATCGAACCCAGGGCCTTGTGCTTGCTAGGCACTGAGCTAAATCCCCAACCCCGAAAATAAATTTTTAGCAAAAAAAATTTGAATTCCTAATCCTAACATATCCTTTCAGGTTTTTTTGGTTTTGTTTTGGTTTGGTTTGGTTTGGTTTTTGGTTTTTGGTTTTTTGTTTTTTTTTTCTTTTTGGCTACTTGGAATTTTTCTGGTGAGGCACTGGCATTGCTAGCTTTTAAATTTACCTTTTTTTGAGTCTTTCTCTCTCTCTCTCTCTCTCTCTCTCTCTCTCTCTCTCTCTCTCTCTCTCTCTCTCTCTCTCTCTCTCTCTCCTTATTTTTGAGATGCAATCTTCCTGTGTTGCCCAGGCAGGCCTGGAATGCCCGGGTTTAAGGGATCCTCTTTCCTTACTCTGTCTACGGTGAAATCGTTAACTCCTGGAACGCCACTGTAAATACTTCTTTTAATGGTTACAGTTAGTTGTGTCTATTGAGACAGTAGGTGGTTAAAACCAAGGTCAAAATCTCATCTGCTATAAATATTTACCATTTAGTAATAATTTCAGAATTAAAAAAATGAATACAAGTAGTGAATGTCCATGATATTATTCTTTAAAGATCATCTTGGGGCATCATCTGCCTTTAAGTTTGAGTTTCCACAATGAAGGTCTCTGCTCAGTCCTTAATATGACACAGTAGAATTGGGCTTTTTGAGTATGCAGAGATGGCTAAGAGAATAATGTAAAAATCTCTGGCTTACAGTGAAATTAGCTATATTAAACTGAGATCTATATAGTCAATTGTTGAAGTAATCTTTAAAATGAAATCTGTCTATATATTTTTTAATTATTTTATTTACATGTGATTGCCCGCTCAGGGCAGTAGGGCTTGGATCTCTGGAGCTGGCACTATGGGTGGTTGGGAGGCCCCAGATGTGGATACCCAGAACTAAACTCAGGTCCTCTGAGAGAGCAGCCAGGATTCCACTACCCAGCTGGAGTGATAGCCCAGCTGTTAAAGGCTTCATCTTCTAAAATCTTATTCTTGAAGCCTCTTAGTCAATCTCTTTGTGCAACTTCTACATTGTGAGATTGAAAAAAATGCAAAATCTGAAATAATCAGTCTACTAGTTCACTGCAACTCAGCTCAAAGTGCATTTTAATGATTAATATATTATATATTATAATTATTTTTTCAAATGCTAATAGATACTCAGGTATTAGGAATCTCTTGGGTTTTTTTGTTTTGTTTTGTTTCTTTGTTTTTGTTTTTCAGAAACACATATTCCAAGATTTAATTTCAGATTGAAATTGATTAGGTCAAATGAAGCTTGTAAATGCATTATTTTTAAAGGTAGTTAGGCATTTCTAATGACTAGTTCTGGTTTGAGAAATACATACGTTATTTATGTATACTTACATATACATATACATGCATATGTAGTATTAGAGAAAGCTAGTAACTGAATAGACATGGTACCAGACTAGGATAATAGGACTCACCTGATGTTTGGGTTTGAATTCTGCAGATTCCCCTCTGAAAACTGGTGTAGTATACTCTTTTTGTGTAAAAGCCACCTTGTAAAAGAGGAAGTTTTAACTTTAGACCACTTATAATACAAAATACTGTTCAAGATCATTTTACTCTCAATACTCACTAAAGGTATAAACATTGTTTAAAGCTAAATAAGTGTTTTGTCTCCTAATTACTTTGCAGTAGAGATTATCAAATATGTAGTGACCTTCTTTATCTGGCTTGAAGTTTGATTTGTCAGATATTACTACTCCTGTTTGCTTTTACATTCCATTTTCTTGGAATATCACTTTGAATCTCAATCTTTTTAGTCTGTGCATGTCACTGCGACTGAGGGAGTTTCTGGCAGACAGCAAACACTTGCACCTTGGTTTTTTTCATTCAGTCAGCCAGTCTGCATATACTAATTAGAGTTAAGACAATTTATTAAAATTCACGTACTAACTCTGGAGCTAGCATTACATGTATTTGCAGGGTCCTTGGATTCAAACTGGTGCACATGATTGCATAAGTGCTCTTAACCACTGAACTATTTCTCCAACTTCCTCAAAATATTTCTTATTGAATTTTTGTGAATCTAATATTTTGCCATTCCTTAACTCAATTATTTTCAGACATTGAACAACTACAGTAAACAAGTCCCTCTCCCAAGTTCTAACAATGGGTAACATTTAAGTATTAACCAACTTTAACATGCAGTATGTACACTTGACTTGGAAAGACATCAATGGAGTTTATGGTGCTTGCTTTCAAACAATATACTTCATTAAAATGAGACATGTTCATTTAACTAGGAGTTCTAAGGCTTAGGCACGGTTGGTTGCGGTGACTCCATGTAATCAGGTCTCTCCATGTTGGCTGCCCCAGGCATTGTCTCTTTACTAGGTAGAAAAACAACCACCACTAGCTACTGACATAAAAGGACGAGGCTTTTAAATATTCTTTTCTGGTGGTGAACCTAGCCTTTAACTGCTGAGCCATCTCTCCAGCCCTTTAAACATTCTCATATAAATTATATGCTACCAGTTTGTCCTGGTGACAAGGTAAGAAAGGGGTCAGAGACTGCTAATCCCACTAGTTATTGGAGTTATGTAATGGGTATTGTGGTGGTGTAATAGGTGTTGAAAGACAAAAAGTATGTTAAATACTTGGATAATTTTGTTAAATGGCATTGAGACAATGAGATTCTTTTGTTATACATAAAAAAAAAAAACAGCCAGATGGTTTGAAAGCTAAACATGAGCTGGGGGTACAGCTTAGTTGGTAAAGTATTTGCCTAGCGTGTGTGAAGGCCTGGGGTCAATCCTCAGCACCACACCCACAAAAAGAGGTAAACATAAAAAGCATATAATAGAAAAATCTAGAATACTGATGTCACCTTGGGAAGAAGAAATATCTTCTAAACAAGATATTAAAACTAGATATAAGGTAACAATCATAAAGGAAAAGCTGCTAAATTTGACCCCATCAACATTTAAACGAAAAACTATCAATAACCATCATAGATAACCAAGCATTGTATTTAGAATATAAAAATCACATGTAAATAAATAAGCATAAAACCTGATTTGTAAACATGGATGACTGTAAGCAGTCAAATAATAGAAACAACAAGGATGACATACACATGGAAACTGTTCACTCTCATTAATAATCAAAAGATGAAATTTAAGTATTGGTAGAATATTAATTGTTGGTCATCAAATGAACAAAAAACTACAATGTAGAGGAGGATAATGGGTGTTTTCCTACATTTGAGTACATATGCATGTTGGTACCTCCGGTTTAAAGGATAATCTGGCCGTGTCTATTGACATTAAATATGCTCATATTCTCTGATACACTACTCTTATTTCTCATCTTGTGCTATATGCTCATGAAGGGGATAAAAGGGTACTTACCGTTCAATAAATGCCTATAATGTTTCAAGTTCTTTGAAGTTTCTTGAAATAGGTGATAGCATGTGATATAAATTACTCAAAATTTTATGGTGATGAGAATAGAAGAATATGGATTTGAATCTAGGTATTCCTGTCAAACTCCTGTGATGACTTACACAAAACCTGCACAAGATTGGACCCATTAACGCCCCTGGCTAGAGCTAAAATGGAGGAGCACCTTAAGGGCACCTCGTGACATGGGGATGCCTGTAGTGTGGCTTTTACCGTGGGTACCATGGACAATGGTATCTTTCAAGCTATCAGAGGTTTTCAAAATTCTTAAGTGGAAGTAAACAATACACTAGAGAGAGTTTAACAGCCATTAAAATCAGAGATCCACAGTTAATGTACTTTTGAAGTTTGGAGAGGATTGTTTTCCATGGAGAAAAGAGAATCCCTGGAATTCCGTCTCTAGTGGTACCTTAGGAGACATAATGGCAACAAGAAGTCGACTGTAGCCATGGTCGGGAGGGTCAGTGGCCATGCCTTCTCCCAGCTTTACTTGAAGGAGCTGGTATCTTGTTGACAAGATTGGCACCTGGCCAGTTTCCCACGGCCCTCGGTTTGCTGAAGACCCTCCCAGCTGTCTTCTGGTCAGATCCTTACCTTTCGGAGGCAACTGACTATGTCAGTAGGATGTGTTTCCCAAGATTTCCTTAACTGGATGAACTGTAGTTCAAGAAAGGTTTCAGAAGATCAAGTTACAATCTGTTCAAACCGTATGTGGGACAACTGTGGCCATGCAGGCCATCAAGAGACATCTAGCGTTTTTGTTTTTGTTTTCCTACTTAGAAGGGACAAAGAAGAGGGTGATATGTGTTTATTTACTCATACTCAGACTGCATTTGTGATCAGAATATACGTCTACTGTCATTAAAAGGACATTTAACTGCTTCGAGGATGAAAGACCAAAGGGCTAATAAGAGTGGCCCGTGGCCATCGTTTTCTTGGTGACTTGTCTCCCTGCTTTATTGTTGTTTTTGAGTGTGTGCAAATACTCAGATAGGAAGCTCCTGACTACACTCTTTCGTTTAAAATTGTAGAGTTCTTTTTATACTTCACATACTTCACATAATGCTTGTTTATACCAGACCCTCATGTTACTTTATATGAATTACATAATTATGCAATCAGCATGAATCATTTAACAGTAAAAGACTTTATGGATTGGAACATTCCTAAATAGTCATTCTTTGTGGGGGCTAGAGAGATGGCTCAGCTGTTAAGAGCACTGGCTGCTCTTCTAGAGGACCTGGGTTCGATTCCCAGCACCCAAATGGCAGCTCACAACTGTCTGTAACTCCAGTTCCAGAGGATCCGACACCCTCCCGCAGATACACACAGGCGAAACACCAATTCACATAAAATAAATATTTTAAAATATTCATTCTTTGCTTTGAAAGTAAAATATGATGTCTTCATTTCGAAAATACTGAATATAAAACTCTTTTAATTAAAAAAAAAAATTTTGGCCCTACCAACATCTGTTATGGAGGCAGGGAGACACCTATGAGGCCCCGCTCTTCCCTGAGGAGACAGGCATTTGGTGGTCACTGGGGATGAGACATTTTCTTCAACTGTGCAGTACCTGGTAAGGTGCCTGTACCACTGTAAAAAGCTTCTCACTGGTTCCTGTAGGGAACCACAGTGAAACTCACTGGGCCACCAAAAAGTTTTTACAGATGTGAAAATAGAATGGGGACTAGTAGGGAAGGAGCAGGGGATCAGCAGAGGGCGACGACAAGGGGCTGACAGGAAGTGTGAATCTGATCAAAGCACATGATAGATGTGAGTGGGAATATAATATATAAAATATAACCCATCACTGTGTATACTTTATATATGCTAATAACTTTTATTCTAGGTATTTTGTTTATACTACACCACACCACACCATAGCAATTTCTCTTTGTCATTATCAAATACTCTCTTTGTTAAGTAAAATTAAATTCTATCCCTCTCAACCTTTCATGCATCCTAACTTTGGGAAAAGGATTTAGGATCCAGTCAATGCCAGTGTTTAAATGGAAGTTAGCTGAGCCATATTGTCCAAGTTAAAATTTACAAATTTAATTTAATTTACAAATTTAATTCAAAAAACAATGAAGATGTTATTGAAAGACAGCCACCTGGATAAGCTGGGCTTGGAAAGGGGTGCAGCCAGTCCTTCCCAGTTCAGATTTGTGCTCCAGGCGCTGGTCTCTAAACAGAGCATCTCTTTAACACACCGTCCACCTTGGTTCATAAAAACCTCCTTTTCCACCTTCAAATTACTCCAAGGCCTACTTTCCCATAGAATTCTGAGGATTTTGCAACTTGCTTGTGAAGCTTAGCTGTTTAGGAATTTGTTCTAGAACTCTGAAATGTCTTCAATTTATAAATCTGTTGCCCTGGTGATAGATTCTTTCAAACTTCTAAGTCTGCTGTATGTAATCTGTCTTGTCTTATAGGCTGCCATTTGAATTTCTCTTGGCTTTATTAAGAAGTAATGGGGAGCCTGTGTACCCCTTAATAGATTCCCCTGGTAGTGGCTCTAACACAACTGTTGTATAATTTCACAACAAAGACATCACCATTATAAAGGTAAGATATAGAATATTCCAAAAGAAATCCTTTCTATAGTCACATTTATTTCCTCCCTGCCTCCATACACAACCACTAATCTGTTCTCCACTTCTTAATTGTACTATTTCAAGAATGTTATGAAAATAGAATCATGGAGCCTACAGTATTTGATAATAGTCTATTTTTACTTAGCATAATTCTCAAAAATTCAAAAAAGTTACTTAATGTGTCAATGATTTGCTCCCTTTCACTGCTGACTATTGCTCCAGGATTTACTTAGGAGTTGGTGAACATCTGGTTGTCTCCAAGTTCAAGCTATAAATAAGGCTTCTGTGAACATGAGTTCCCAGGCTTTCCTTCCTAACATATAACACTTAATTTCTGTAGGATAAGTACCCAAGAATTCAGTTACTGGCAGGTACAGATCTAGTTTCTGTCTTTCATTTTTTTTTTTAAAGAAACTATTCATCTTTTGGGGGGAGTGACTATAACATTTTCCACTATGTTTTCCTCCACAATCCACTAGTTTTAGTTTCTATTTTAAATTCTTGATGAGACCTAGGCCATGATTCATTTAAATTTCTGCCTGTGAATGTTCAGTTGCCCCCAACACAGTCAGAAAGGTCTCTCCTCTCCATTACATTCCTTCTGCATCATTACCAACCATTTCATTGTACCTGTGGGATGACTGCTGGCATGTTCTTTTTTCCTTAACACTTTATTTATTAGACTTATTCATTTTACTTTTGGTTTGAGAGTTTGCCTTCGTGTTTTTATGTGTACCATGTGTGTGCTTGGTGCTCAGAGAGCTCAGAAGAGGGCATCGGATCCCCAAGAACTGGAGTAAATCACCATGTAGGTGCTGGGCATCAAACTCCGGTCCTCTGCAAGAGTGGCCAGTGCTCTTCACCCCTAAGGCATCTCTCCATCCCCACTGGGATGCTGATTATCTCCCACTGATCTATGTATCTGCTGCTCCTCCAAAATCATACTCCCTTGATTCTTTATTACATAATACAAAGTAATTGTTCCTACGTTGTTCCTTTTAAAGATTGTTTTCAAATATTCTGGGGTCTTTGTCTTTCTACATACATTTCTGGAGTGATATTTTCTCCACAAAAGCTACAGTTTAGACAGAATTTACATGATATCTTCAGAGCACCTTGAAGAGAACTGACAACTTGACTATGTTGACCTCTCCAGTCAGGAGTACAGTAGTTCTCTATTTATTTAGATGTTCAATGTCCTTTACTATCGCTTGTCATTTTTACTATATTTTATACATGCTTTTGATAGATTTATAAGTGTTGTATCTTTTCTGAGTTATGTTATTGTATAACATATTAATTGTATTAATTGTTTCTGGGTGTTTTTTGTTAGTATATATAAATACTATTTTATTTTATTTTGTTGTGCGATTGAATCTGTTTTCATCAGCTTTCCTGAACTCAGTTACTAGTTTCCTGGTTTTTTCCTTTGCAGGCTACCTGATGATACAATTGTATCATCTGAAAATGCAATTTATTTCCTCCTTTCTAGTCTGCATGACTTTTATTTCCTTTGCTTGCCATAGTGTAATGACCAAAATTTCTTGCACTCTACTGAACGAGAACTATCAGCAAACACTTTGCCTTGTTTCTGATCTTTGAGGGCAAACAGTCTTTCACTGTTCAATATAATGTAATATGTGAGCTTTTGGAGAAAGCTACCTTTTATTACAAGTTTGTTCAGAGTTTTATATAATGGCTGGGTGTTGAATTTTCTGAAAAGCTTCCCCCATATCATTCTGCATTATTTCATTCCTATAATCTGTTGACACACATTTCTTTAATACTCATAGGACTACTCAGGCTGTCTGCTTTATCATGATTGAGTAGGGAGTTTTTGCTCCATTCTGTGCTATGGCATTCATTTCTTCTATTAACTAAACCTTTTGGTCAGTGACTGACCACATACATGACAGTGATCTTAAGATCGTATTACCTAGTGATGTCATAACAGTCTTAAGTTTTTGTGTGGTTTCTGTACAGTAAAATTGCACTCCCCAGAATGTATACCCATCATTAAATGGGATGTAACTGAGTATCTTTAACTTCTCAAGATGCGCCGACAGGGGGTGGTTGACTGTATGCGCTCTAGAATAAAATCCGGACACCCCTAGGTAGTTTATCCAAAGTCCACTTCAGTGTCCTCACCTGTAATTAAAACCCATAGGAATTCCCACTTGTGAGCATCCAATCAAAATAGTGCTCACAATAGCTTAAAATGGTGCCAGCGTTATGATATAATCTCACTAGATGTCCTTTCCAGGGCCTGCTGCACAGTAGGTACACAGGTACCATGAACAGTGTCAACTTAATCCCAGCTAACAGTGGAAAGACTGGTACCCAGTCCATGTCTTCTAACTTGGAATCTCGGCCTCCTGTGACAGCGAAGCTGTACAGAAGCCATGCCCTTCCTTCTAACATAAGCACAGACTGTGGAGAGTCTTTGTGCTATTTCTAGATGCATGAGTTAGTATGAAGATGTGAACATCAAACATCAACATCTCCAGGACATCTTAATGGCTTGCTGGGACAGCCAGTGTGAAGATTAGTCAGTAATGTCCTAAAGAACTGAGGACTTCAGACTTTCCAGTGATTACTACATTCTGTTGCATGGAGTCCAAAAAATTCTCACAGCAAACCCACTCCCTATGAAAGAGAATGAGCATGAAATGTCAATGCCTTGGAGTCAGTATCAGTTGATGATTAACTACCGTGAGAAAAAGCACTGGTGCTTCCTTAGGGCTTGGAAACTTTCCCTATGAGCATGGTTCTTTCCTTCTGAATGCAAATGTGAGATATATCAAATTTTCTTTCTCATTACCTTTCATCTAGACATTTCTTTCTTGCTTGATCTCTATTCCAAGCCATACAATTCCTGTTCTGTTTCTGGAATACTTGTTACTGTTAGCTTGGCAATGCATATAAACAAGAGAAATCCAAATGGTGAACTTTACGTATAAATGGGCAATTGAGATGAGCAAATGGCCTTTTCAAAAGCTTATATCACGGAAGATGGGCTCAAACTCCACACTTCCTGGTCTGTGTTTTACTAGTTATACGGCTTCTTATAAAAAGAGCAAATCAAAAACATTGACTTGAACTGTAGGACTTGCTAAAGTCAGTGGGACATTTATATTGCTCTATAAATTTATAATATAACCCTAAAAGTGATCGACAATGAATGCATGCATGCATATTGAAGAATATCAGTAAATATTAATAAGCTCTAAATAATAGAAGTGCCAATAATTTTTAAAGGATATATCCATCTACTTACAGTTTTCCCTTTTTGATTTGTATTTTCTTGTCCTAAGGGCTTATCAGGTATTGTTAACACATCTGAAAAAGAATGAAAAAAAAACCCACCAAGGTCATATAAATTGGATGGCACTTGTAACATTTGGGAAGTGGGCTTTATAAATACATCTCTTGGCCATGAATGAAAACACAGTGGCCAAAAGTCCAGGACTTGGACTCTGTGAGTTTGTACAACTAACCATTTAATTCAGTAAGTAAGCCTGCCTCTTCTAGCCTTGTTTTGCCAATCTGTCAAGGGAGGAGTGTTTTGTGACCAAATGTTTAAAACATCTAACACTGTCCAGCATATAGGAAGCATGAAAGTAAAGGGAATGTCATCGATATCCTTAACCATCGTTAGTGCCCTCTTGGCTCTGGTCTCTGGATACATCCATACCCTTGAGTCTTCACCTAGCAACTCTGTGATTTTCCCTGTCACTGTTGGAATGTCTGTGGTAAGAAATAGAAGTTACATGTCACCACGCTCTGTACATTTCATGCATATAAGGTTAATTTAGGTTGTAGTTATAATGCTTATGTTAAGTATTTCCACTTTCAACTCTGGCTCTTGATGGCAGTTCAAAAAATAGTAATTCAGCCTATCATTGTTGCACTCCTAGTTGCTGTTTGTTGACGGTGGGTGTTAAATACTAGGTACGTTAGACAAAGCTGTGCTTCATGGTGTGTTGGAAAGGTGGTTTGTACACATTCTTTGGAGCTGTGTCCTGTTCTCTGATAGACACTGGGTAATTTTCCATTGTTACTTTTGCTATCCATACTATATTCTAGATACCTTTCATGAATAATTACATATTTCCTTAATAATTCAATTTGTGATACTAGAGAAGTATCTTTTGCAGAAGCCAAGAAAATTATGAAGTGGGGAGTGGAATGAAAATAATTTCAATGAATTGTAGTGCTTGGCTAGAATGTATGTGCACAAATATCCAGACTCAGAAGTCTCAGTGAACGGTGTTTAAAAGTAACTGGGCTAGCCTGGCACAGTAGTGCATGCCTTTAATCCCAGCACTCGGAAGGTAGAGGCTGGTGGATCTCTGTGAGGTCAAGGCCAGCCTGGTCTATATAATGAGTATCAGGACAGCCAGTGCTGTCCTGTTGAGAGATCCTGTCTCAGAAGAAGAAGAAGAAGGAGGAGAAGGAGGAGGGGGAGGAGGAGGAGGAGGAAGAAGAAGGAGGAAGAAGAAGAAGAAGAAGAAGAAGAAGAAGAAGAAGAAGAAGAAGAAGAAGAAGAAGAAGAAGAAGAAGAAGAAGGAAGAAGAAGAAGAAGGAAGAAGAAGAAGAAGAAGAACAAGAACAAGAACAAGAAGAACAAGAAGAACAAGAACAAGAACAAGAAGAACAAGAACAAGAACAAGAACAAGAAGAACAAGGAGGAGGAGAAGAAGAAGAAGAAGAAGAAGAAGAAGAAGAAGAAAAGAAAGTAATTGCCTAGCTCCACACTTGTAATTTATCTATAGGTGATGGTAATTGAAGGAAACTTATAAGGGTACCCTGTGAACTTTACTAAATAAACCCTTTAATGCACTGTATTTTATTTTATATAATATAAATATGCCATGCATATCTGTATATACTTTATTAGGTTAATTATAGAAGATTGGTTTGCATGAACAAATTGAAATACAATGCAAAGTATAGCAAAACCACTTTTTTGTTGTTGTTTTGGTTTGGTTTTTGAGACAAGATCTCTCTATGCAGCCTTGACTGTCCTGGAACTTGCTGTGTAGACCATGCTGGCTTGGAACTCACTATGTAGACCAGGATGGCCTGGAACTTATAGAGATCTGCCTGCCTCTGCCTCTTGAGTACTGGGAACCATGTCTGGTACAACCACTTTATTTTTAATTTTTATTTTTTGGGGGGGATTTTTGAGACAAGGTCTCGTGTAAGCCAAGGCTAGCCTCCATTTAGCTTCATAGCTGAGGACACTTCTGAACCACTGATCTTCCTGCCTCTACCTCCCCCAGCAGTACCTGGACTACCACACCCAGCTCCTAAAGCCACTTTTAATTAGAAATCCTATTTATGTAGGGTGGTGGTGTTGTTGAGACCAGTTTTCATGTAGCCCAGGCTGGCCTCAAACTTGTTGTGTAACAAAGCTGACCTTGAACTTCTGATTCTCCTGCCTCCACCTTCCAAGGGCTGTGATTACAAGTGTGCTGCAGACGGACTGCTGAGGGTTTCCTGCACGCTCAATGAGCCGCCTACCACGGGACAACACCCCCAGCCTCAGTGGCCTCAGTGAGCCTCCTACCACGGGACAACACCCCCAGCCTCAGTGGCCTCAGTGAACTTCCTACCACGGGACAACACCCCCAGCCTCAGTGGCCTCACCTGTAAGACAGAATGTCATTGTCATGGGTGTTAGTAGATAAGATGGAGTGTTTACAGAGTTCTGGGGACCAACTGAGGCAGTTCAAGGCAATAGAGAAGTTATCTTAGCGGATAGCTCCATGCTTTGATTGTTTGAGGCAGAATTTCACTAGGTAGCCTAGGCTAGCCTGAAACTCGCCATTTAACCAAATCTGAACTCATAATCCTTCTGCCTTTGCCACCTGCCTGGATTACAGGCTCATGTTACCATTTCCAGCCCGCTCTTTCATTGTAGAACAGGAAAACTGAGGGGATGGGGCTGTAGCTCAGTGACAGAGCACTGACTTAGCATGCAGGAGGCCCTGGGTTTGCTCTCCATATACATGGAAAATTGAAGCAGTTATAAGACAATGATTTGAGGTCACAGTCACAGTGGCAGACCTGAGCTAACACCTACTTCATAACCTCATTTTAGACGAAGAATAACATCTCATTTCTGACACATAGTTGAAAACAATAGAACATGAAATCTGTTTTTGCCAGTTTACTCCAAAAGGCCTTCTCTCTAGAGGTTCTCAAGGTATCCAGGAGTTTTTGTGCTACTAGAACAGAATACTCAAGGCTGGATACATTATGAGGAACAGAAATGTATTTCTGATGATAATGGACGGAACCTCTGAACTGTAAGCCAGCCACCACAATTAACTGTTTTCTTTGTTAAGAGTTGCCGTGGTCATGGTATCTCTTCACAGCAGAGAAACCCTAAGACAGCCATCATCCCAAAAGTCTAAAGTCCAAGGTCTTATCTACATCAGACTTGGGTGAAATTAAGACATGATTCATTCTGTGGCAAATTTCCCTCTAGCTGTTAGCCTGTGAAACAAGTTACCTGCTTCCAAAACAAAATGGTGGCCCAAGACTGATGAACTAAAAATTATAAAATGAATTAAACCCCTTCCTTCCCAAGTTATTTATGGTCATGATGTTTTATCACAGCAATAGCAACTTCAACTCTGACAACTTGTTAATCACATTTTGACTTGATTCTTTTCTCCACAAGCTCTTAAATGAAGGCTGTTCTTTGCACCCCACAAATGTACAAAGAGATGTAATCACTTGCTCATCTCCTGTCTGTAGCATGCACTACAGCAATCTCGTCATTTTATCTTCATTTTGACTGACTACTGTTGTCTCTTCTGAAGGAATGTGTAGTCACTGTGCAACTCTGGCTGTTCCAGTTGTTAGAAGATTTCCAGGTCCCACTTTAACATACACTGTGGTGGCTACCTTGATTCCTTGGGAATCTCTCATTTCCTTCAACCCAACGTAATTCCTCAGAGGGCCTCTGGAACTCTAATTCGCCAGTACTGTATGATCTTATTTTTCTCTGTTTATTTTATTTGTTAGATATTTTTATTATTGCCTTTTGGTTTACAGATATATTGACTGTCTTCATAATGATATCGCTGAGAAAAGAAGCCTTTTGAAGTAGGAAAATGTGTTTTTAGGGCGATCTGTAAGGCAGACAAAAGCTTCACAAACAGCTAAGTGTAATAAGTGACTTCCTAATTCCATTGGAACGTATGTTCAATGAAAACTATTTAGGACTCCCACTTTTAAGTGTCTGTATTTTGTTTAAATTTCCCATGGTTACTCTGAAGCTGTGTTTTTATAATGAGGAGAAAATACTATAATTTACATCTTGAAGGAAATTATGATAATCATTATTTTATGAAAGTTAGTGTTCCAAACTTCGATGACCCAATATTTGAAAATTATAATAATTTATAAATAATAACTTACCTGAAAAATGAGGAAATTTTTCCCTTTTTTGCCTAACCTAAAATAAAAATGAACAGAGAAAGTTGATAGAAAAATGAACAAATATCAATATAAATTAAAAACAGCATTATTGATGGTAATAAATAAAATTGTTAACATTTGGCTCTATGTCATATTAAAATAATTTAACCAGTGCAATTATGGATTGTAACATAAATGCCTGGCTGAAGCATTGTATAAATGGGCTGCTAAGTAGCAAATGCTTCGTATTAAAAGAAAATGAATGTTATTACATTTATTACTACCTATTTTCATTTTTCCAATTCTCAGGAAGCAAAAATAATAATTTAAAGAATAAATAAAAACAAACCAAATAGGAAATAAAATGTATATCAAAAATGCTTAAAGAATTGATCCCTCCACTGAATGAAATGAAACAGTCGAACCCTGATGTATCACCGATTTCAGATTCTAAATAACCCAAAACTTATATGAAATAAGGGAGTGCTTATATAAGAGAGAGGAGTTTTTCTTGAAAAGGCAACTTTAATATTTCAGGAAATCTTGACTACAAAATTAATTAAAAATGGGAAAAGTCTTTGCAAAATCACTTTCAATCAGCCAGTAAACATATCCTTCAGCAGTCAACAATAGCTCTTGAAGAAGGAGGAGAATTGATTCCTAGAGTTAAAGTACTCAAGTTTTAACAAAAAGTTACAAAATATATATGAAATATGACTTATTCAAAAAATAAGTAAATAGATAAAATAAGTCACAAAGAACCATGAAATATAACCTACAAGAAAAAATAGAAAACACTTTAGAAGAAGCCCAGGTTTTGAACTTAGTAGGCATGTGTTTTATGCTTTCCTAAATATGCCCAGAAATATATAAAGAACCAGGATCTCAGAAGGCAGAGTAGTGACACTCACTACTCTCCAGTAAAAACTGGGGGTCAGGGAACACATAGTCATCTCAGAAAGAAAAGAAATATTGACCAGTATTATATTTTTTAGGGTTTTTTTTATATTTTTAATTTTTTTTTTTTTTGCTAGCTTGGGTTTAGTTTTATTGAGTTCTCTCTTGCTATTTCTTTAAAAAAATTTAGCATTTATTTATTTTATGTATATGGTGCACTATCAGCATGCACACCTGCATGTCAGAAGAGGGCATCAGATCTTATTATAGATGGTTGTGAGCTACCATGTGGTTGCTGGGAATAGAACCCGGGTCCTCTGGAAGAGCAGCCAGTGCTCTTATCACTGAGCCATCTCTCCAGCCTCCTTACTATCTCTTACGCCTTCATTACATATGCTTTTCTTCTCCTTCACATTTTGCTTTGCCTTTTTCTTTGACCCCACCTCATTCTCTTTCAATAAAAAAATATACGTTTAAGTGTATGCATGTTTATCTGTGCCCCATGTGCATGCATTTCCCACAGAGGCCAGAAGAAGACATTAGATTTCCTGGACGTGAGTAACAGAAGGTTCTGATATGCTAATGTGGGTGCTGGGAATTGAACCCAGGTCTTCTACAAGTGCAGCAAATACTCTTAACCACTGAGCCATCTCTACAGCTCTTCGTTCTCTTTTTATTTCTTAGTTATGAATATCATTAATTTTAATAATCTTTAAAATCCTGGGTTATCCTGTTAGTATCCTTGTTCATTTATATCCACACCTTTCAGAGGTTGTAAATAAAGTACCCGGTTACTTTTTTTTTTTACTGCATTTCATTGTTTTAACTATACTGACTGCTTTCTCTCTTCTATATGGGGCAGGAATCATCAGTCCAAGAGAAGACTGCCACTAAGAAAATATAATACAAAACAACAACAAAAGAGTAGGGGGGAAACAGGAAGACACACACACACACACACACACACACACACACACACACATATATATATATATATATATATATTACAACACACGTACAAATTACGTTGTAGAAACACACAAAGAAAAGACGTGAAAGCAAGCTCCTAACTCCTCGGTATCTGCAACCGGTGATAGCTGTTGAAACGCTGAACAAGGAATTTTTTTTTCAATCTCCTTTTAAAAATGACCAGTTACTTCAAAGGAGACTTAAACAGATGAGTGAAGTAGGGATGTCAATTCAGGGCCTGCATACAGAAGTCAGCAACACAGACGAGAAATTTAACAACCTGGAAGAGAACTTAAGCAAAGAAATTTAAATTCTGAGAGGGAAAAAAAAGTCAAAACAGAAATACTAGAAACAAAACACTTCAGTAAGTCAGACTCAGTTGAGTTTTGATCCCTCCAGCCAACGAGTCAGCAGTGGGAAGAAATCCCATTTTGTCATTCTACCTGATATAGAGGGGTGGTCAAACACCTCCCAGAGAGAGAATCTACTGCTAAAATCTGAATTAACCTGAGGTCCTGAGACCGGGGATAACTACATGTAAGTGCCTGAATTCGGTTTGTTCCCAGCCTTAGGGTGAGTAAAGGCTCCAGGAAAGAACCATGGAGAGTGGAGGGTTAGGTGCTGAGAGGTCAAAGGCTATGTATAGACTGCAGGAGGCTTGGCTCAGACAGGGGAGTGCCTGGGGAAAGACAGCCCCTCCTCAGAGGCTAGCAGCAGGTAGTATCACCTGGTTTTGACTCTGAGCCTGAGGCCAGTGGTGGAATAACATCTGGATTAATTTACCTGTTATTCACTGCTGAGGCTGCAGGCATGTACTTGACACCCACAGCTACATCCACAAGGCAGATGATTGGTACTTAGGACAGCCTCTGTCTTTACTATCTCCATGCTGTTACTGCTTCCCTTACTCCCAATGCACTTGGGAGACACTTGCCAGTTAAAACGTTAGCCACCCCAGGAATGATTATCTGGGGAGTCTTGGGAGGATCAGAGAGCCTGCCCAGCCCACAGACAGAAGAGCTAAATGTGTCCACCAAGGCCCCTGGCATACAAAAAAACTTTACCAAGGTAAGACAGTTCTGGTGAACAGTGGTTACTTGTTCAGTCCGTACTCAGCAACAGCATAAACTATAGAAGAGACACATGAATGGAGTCCAGACGTTCACCTGAGCCCCAGCCAGCCAGAGTCTGTGTAATTGGCAATCTCCAAGTCTTGAATACACAGAAAGCTATTCTAAGACCATATCCTTTTGTCTCTGACAATTTTTGTTATTTGTTTTCTGAAACCGGTCTGTCTATGTAGCTTTGGCTGGCCTGGTACTTACTTATGTAGCCCAGGCTAGCCTTGAACTCACAGAGATCTGTCTGCCTTTGCCTCCCAAGTGCTGGCATTAAAGGTTGTGCCATCATTCCAGGCCCTTCTCGGACTCTTCTGACTCCTCCCATTTTTATTATTTTACTGCATTTTTAGCAGTATTTTACTTGTGGGTTTTTGGTGGTTTTTTTTTTCAGTTTCTTTCTTTCTTTCTTTCTTTCTTTCTTTCTTTCTTTCTTTCTTTCTTTCTTGTCTACTGTTTCCTCCTCCACCACTCTACATTTAGTAATATTTTTGTTTTATCTTTCTGATTCTTTAACAGCCTGATATTTATTCCTGTCTTATATTTGCCTAACTTTGCTTTTGGCTTTTTTAAATTTTTCTAATTTTTTAAAATTTTTTCTAATCCTTTGCTCTCCCCCATCTCATTCTTCTCCATCTTTCTCTTTTTCCTTCATGTTGCTTCTCTTCCTCTCCTTCCCTATCTCCTTTTATCTCATTCATTTATTGTCTCCACACTTAACATAAACAATTTTGAACTTGAGAGCTCTGACTATAGTAGTTAGTATATAGTATATAGTAGTTTGCCATTTTCAATTCTGTCGTTGTTGATGCTTTATTGGGGGCTTTAATCGATTTTAAGTGCTTTTTTTGTTTTTTGTTTTGTTTTGTTTTGTTTTTTTGAGACAGGGTTTCTCTGTATAGTTTTGGTGCCTGTCCTGGATCTCGCTCTGTAGACCAGGCTGGCCTCGAACTCACTGAGATCCGCCTGGCTCCGCCTCCCAAGTGCTGGGATTAAAGGTGTGCACCGCCGCCACATGGTGATTTTAAGTGCATTTCTATATTTTGAACGGTTTGATGATGTTGCTATTGCATCAATTAATTGTCTCCTCCCTGAGTCGTAGTGCAGATGGATTATTATGAGTAAGCTGCTCAATAAAAAGATGCCTAATAAACCCAGAAGAGATGTCTAAACCAACAGACACACAAATTGTAACACAGAAACACAAATAAAAAATGAGGAAGTAAGACGATTATAACACCTGCAAAAGGTCGGAACTCAGCAATTACGGAACTAAAAGAAATACTTAAATATGCAAATTTCAGGTTGAAGATTTCAAAATTTGCTGGTAAAAATGATCAATGATCTTTCTGAAATCAGACCCAAACAAGCAGACAATTCAACTCAGTACTTGGAGAGCAAAGTCAGCAATGTAGAGGAAAAGGTCAATAAACTGGGTGAGAAAATTAGTAATACAGATGAAAAAGTCAGCAAAGAAATTGAGATGGGGGAGGGGGTGAAATGATGGAGGTGCAAACCTCAGTGATTTAAATTACAGTGGAAAGCATCACCGATGGACATGACCAAGCGGAAGAATGTTAGGGATGGGGGCAAGGTTGGTGAAATACTGCCTTCAAATATCCAAAGGGGAAAAAGTGTGAGCACAACCAAAATGTCCAACAACCCTGGGATCCAACTAAGAGAGCAAACTTCAGAATCGACAGGATAAACAAAAGATAAAAACAAACAAAACCCCCAAACAGTCCAAGTACAGAGAAGCTGTTCAAGGAAATCAGAACCGAAAATTTCAAAAGTCTAAGAAAGACATACACAAGAGCCATTTTAAAAGTCGATAGACAGGACTGAGAAAAACGTTTCCATAGCGTCTTATAGAACAAGCAAGGGAATAAGATTCAAAATTGAAAGGGGAGGGGGGGGTTTGGCGGTGGTGGCGCACACCTTTGATCACAGCAGAGCCAGATGGATCTCTGTGAGTTCGAGGCCAGCCTGGTCTACAGAGTGAGATCTAGGACAATCAGGGCTACACCGAGAAACCCTGTCTCAAAAAACCAAAAGAAACAATTGAAGGGGAAAAACACCAGTGCATCTCTAGTGGCAAGCATCGCAACAACATCATGTCTCCTCAGCAGCCCTGAAAGCTAGAACACATGTTGGGATCTATTTCAAGCTGTGAAAGGGAGTACCTGCCAGCCAAGAGTGCTGTATCTAGCAAAGCTATCTTTTAAAACTGATGGAGAAACATGGGCATTTCAAACCAAGCACAGACTCACAACGCTGACACTGTGCTCTGCACACAGGGAAAGCAAATTTCACCAGAGAACTAGAATAAAGTAGAGATAGGAAAGAATCTATCATGTCCAATATAGTAACCCAGAAAATTGGAGAGAAAGCAAAGAACAAATAATCCAAACAAGGATAAAAAAGGGGAGGGTGGGGACCATCACTCAATAATGACCATAAATGTAAAGCACTTCAAGTCACCAATGAAGAGGCTCAGGATGTCTGGTTGAGGTAAAAAATTAGATTCAACTATTTGTTGTTTCCAAGGGACACATCTCATCAGTAAAGACACAGACTGGGAATCACAGCATGGAAAACAACCTATCTAGGTAACAAAAGTGGCTCCCACCTGTCTCCATTGGAATTCTCCTGTCCCATCCCCAGCCCTGTAGCAGACCACATGCATAGGGCCTATCTTCCCACTCTAAAAAAAATTCAGGCACAAAACATCTAGGAAACGTGGAACACTATGAAAGGACCAAATTTATGAATAATAAGAATAGGAGGAGTAGGAGAAATCCATGTCAAAGGCACAGAAAATATTTTCAACAAAATCAGAAGAAAATTTCCCTAACCTCAAGAAGGAGGTTCCTATCAAGGTAAAAGAAGCATACAGAACACCAAATAGACAGGACCAGAAAAGAAGCTCCTTTGACAAATAATAAAACAGTGGGTATAAAAAACAAATAAAGAAAATTAAAAGCTGCAAAAAAAAAAGACCAAGTAACATATAAAGGCAGACCTATTAGAATAACACCTGACTTCTCAGTGGAAACTCTAAAACGCCTAAAGGGTCTGTATAGATATGTTCTACGAACTCTAAGAGATCACAGATGCCAGCCCAGACTACTATGCCCACCAAAACAATCACAATAGACAGAAGAAGAAAAAACATTCTACATTAAACAATTTAAGCAATATCTATCTAAAATCCAGCTCTACAGGAAGCACTAGAAGGAAAACTTCAATCTGAAGAGGTTAACTGTACCAATGAAAACACAAGGAATAAATGATTTCAGAGCAGCAAATCAAAAGAGGGGAAATCAACACCACAATAACGAAATAAGAAGAATCAATAAAAATGACTCACTGATAACTCTCAACATTAATGATCTCAATTCCCCAATAAAAAAAACAGACTAACAGATTTGGTTAGAAAGCAGGATCCATCTTTCTGCTGCCCCCAAGAAGCACATGTTAACATCAAGGATAACTGTCACCTCTGGGTAAAAGGATAAAAGACTATGTTACAAGCAATGGTACCAAAGAAGCAAGAAGGTGCATTTTAATATCTGGAAAAAAAATAGACTGCAAACCAAAACTAACCAGAAAAGATAGGGAAGGACACTACATTTTCACCAAGGGGAAAATCTACCTAGAAGATACTGCATTTCTAAACATTTTTGCACCAAACACAAGTGCATCCATGTTCATAAAAGAAACATTACCACAACTAAATCACAGACTGACGCTCACACAGTCGTGAATGCCCCACTTTTGCCAATAGACAGGTAGGTCATCCAAACAAAAACTAGACAGAGACATGCTGGAGTTAAATAATGTCATAAATCAAATAGACCTATCTTATCAGCAGCTCATGGAACTTTCTTCAAAACTGACCACGTATTTGAACACAAAGCAAGCCTCAACAGATACAAGAAAATTGAAATATCAGCCTGCATCCTATCTGACCACCATGGATTAAACCTGGATATCAACAACAGCAGTAACTTTATAAAGTCATGGAAATTGTACAACTCAGTACTGAATGAAAAATGAGTCAAGACAGAAATTAAGGAAATTAAAAACCTTGTTTAGAATTGAATGAAAATGAAAACATAACATACCAAACCTATGGACACAATAAAGGTTGTTCTAAGAGGCAAGTTCATCGCATCAAGTGCCTACATTAAAATAAAATGGTGAGATCTTATATTAACAACTTATATACAGCACAGTATATAAGTTGGCATAAAAATAGACACATTGATCAATGTAATTGAAGTCCCAGACATAAGTCCACAGTCCCATGAATATATAATCTTTGATAAAGTAGCCGGAAATATACACTGGAAAGAAAAACAGCATCTTTAACAGTAGTGCTGGTCAAACTGGATGGTTACATGTGGAAAAATACAAATAGATTCATATTTATTATCTTGTGCAAAATTCAACTCCAAATGGATCAAAGACCTCAACATAAGGCCAGATAACCTGAATCTAATAGAAAAAAGTGGGGAGTAGTCTTGAACGCACTGGCACAGGAAAAGACTTTCTAAGAGGACACTGACAGCACAGGCACTAAAAACCACAAATGGGGCCTCAGGAATCCAAAGTGCTTCTGTATGGCGAAGGGCACCACCAGTCAGGCCAAGTGACAGGCTATTGAATGGGAAAGGACCTTCACAAATTATACATCCAATAGAAGGGCAATATCTAAAATTGAAAGAATTAAAAAAAAAACCCTGAACATCAAGAAAACAAATAACCCAATTGAAAATGGGGCATAGATATAGAAAGTTCTCAAAAGATGAAATACAAAGGGCTGAACACTTAAAGAAATGGTCAGCATCCTTAATCATCAGGGAGATGCATATCAAAACCACTTTGAGATTTTATCTTACACCAATCATAATGGCCAAGATCAATAAAGCAAATGACAGCTCATGCTAGTGAGGATGTGGAGTAAGGGGAACACTCATCCATTGCTGTTAGGAGTGCAAATTTGTACAGCCACAATGAAAAATCAACATGGAGGTTCCTCAGGAAGCTAGGAATAGATCTACCTTAAGATCCTGCTATACCACTCTTGGGTATGCACCCCAAATACTCTACACCCTACTACAGAGAGACTTTCTTATCAATGTTCATTGCTGCTCTATTCATAATAACCAGCAATTGGAAACAGCCTAGATGTCTGTGTCAACAGATGAATGGAAAATGAAAGTGAAGAGAAGGTAAGGGAGGGAATATGGGAAGGGAGAGCTAAAACTAAGAGCCATCTGAGGGGCCGTATGGAAACCTACCACAGTAGAAGCTTCTTATTGTATATACAGAAATGAAAGAAACTTAAATGGAATCACCAAAGAACAGGGGAGAGAAACACAACTAGAAATCTCTCGCCACCAAGGGAAACCTCCAGTGCCAGAAATGGATTACATCTAACCTCGAGTTGTTGACCAAAGGGGCTTCATGAACCCCCCCAAATAACTCAGGATATTGCCAAAGCTGTTGTTTCTCTCCACAAACTCATGGTAAGGCTCTATTGCTGAAGACAACACCTACATATCTCATTGAACACAGAGAAGTCAAGCTTATGTCTACCTAGAGCCTTCACCTTTACTGAACGGTGTTCACAGTACTGGAAGGTACTCTTAATGCTACCAGAGGATAAAGGTAAACACCTAACCAGCTATAAACCCTTCCACATACAATGGTGACCTGCCTACACGATACGCTCGGGCAATGGTGGTACAAACATTGTGGGGGTAACCAACCACTATCCGATTGGATTTAAGACCCGCTCCGTGAAATGAAACTCATACCTGACACTGCTCAAGTGGTCAAGAACCTGGGTCTAGATAGGCCGTGGATCTGGGGGTAAAGCTAAAACTACTGTTTGAGAAAAGAAATGCAGCACTATAATGATGCCTAAAGACATTCTGCTATATCCATAGACCGGTGTCTGTCTCAGCCATCACCAGAGAAGCTTCCCCCTGCAGTAGATGGGAAATAATAAAACACAACTGTTCAATTGCAGAGAGTGAGAGACCTTGGAACACTCAGTCCTAAGTGGGGTGTCTCCATCAAATCCCCCCCCCCAAGGCCCAGGAAAGTTTGCTGAAGAGGAAGCAGAAAGACTGTAAGAACTGGTGGGGATGGATGCCACCAAAAACAATGCCTTCCAGACACAGCAGGACTGATGCACAAATCCACTCACAGAGATGGGGGCACCATGCACAGGGTCTGCACGGGTCCAAGTCACATATGGTCCCAGCACTGAGAAAGGGAAGTGGACATGAGCCCCCTTCCCTAAGCAAGAAGCTAGCTCCCATTGACAACTGCTAGCAAAAGAATAGAGTTTTTTCCAATGGAGTCTGGATAAACAAGCCACAACCAAGGGCAGGCCCATGCCAGCATGAGACAGCCAACTTAAAATGAATTCAATGGTCTTTTGGGAGATTTTTTTTTGTTTCATGCTGCTTTGTCTGGGATTTTTTTAAGCCTTACTGGTCTTTTACTTATATATTATGCTGTTCAATTTTGTGTTTCTGTGGGTTTTCTGTGTGGGCTTATGTCTCTGCATGTGTATGTACTTCTCTTGTGTTTTCTTTTTCTCTGTTTGTTTAGTTCTTTTTTAAAAAAGATTTATTTATGTATATGGGTGTTTTGTCTGCATGTACATTTGCACACCATAAGAGGGTACTGGATCCCATGGGACTACAGTTATAGACAGTAGTGAGCTGCCATGTGGGTGCTGGGAATTGAACTCAGGACCTCTGAAAGAACAGCTAATGCTCTTAACCGCTGAGCCATCTCTCCAGCCCTATTTGTTTAGTTCTATTTTTTTTGTTTTTTATTTGCCTATTTGCTTCTAAAGAGAGAGAGAATGTGTGGAATTGGATGTGTGGGGAGAATCCAGGAGGAGATAAGGGGATGGAAACTGTGATCAGAATAAATTGTATGAAAAAAATCTATTTCAATATAAAAAAAGATAACGTCTGAAAACAAGCTGGTGAACCTATTCTAATATCCAATAAAGTAGATTTCAAAATTAAAAGAGATAATGAAGACCACTATTTAGTAACAAAGGCAGTATCTCAAGAAGTTATAATAATTGTAAATATATATGTACCAAATGTCGTGGCTCACACTTTGATTAAAAAAATAGAAGTCAGTTCTTGACACAATAATGGTGATTTCAATACTCAATTCATCTTTATATGTAGAGAGCCGTGCATGGCCACGCCACAAGGATGGCACCAGCATCCGGCTTCTGCCTTCCCGATGGCAGGTGCTCCTTATTTGGCTAAGGCTAGGATCTGGCTTGCTTCTGCGCACCTGGACCTAATCTGGCTTGCTTGCGTATGTCTGACCCTATTGGCATTGTCCACGTGGCACTACGGGGTTGATTGCCCAGTGGCTATAAAGGGCGTGGGCTGACTTTCCCAGGGGAGTGACTGTGAGAGTGACTGGGGGGGTGACTGTGAGTGAGAGAGAGAGAATGGGAGAGTGAGTATGAGTGAGAGAGAGAGAGAGTGAGAGTGAGAGAGAAGAAGAAAATGACTTTCCCCGGGGTCAGAAGATTGTTCAAGGTTCCTGAATAAACTGCTTGGAGAAGAGCCTGCGTCTTCCTTGCTGGTCGAGGCGGACGTGACATTTATACAGGTTATCAAAACTAAAAACCAACAAAGAAACCTCAGAGTTATACTCATGACAGAGCAAATGGACTTGACAAGAATATTCTAACAGATATAGAATACACATTATGCTCAGAACCTGATGGAACTTTCTCTAAAATATACAAATATTTATAAAATATTTCTCTAAAAAATATTTGTCTAGGCTACAAATCAAATACAAAAGAACTGAAACAGTTTTTTTTTATATCTTATCAGAGCACAGTGCAATAACATCAGAAATCAAAAGCAAGGAAATCTATGTAACTGTACAAATGTAATGGAGTCTAAACAACAACAACAAAAACAACAAAAAGAGACTTGGAAAAAAGCTGTATCCCAAAGGTTTTGGTAAGTTGTGCTTTTATTTTCACTTGATTCTGGGAATTTTCAAATTTCCTCTGTGATTTCTGCAATGACTCTCTGGTCCTACAAGAAAGTAGCAATAAAATGAACATAGCTCAACATAATAAAAGCTGTCTATGGCAAATGTAAAGCCAACACTATTATACTAATCAGAGAAAAACCTCAGAGCATCACCTCTAAAGTCTCTAATGAGAAAAAGAGTGCCCAGCAGCTCTACTTTTATTCAATATAGTACTCACAGTGTTAGCTAAAGAATAAGACAAGAAATAAAAGAGTTATGAATAGGAAAGGAAGAAGTCAAAGTATCCCTCTTGTGGATGACATGATCATTTACTTAAGAGACTCCAAAGGGTCCACCACAAACTTATAGACTGTTATGCATTTTCAGCCAAAAGCAGGATACACAATTAACATACAAAAATCTGTAGCCTTTTACATACTAAACTATATAGTAACCTTGCAGAGAAATGAGGTGAAAAATTCATGACAGCTTAAAATATCTAGGGGTAAACCTAAGGATGTAAAAGATCTCTAGAATGAAAACTTCAGACACAGAAGAAATTGAAGAAGACACTAAGAAGATGGAAAGACTGTCAGTGTTCACAGGTTAGTAAAGTTGTAAAATATTGTAAAAATGGCATTTAACAAAAGTGACCTATAGATTGAACACAGCCCCCATCTAAATCCCAACACCATTAGCCGCAGTAGTGGGGGAAACCCCTAAAATTCATGAAGCGCAAAGTCTGAACACCTGAGACAATCCTTAGCAAAAAGACCAAGGCTGAAGGTATCACATGTTACATATGGAACCAGCATGGTACCGGCCCCAAAACACACATGACAACCAATGGAACAGAATGAAGGACTCAGAAATAAATTTATTTTTATGGCTGTCTTGTCTACATATATGCCTGGTTCAAGAGACCAGAAGAAGAAGGGATCAGATCCCCTGGAACTGGAGTTACAGACAGTTGTGAGTTGCCATGTGGGTGCTGGGAACTGAATCGAGGTCCCCTCCAAGAGCAACAAGTGTTCTTAAGCACTGAGCATCTCCAGCCAAAAGGCCACTTAACTTTTGACAGAGGTGTTAAAAACATACAAGCCTGCTTCTTCAACAAATGGTGCTGGGGAGACTGCATGGAAAATAATGGGACCGGTCTAAATCTTTCACTTTGCATGAAATAAACTCCAAAAAGATCAGAGACATGAACACAAGATCTGAAACTTGGAACTGACTAGAGGAAACCATAGGAAAATACTTCAAGACCTGGCACAGACAGGAACTTTCTGAAAAGGACTCCAATCACTCAGGAAATTATCTCAGGAATTGATAAATGGGATTGCATGAGACAGAAAAGCCTCTGCAGAGCAGAGGAAACAACTGCCAGGGTGAGGAGAATATGTAAATCTCTTTGCCAGTTACATACCAGACAGGAGATTAGTAGCTAAAACATATAAAGAATTCAAAAAATTAAACCAGCAAATCACCCAATCAATAAATGAACGAAATAGACAATTCTCAAAAAAAGAAAGAAAGAAAAGCCAGGTGGCTGTGGCACACACCTTTAATCCCAGCACTCAGGAGGCAGAGGCAGGTGGATCTCTGTGAGTTGGAGGCCAGCCTGGTCTACAGAGCTAGATCCAGGACAGGCACCAAAACTACACAGAGAAACCCTGTCTCAAAAAACAAAACAAATAAACAAAAATAGTGTACCATTAATTGGGCTGGAGAGATGGCTCAGAGGTTAAGAGCACTGGCTGCTCTTCCAGAAGACCTGGGTTCAGTTCCCAGCACCCACATGGCAGCTCACAACTGTCTGTAGTTCCAGGGGATCAGACACCCTCACCCAGACATGCAGATAGGCAAAACACCAATGCACATAAAATAATAATTTAAAAAAAAGAAAAAGAAATACAAATGACCAACAAACACTTGAAAAGGTGGCAAACATCCTTCGCTTCTGCAGTCAGGAAAAATGCAAATTAAAACTGCTTTGAGAGTAGCCTCACCCCAGTGAGACTAGAAAAATGTCAGGAAACAAAAGACAGAAGATGCTTTAGTGGATGTGGAGAGAGAAGACCCTACATACACTACTGGCAGAAATGCAAACTTGGGCAACCACTGTGTAAATCAGTATGGAGTTTTCTCCAAAAACCAAAAAGTAGAGTGACCTTAGACTCTCTTTAACTCTTTTGGGTGTACTTCTGGAGGACTCTGCAAGCATACCATGAAAAGTCTTGCAGCTTTAAAAATCTGTGTTTATTGCAGCTGTGCTATTCACAACAGCCAGGAAACGGAACCGTCAAGATGTCCATCTTAAAGATGTGACCCATGTACACAACGGATGCTTTATTCACTCACAAAGTAAAATGAACTCATGGCATTTGCAGGAAAATGGATGGAACTGGAAATTTTTCACGCTGAATGCAATAAGCCAGACTCAGCAAGACACATACCACACATTTTCTATCATATGCAGAACCTAGACTAAAAATTGTCTGTACATATAAAAATGCTAAGTGAAAGCCAGACACAAAATGCTCTATCTGTATAGCTTTGTTTACATGAACTGTTCAGAAAGGGTAGATCCTTAGAAACAACTGCAGATTGGTAATTTCAGGGGCTTGTTCCACAGGGAGCAAATACTTGAATAAAGCCATTTTCTCTAGCTGAAATAATTCCCAAAGAGGGCTGAAAGATGGAGGCTTTCTTCTAGAAGCATGCTAGCAGCTTAGGAACAAGTCCTGCATTTCTAAAGGGAGACCCAGATGGCAAATTATAATTCACAAAAATCCATCCCTGTGCTTTGGAAATCCACTTCCCTGTGTACGTTCTGAAAGCAGATCCACCAGGATTCTAATGGATCGTGCTTCCCAGGTGAAATCTAGAAGGAAGTGGAAGTAACTGTAGCTCCCACAATTGCAGCTGATTTTAAGCCAACAGGGTCGATATTCTCCCTCCTTTTCTAGATGTTTGAATTCCCCTAACCTTCATCTCACACACATCTGATCTTGATGCCTAGTTCCTTCTGCGACAAGGTAAATAGCTTGTCTGTTATCAAAACGGAGCATGGATTCCTGGGCATCAAAGTATACCTCCTCGGTCTCACATTCTCTCCCATGCTCCTGCTGTGTCACAGCAAGCCCCACCTGCCCTGACCAATCATCTTCATCGCCCTGACATCTCAGATGGCCACTCCGTTCCATGCCTGCTTGCACTGTGTCATAATAGAATTGCCTGGGCAGTGGCCATAATCCAGAGTTTAATGATCTCTTCTTTTGTCTCCTGATGAGAGTGTCCCCCATTTGGGGACTAAGACCTTTAAACCTACAGAATTCAGAGACCTGGGATAATAAAAGTTATCCAAATGATAAGGTTGCCAGATGAAACATGGGAAGCTCAATTAAACTGAGTTTCAAGTAAACAACATTTTAAAAGTATGTCTCAAAGGTTGAATGACATAAACTCTTCATCTGAGTGTAACCAGGTTTACTAATTTCTATTTTCTAATTCTACCAAGAGAGCCACTGGGAATGATTCTAAGTGGTGACTTTGGTTTTCATTCTCAGATTCATGTACTGTCCTGATTAGTTAGATTTATGTGAAGAAAAGTGTACTTAGCAAGATATTGTCCATGAGTTGGTACTTGTTCAGTCTTAACAGGTCATTTCACATCTCATCACTACTTTTTTTTAAAGACAGGTTCTCATGTCGCTCATGGTCACCTCTAAAGTGCTTTATAGCTGAGTATGACCTTGAACTTGCTATCTTCCTGCCTCAACCTCCTGAGTGCTGAGATTATAGACATGGTGCCCACGTCTGCACCTTCTTCACCATAAAGTGGGTCTGATTAAATGTTATATGATATCATGAGCTACTGATCACACCCTGCAAGCTCCTGAATATCAATGCTGATTGGGTCCATGTAGGAAGTAAAGGAAAATCCATCTTAGAATATTTATTTGCATGTGTCAAGATAAATTATCAATACTTCAAGGGGGAAAGGCTCTCAAATCACCAGCCTGTGTGTAGTGACCGCTCTGTCAAGTGTATCGAGAGACAGCACTGTTTTGAGAGGTTCAGTGTTTATCGTTGTTGTGGGCAGAGCAGACGGCAGGCAGAGTTAATAGCTAAATCAGCCTTGGTAAGTGGAATCCAGGCTGCTGAGCACTTGCAAGTCTCTGCTGTAGGCATCACAGCCACTACTTCATGACTTCATCTGTGATGCCATTCCAGCAGTGTCTGATGACAGAGGGTGGGTGCCGTTAGCTGGCTGTCTTTTGTGTACCTGGCTATGCAATGGCTCTCTCATGGTAGACAGTCGCAAATAGGCATTACCTTCAGACTGTGCCCATTCCACCGTGTTCCATCCATAGGTCTCTACTCCCAGACCTGCTTGACTTTTGTCTTCAAATATTTCTGTCTTTCAGAATTCCCTGATTGTTTGGCCAGGATATTTGTCCTATACAGTGAAACCTCACTAAATTCACAATAGGGTTCACCACTAGGTCAGGAATGGTGAATGAAATCAGATGCTAGAGATAAAGGAAACTTGGGTGTTACATATAGTTTTATTTATTTTTATTTTTAAAATAGAGACTCATAAGACTGGCAAAATGGAAATAATATAGTATGTCCTCTTAGGACTTTAGCATATAGAAAGACTCGAGAAAGCCCCCCCTCGCCCCACTCCATGATTACTGCCATCGAAGCATCCGGGCATAGCGGGGAAAGTGCCCCTGCAGAAGACTGAAGAATTCCATCTTTATGGCACCGGGA
Organism: Peromyscus eremicus; assembly: GCF_949786415.1. NCBI lineage: Eukaryota > Metazoa > Chordata > Mammalia > Rodentia > Cricetidae > Peromyscus > Peromyscus eremicus. The sequence goes on along the minus strand of NC_081429.1, from coordinate 51,553,886 downwards.
AGATGGCCCAGTCTCTAAAGTGCTTGCCTCACATGAGAATCTGAGTTCAACTCTCAAAACCCAGGAAAAACGCTGGGCACAGTGGGGTGCACTTGTAACCCCAGCGCTGGGGAGTGGGGCAGCAACAGATGGACTTCTCGGGCTTGCTGGCCCCCAGCCAAGCCTCATGGGTGAGTTCTAGGCCAATGAGAGGCTTTGTCTCAAAGGAGGTGGATGGTGCTCCTGAGTGACATTCGAGGGTATCATCTGACCTCCACACATACCTGCACAAGCAGACATGAACATATGTACACAACCATTTGTGCATGCGCATGCACACACACATACAGATTTAAAAAGAGTCCTGACTTTGTGATAAATGTGTAAACCTTTCATAAATTAATTTGGACTTTTAAGTATGACATATTTTTGCCTAGGAAATAAAGTCTCCAAGGCTCTGTCAAACAACTTGATATCCTCTCTCTCTCTCTCTCTCTCTCTCTCTCTCTCTCTCTCTCTCTCTCTCTCTCTCTCTCCTCTCTCTCTCCTCCCTCTCTCTCCTTATCATTGTGAAAAGAATGAGATTTTTTTCCATTTGCCACAAAACAAAGTAGCCCAAAACACATGTGTCTAAACTAGACACACCAAGATACCATATGATCTCAATGTGAAATCTAAAAAATAAAAATTCGAATATACTGATAGAGAACAAAATAGTGGTTATTGGGAATGGAACATGCAGATATAGTTATAGGAATCAAAGTCATATATATGAAAGATTAGCATGGATAAGAAATCTAAAAAAACAACACAAAAGGGAAATAATGAGAGTATACTGCGGAGGCTGGAGAGATTACTCAGTGGTTTAGAACACTAGATGCTCTTGCGGAGGACCAGGTTCGATTTCCAGAATCTACATAGTGGCTCACAACTTTCATAACCCCAGTTCCAGGGGGATCTGACACCCTCTTCTGATCTCAGCAGGCGCCAGGCAAAAATGTAGTACACATACATACATATATACAGGCAGGCAAAACATTCACACACATACAATTAAATCAAAAACAGATGCCTTTAAAAATAAAATTATACTGCATATGAGATTCGTGCTGAGTACATTTTAGATACTCTTGTCACAAAGGAGGTATTATATAAGGGTATGTTAAGTGCTTCACACAGGAACCTTTTTACTGTCTATATGTGTCCCACAACATTATGTTCTATACTGTAAACATATACAATGAAAAACTGTGACGTAATGGGCATGCATGTTAATTAGCTTGGTTTAATTACTATGCATATATGAAAACCTTATGTTCTATAAGCACATAAGCATTTCTGTCACCCAAACCTTAATAAAGCTGGAAAATTATCAAAAGACAAAAAGAAGGGGAGAACTTCGGTGAGGAAAATGTACGAGGTTCCTGGTGTATGAGGTCCCCCAGTATACGAGGTTCCCTGGTGTATGAGGTCCCCCAGTATACGAGGTTCCCTGGTGTATGAGGTCCCCCTGTATACGAGGTTCCCTGGTGTATGAGGAACCAAACAAGGTTAACATTTAATCTCTCACTACAACAAAGGGCAGCCAGAGGGCAATGGGTAGAAACAGCTCTGAGAACAAACACTGTCAACCAAAAATTAAATATCTAGCAAAGCTAGCCTTAAAAACAAACTTTGTGAGAAAACCATATTCCCAGATTAAAAACGGTTGCTGGGACGTGCTTTTGAAGGGTGCATCTTGTCCCTGAGCTCATCCCTGTCTTGGTTTCCTGGCTGCTATGAGATGAGCAGTCTCATGAATGACATGCTCTTATCATCATGCTATTCTGCCCCTCAGACCCAAGCAATGAAGCCAGTCAACTCTGGACCTCCGATGCTATAAGTCAAATACATAATTTCTCTTTTTCTTAGTACTTTGTTACCACAATGAAAAACATTAGCACATACCATAATTGCTTTGTGTGACCTCTATAACAAATTACCACAATTTGGTGACTGGAGACAAATTTATTTTCTCACAGTTCTGAAAGTCAGAAGTTCAAACCCAGTTTTACTAGGTTGAAATCAAGACAGGATGGGCATGCTTCCTCTGGGAGCTGGGGAGGATGGACGATGGGAATCCATTCTTGTGTCAACCAGCTTCTGGTGAACACAGGTGCCCCTGACTTGATACAGGTTGTCTCCAAATACCTCTGTTTCATCTCCACATCACCTGCTCTTTGAGTGTCAACCCCTACCCGACTCCTAGAAGGATGCTATGATGGCATTGATGGCCCACCTCGGTAATCCACCATTATTTTCCCACCGTAAGATCCTTAATCATATCTACAAAGTCTTTGCCATATAAGATTAGTATTTACAGGACCCAGAGATTAGGACCTGTTCTCTTTAGGGACCACTAGTCAGTCTACTACAGCATATTTAAACTCAAATGGTTGTCCCTTAGAACCCATAGGAGATTGGTTCCAGGACCCTCATAAGATACTAGAATCCTCAAATAACCCAAGTCCCTTAGAATTGTGTGAATTATGTTTGCATATAACTTATGCATATCTTGCTATGTACTTATAACACTCAATACAAGTGTTACAAAGTATTGTTATATGCATTGCTTAGGGAAAATATACATACTCCATACAGACACATTTTGTAGAATTTTTTTAAACTTTTTATTAATTCTTTGTGGATTTCACATCATGCATCCCATCCCATTCATCTCTCCATCCCTTCGTATCTGCCCTCTGCCCTTGTAACCCCCTCCCCAAATAAAATTTAAAAGAAAAATATCTCATCGGGGAAGCTGTGGGTGTGTGTCACAGTGAGTCACAAAGCATACCCTTTAGTCCATACATCTTTACTTGTACATGTTCATTGCAATGAATTATCTAGTCTAGTTCAAGGCTTCTGCTAAACTATCAGTACTGGGCTCTCACTGGGACTCTTCTTGGATAACTGTTGTTGCCCTATGTTATGGAGATCCTGCAGCTTCAAATCTGCAGGACCGGCCCCTTCACATACTCCAGCAGTTCACAGATGGGGTGGATGTTGGTCAGCCCGCCAGCTCTCCATCATTCTCACCACCAGGGTGAGCTCTCCAGAACTTCTCCAGCTGCTCACCCGCTGCAGCAGGCAACAAGGAGCGAGGGGCGGGGCCAGTTCTCCTGCTCTCATGCCCCAGGGCTGGCTCACCCACACCCACACCACCAGGGAAAGCTCACTGTGCTTCTCAGGCGAGGTGCAGGTCCCAGTCTCCATTCTCCAGTGCTGCAGTTGGTGATAGGCAGGACCATCTCTCCCGCCTGCCTCAGGTGTCGAGAGGAGAGGGTAGGCGGTAGGGCATCTTTCCCTTACCCACACTACCACATGGCATATGAGGGGGTCACTTCTCCTACTCTGATGCCTGTGCCCCTGCCAGCAGGGTGAGCTCTACATTTTGTAGAATATTTTTATGTGCAATTGACTGGATATGCAGTTGTGATACACACACAGAAGGATGACTAATATTCATACAACAGATATGTGTATCTCTAATAAAAACTTGAAGCTGTTATAACAGAAGTTCCCCACTATAAATTAACTTGTGGAGAGAGACTCTGAGACAGCATAGAGTTTGGGGCTCAGCTGTCCCAGGATCCTAACTGGTGCCAGTCTTCCAACCATTTCCAATAAGGCACCAGACAAATGAAGACCCATGCTGGGGGTGACAAACCCATGATGACATTTCTTCAGTGATATTGAGTGGGACAGAACTTCCCACATTAGTATATAAGTCAAGTCTTGAGAGTCAAAATGTTTCCAGATATTATGTTTTGGGATAGCTGTTATGTAAATATTTAGAAATGGGTACCAAAAGATGGAGTGCTGATATAACAGAAACCCCAAATATGTGAATTTTCTGTCGGGGGGACACATATTGGTAAAATAAATAAATAAATAAATAAATAAATAAATAAATAAATAAAAGCTCCCCAAGAAACTAGCTAGAGGACATGGGGAAAATGTGAAGGTAAGTTTTACTGGAAACTAAAAGTTACAACCAACTTTTCCTACTGACAGAAAGCCTGGCAACACTGCTCCCCCATTCACATGGAAAAGAGAATTTGAGTGTTTGGCTAAGACTCTAGGTTTCATGCTGAGAGTGTCAGCTTCCTTTAGCTGTTTATTACAGTTCACTTCAAGTAAAGGGAACTGGACAGGGACTGTTGCTCTTGAAGCAACAGCCACGGGAAACCACCCTGAACCGTAATTGTGCACTCGTACTTCCAGTAGATGAGTCTCAAAGTAAGAGATGATCTCATGGTAAAGATCAACCCTAGAGCGCTGCCAGTGAAACATGATTTCAAGGCCAAGATAACAAGGCTTTATTAGTAGTTAAAACCTCACAAAGATTTCATCAGATGCCTAACAGACATTGAAGAATCTTAGGTGGCACCTAGGCCCTGTCTACTAAACAAACTCGTCAAAGTTCTTCAGGCGATTGCGCCACAGCAACCAAATGCTCAGCCCAAGGAAATGCAGGCCTATCTTAAAATACATGAGGGTTGGCCAGGCGGTGGTGGCGCACGCCTTTAATCCCAGCACTCGGGAGGCAGAGCCAGGCGGATCTCTGTGAGTTCGAGGCCAGCCTGGGCTACCAAGTGAGTTCCAGGAAAGGTGCAAAGCTACACAGAGAAACCCTGTCTCGAAAAACCAAAAAAAAAAAAAAAAAAAAAAAATACATGAGGGTATAATATTTGATTACTCAAAAATAATTTGTTACATAAGAAACTCTTATAGTATCTCAAACTGAAGTAGTTTAAAGTAGAGGTACTTAAACCAACAACTTCCTCCAGAAAAAGGCACTGAATACAGACACTGAACTATATAAAAACATCATTTCTTCTGAAAAAAATCATTAAAAGCATATAGCCAAGACCCTGAGATAGTAATCGGTTGGCTAGTCTACACATCACATTTCACTCTACCTTTGGGACGCCAAGGGTCTTCCAGCTTGCAGAACATACAAATTCGGTTCCTGATTCACTGCTGTGTGTGGTGGGCAGATAACTGAGTAGCCATACTTGAGGAGCCTGTCACTTGTGCCTGGTTTAGATGCTGAAATTCTGTATTTCAAGCCTGAGTCTGCTAAGAGTAATAGCATGAGATTAAGGGTCTGGGAAGGGAGACTAATTTACATGTAAAGGGGATGTTCATTGCTGGGAAATTAATCTATGGTAACATATTCTAATATGGTCCCTAATGGTAATGCTTCCCAAGATTCAAGCCATCTTGGAGGTAGTGAAAGTGAATCTAGACTAAATTTAAGCCTAAATCTTATAAAATCCTATGGCTTTTGCTTTTGTGTTTTAGAATACCTCGTTGCCACATAAGAAGTTCAGCCATTTTGTTAAAAGACTTATCGAGACCAGATGAAGAAAATGACAGGGAGAGTGGGAGGGTAATTCCTGACATTTCATGATGGAGGGACAGGAAGAGTGGAGTCAGTGAGGAAGAGAATATTAGAATATGAGAGACTATCCAAGTAGAAGACTATGTACCCTGAGCATTGCCCACGGCAGTGTCAGTCATGGAAGTGAGCCATCGCGAGTTCCAGGCCAGTCAAGTGTCGGAGTGATTTCAAGCCTGTGTAACCTCCAAGATCTTGGGAAGCAGAACTGTCCAATTAAGTACAATCAACTCCACTGAATATTAAGAGATGAGGAAAAGGTTGTTTTAAGCCACCGATGTTTGGATTGATTTGTTTGCAGCAATAAATGACTCCCTTATCATACGCAAACTGAATATTCTAGAAGTCTGTCTATACCACATACATTAAAGAGCAAACTATAAACCATGGGAAACTACAGACACTTAAGTGGTCAATATCCTTAAGTTAAAAAGGACTCATTTTAAAATCTAAGAAAAAAGAGATCCAGGACAGGCACCAACACTACACAGAGAAACCCTGTCTCGAAAACAACAAAAAACAACAAAAGCCTCCAAGAAGAAATTTAGACAAAGGACATATAACCTACTTACTCACAGTAGGAAAATAAAAATGACTAGTAAGAACAAAAATTTTCATATTATTTAAAGGACCACTAATACTTAAGTGCTTTTGTTGAAAATGTAAAATAGAATCAGAGAATATTCTACATCTTAAAAATTTCTGAGAAAATTCAAGTATAATGTTTAAAGTACTAAGTCATAAAAAGCATAGTGTGTGTGTGTATCTGTGTGTGTGTGTATGTCTGTGTGTGTGTGTCTATGTATGTGTGTTTACACTACACACATTCAAAAATCCCAGTTAGGCTCTCTGCTCTCCTTTTCTGGCCTCCAACATGACATTCTGGTCCCCCAAATCCCACTTCTTACCAGGGACCTCCACATACTCCCTGTCCCTTTGGGAACTTGACACATCCCAGCCTGCCCTTCACCATGGACTCTCCTGTCAACACAGGTGACCCAGAGATCCAAAGCCTTGCCAGTTGGCTAGCTAGAACCCTTCAGTTGGCTGGCTGGAACCCTTCAGTTGGCTGGCTGGAACCCTTCAGTTGGCTGGCTGGCTGGGACCCTCCAATTGCCTGGATGGTTGGCCTCCAGAAACCTGAGATCAATCCACATTGCTGAGGAAAGCTTGTTTCAAGCTCCTTGACCAAGCTGCTGAAGGCACATGAATATAAAAGCTAGAAAACCTGGAAACCTTCCATCCCAAATAGAAACTGAGATACTGAACCTGCTATGAATGTGCCCCTCTTGAACACTATAAATCCCTCTGCTGAAAGAGGAAAGGGGACTGGAAAATAAAAGAAAACTCAACCAACAAACAACTCCAGATACGCAAATCCAAATGCAGAAATAAAAACACAGGAAACAAAAGTAACATATCTCCTCCAAAAACTACAAATCCCATGGTAATGACCCTTAATGACAATGACATGAAAGAGTTCAAAAAGGTGATCTTAACTATGATCAAATAACTCAAGGAAGATGAGTGAAATAAGGAAGTCAATCCAAGACACGAAAACGGACTTTGTTTTGTTGTTGTTGTTTGTTTTAAAGAAAACCCAAACTGAAACGCTGCTGCCGGCCAGGAAACCCTCAGCTGAAAGCCTCACCCAAGAGGATGGATTGTGTTAAAAGCGAAGAGTCAAGGATAGAGGAATACTTGGATCACTTAGTAAAGGTCAATGAGAAATTTAAAACAAAAATGAACAGAAGTGAGGAGACCTAGGGACATCGTGAAAAGACCTAACATCTGAATTGTGGGTGCAGAAGGAGAATACCACAACAAAGGCACAGACAATATTTTTTAATAAAATCACAGAAGGCCAGGTGGTGGTGGCACACACCTTTAATCCCAGCACTCGGGAGGCAGAGCCAGGTGGATCTCTGTGAGTTCGAGGCCAGCCTGGGCTACAGAGAGAGATCCAGGACAGGCATCAAAACTACACCGAGAAACCTTGTCTCAAAACAAAGAAACAAATAAAAAAATCACAGAAGAAAATGTCCCAAACCTAAGGAAAGAGAAGCCCATCCAGATACAAGAAAATTGTAGAAAGCTAAATAGATGATCCCAGAGAAAGAAAATGCCTATGATGCATCATAGTTAGAACATAAAAATACACAGAATAAAGTAAGGGTATTGAAAGCTACAAGAGAGCTTGACTATGCAGCAGCAACTTTGAAAGCCAGCAGGGCCTGGAAAGATTCCAAGTCTTGAAAAAACGGCAACTGTGAGCCCCCAACTATTATACCCAGCAAAACTATCTACTAAAACTAAAGTTGAAATAAAAACTTCCCACCGTAAGAAACAGAATAAGGGAATTTATGACTATAAATTCAGCTCAACAGAAAATACTAGATAGAACACATCAATCGGGAGAGAGATAAACACACGCCAAGAGGTCGCAGTGAGAAAACAAGCAATGCCAGGACAGGCAATCAAAACAGCAGCACAAAATCCACAGAATGACAGGAATTAATACACATCTTTTCAATAATAACTCTGAATATTAGTGGTCTCAATTATCCAATTTATCCAAATAAAAATCCACAGACTAATAGATTGGATTAGAAAACAGGACCAATGGGCCTGGAGAGTTGGCTCAGCAGATACAAGCACTGCTGTCTTACAGAGGGCCAAGGTTCAGTCCCCTGCACATACACAGTGACTCCCAACAGTCTAACTCCATTTCTGGAGTGATCTGGAATCCTTTTCTGGACTTTGCAGGTATGAGGCATGTATACATGCAGGCAGAACACTCATACACACACATGATATATATGTATGTATATATACACACACACACACACACATATATATATATATATATATACACATTTTTTAAAAAGAAGCAATATCCATCTTTTTGCTGCCTTCACGTTACCATACGGCACCATCAATGGCAAACACCACCTTTGGATAAAAGGATGCCAAATGGTGCTCCAAGGAAACGGAAGTAAGAAATGGCAGGCAAAGCCATTCTAATATCTGACAAAATAGTCTTCATATCGTAACTAGTTGGAGGAACTTATAAAGGAAACTATATATTCATTAGAGAAAAAAACAACCAACAGGACATTACAACCCTAAAGATATACACACACCAAACACAGGGGCATCCAATTTCATAAAAGAAACACGTTTAGATCTAAAATCACAGATTGACATAGTGATACTGGATGATTTCAATACTCCACTTTCACCAATAGCCATCTGGAAATTAAATAAACAGAGAAAGTTTGGAGTTAAATGACACCATAAACTAGATGGACCTAACATAGCTACAGAATATTCCACCCAAAGACTAAATCATATTCATTCTTATTAGCTGTCCATGAAACTTTCTTCTGAATTAACCACATAAATCAAGTCTTAACAAATACAGGAAAATTAAAAGAACATCCTGCATTCTTTTTTACTTCAAAGGAAGAAATCTAGATACCAACAGTAGAAATTGCAGAAAGTACACAAACTCATAAAAACTAAACAACACACTATGGAATGCTAATTTGATGAAGAAAAATCAAGAAGAAAAATACTAAATTCTTAGAATTGAATGAGAATGAAAACACAACATACCAGAATCTACGGGACCTACTGAAGGCAGTCATAAAAGGCAGGATGTATGGCATCAAATGCCCACAGCAATCATTTTGAGAGAACTCAACTTGAACTTAATGATGCACCCTAAGGCCTTATAAAATAAGGAGGAGGAGAAGGAGGAGGAGACACAGTAGTAGTAGAAGAAGAGGAGGAGGAGGAGGAGGAGGAGGAGGAGGAGGAAGAAGAAGAAATACCTCCCAAAAGCAGACAGGAAGAGATAATCAAAACCAGGACTGAAATGAAATAGAAACAAACAAAAAATGTAACACAAAAAAATTGATGAAGAAGAATTGATTCCTGAAAAGATTAACAAGACTGACTAACCCTTAGCCAAATTAAATAAGGAGAGGATACAAATAAATAAAATTGTAGATGAAAAATAAGACATTATAACAGACACCAAAGAAATTCAGAGAATCATAAGGACAAACTTTAAAAATCTATATTCCATCAAACTGGAAAGTCTAAAAGAAGTGGATGAATTTCTACATATATATTGCCTACTAAAGCTAGATCAAGATGACACAAATCATTTATAATAGACCCAGAACATCCAATGAGATAGAAACATCAATCAAAAATTTCCCAACCAAAAAAAAGAAAAAGCAAAAACCCAGGGCCAGATGGATTCAATACAATTCTACTAGACCTTCAAAAAACTAACGCCAAAATTCCCTTATTCCATAAAACAGAAAATGAAAGGACATTTGCAAAGTCTTTTTTAAAAGCCATTACTATGCTAATACCAAAACCAGACAAAGACACAACAAGAAAGAGAACTGTAGGCCAGTACGCTTGATGAAGATGGGGGCAAAAATTCTCAATTTACAAACCTGCAAACAGGGTCTTGTGGCTGGGTTGATGTCTCAGTCCCACTGCCGGGAGCCTTGCCTGGTTATAGAAGATGGCCAATTCCAGCTCCATAGCGCCCCCCATTACTAGGGAACTTCACTAGGGTCACTCCCAATGACTGGTCTAACTTGAGACCCACACCATGAGAGAAAGCCCAAGCCTGACATTCCTTGGATGGCCAGGAACCAGAGGCTGGACAGCCCAGAGACCTAGGATAGAACTAAACACAACTGGGAAAAAACAAAGTCAATGAAATGATTCCTAATAATATCCCGATATACTCATGGATCAGTGCCTAGCCCAATTCTCATCAGAGAAGTATCATCCCAGCAACTGGAGAAGATGCAGAGATCCACAGCTAAACACTAGGTGGAGCCAGGAAACCCCACGGAAGAGAGGGAGGAACGGCTGTAGCAGCCAGAGGGTTGAGGACACCCCAAGAACATGGCCCACAGAGTCACCTAAGCAGGGCTCATAGGGGCTCATAGAGACTGAAGTGACAACCACGGACCCTGTATGGGTCTGAGCCAGGTCCTCTGCATATGGTTGTATAGCTTGGTGTTCTTGTGGGACTCCTAACAGTGGGAGCAGGGGTGTCTCAGACTCTTTTGCCTGCTCTTGGGATCCTTTTCCTCCTGCTGGGCTGCAAATCCAAGAGTATACTGGCAGTGCAAATTATACTTGATGGGTTTAAAAAAAATAAAAAAGAGTACACAGCACTGGGTGAGTAGGGAAGGGGGTATAGAACTAGGAGGAGTTAGGGAAGGGGTAAATATGATCAAATCCATTATATGAAATTCTCAAAGAATTAATATGTGGTGATATTTTACTTGTGCTGAAATGTGGTGATATTTTATTTGTATGTTAATAAATACAGTTTGCCTGGAGATCAGAGGTAACAGCAAGCCATAAACAGAAGTCAGGCAGTGGTAGCACACGCCCTTAATCTGATTATTTGGCAGGCAGTCTCTGTGTGTTCAAGGTCATACTAGGGAACAGAGCCAAGTGTGGTGACACGCGCCTTTAATTCCAGTACCAACCATAGAGACCTGGAGGTCTGTACAGACAGGCAGTGACAAGGAAGTGATGCAGCTGAGCTAAGAGCCAATGAGAAGGCAGAACAGCAAGGCAATAAAGGCGCAGGTTAGACAGGAAGTAGCCCCTTTTGGGTAGCTGCAGAGCTGGAGATGGAAGGTTGGTGGCTGTCACTATTTCTCTGATCTCTAAGGCTTTCACCCCTATATTTGGCTCCATGTTTCTTATTTAATAAGACTGTTTAGAAATTCATCTACACTAATATAAACAAAAAAATAAATTTGATTCAAGTACAAAAAATAAAGGAGATATATATATGTATATATATACATATATATATGAATAACAAAGATTGAAATAACTAAAATTGTTAACATGGTAAGGGAATTATAACTATTTTTATTTAGTTTGTCTTTCATGTTTTCCATTTTCCAAATATTTTTGTTCATCTGTGTAATAGCCCTGGCTGTCCTGAAACTCTCTCTGTAGTCCAGGCTGGCCTTGAACTCACAGAGATTCTCCTGCTTCTGCTTCCCCAGTGCTGGGATTAAAGGCGTGCGCTGCTACCACCACTCAGCCTTTTCAAAACTTTTTTTTTTTTTATGAGCATGGATTACCTTTGCATCAAGTAAAGAAGAACATTATTCTAATTATATTGCTTTAAGCTGTTGACTTAAGTAATTAAATTCCCAGCTAGAGTTATTTAATACAAGTCTATCTTTTGAAATTTCAGAGGGAATTTAGCGATGGCTTTGATTCCATCAAGAGATGAGGACTAGAGCTAGACACTCAAGTGTCAAAAGACAGTCCCTGGGATATTCAGAAGCAGAACCTTAACTGAGGTCTCTAACTCACTCTGGTCCTTTTAAAATAGCTGCCAGCAACAGTGCTTCAGATGGGATGGGGAGCCTGCCAGAAAGGGAGTGCTATGTGGAGAGGCTTACCTGGTGTACCTTACCTTTACAGTCAGAGTCTGAAGCCAGGGGACCCGAGTGCTATGTTGTGTGCTACAACAGTTTAAACAGTTCTACTAGAACAGCTCCCTAGGCTCTTGGGTCTCCTTGGAGTTTACGTTCGTAACTGTGACTACATTTTCAGCAGAGTCACAACACTACCCTGGGGATTAACTATTGACAGTTTGCTTTTCTTTCAAAACTTTCCCCGTTAACTGATCAGTACATACAGAGTAAGAACATTTAATGTATTTAGAGACGTTTGGAGAATTTTAAATTTATTGGTATTTAATCGATTTAAAAAATAATTATTTGGGGTTTGCCTGTCTGAAGTTTTGCTGTGGGGGAAACACTTAGTTGAGCTTCTGTTGGATCTTGCCTTGGAAGCCACCTTTGTATTTCAAGTCTCAGGAACCCAGACTAGCCCCCTCTCCTTTCTGCTCACATGTCTGCTTTGACACCTCATTCATTTGGAAAGAAACCTAAACTCCTCCTCCTCCTCACGCTCTCAGGGTTTACGGGTACACATCTCGACTTTACCTCCTGTAGAGAAGAGGCTATTCTTAAAATGCTTGAAGTTTTGGGGATCAGCTGTTCATCCAATGGCAACATCACACTTCTCTCTTCCTGTGGCTTGTCTTCCCACACAAAAGGGGCATGTGAGTGCTGCACCTCATCCTCCTCTATTATCTGCAGGCTGTGAATAGGGGGCAGCGGGATGTCTCCCGGCACCGATTCACTGTTTTTATGAAGAAAGGGCTCTGAGTAATCTTCATCCGACAGTTTCAAAGCTGGTATTACCAGGTTTTCCTTATCACTCTTGTCCGTAGACTACAAAAAGATTAAGAAAATAAATGTAATCATTATTCACAAATGAGCATTTAAAGTTAAAGAATCAAAATCCATTGCACGTTTGTCCTTTATATACTACCATTGACATTTGTAAGTTAGTACGATCCTCAAGAAGACACTGAGAAATCTTAGACTTCTGGAGACTGTTATCCACAGCGTGACAAAGGAGCGGTTTACGGAGCGGCCCTTTGCATATGTCTCGATTGCATAAATTGGTGACATGTTAAGGAAATCTGGGGGCTGTTGTTACATTGTCAGACCACTACCAACGTCCAGAATCAAGGGAAACTTTAGTATCAAAATGACACAAAGGGCAATATCGCAATTACATGATAAGATAAAGGAAAATGGAACAGCAAAATAATACCAAGAAAGGGACCATGAAGGCTAGCTTCTTAAGCTAAATAAATTCAATGGTATACAAAAGTCTCTCTCCATCTTGCTTCCCTAATTCCTTTCTTTTACTTGGAAAAAAAATCATACATCATACATGCTGATTCTTCAACTGACATTTCGGAGTCACTGAGCCTGATGGAAATAATTAAGTAGCATCAAAAAGCAGAGACAAAGTTTTTATTCTTTACTGATTTACATGAGGATTTATTCCTTAATAGAATGAAACATTCTATGAAGTTAATTCCACTTTTTCCTGATTTCTGTGATGAAATGGATACTTTATTACATGGACCACGTTCACAGCATGGTAAGTGCTTCTGGAGAAAGTAAAAACGTGTGGCTAGACCTTCTGCTTTCTGAGCCTATGCAGAGCTCCACGGGTTCCCCCTTTTCTTCCTTCACATCTTCACCCCTCTCCCTTGCTCTGCACTCTAAATGGTTACTGCTTTGTCCCCGAGTCTGCTTCCATAGAGTGATTTAACTTAAAGATATCTAAGAGTATAGATACTGTCACAACAGAAGTAACTGGATAACTTTAGGGATGCTTCTTGATTTGCATCTGTCTTGCACTACTGACTATTCCATCCCTTCACAGAATAATGACGATCAGAAATTCTCCGGGGGCTGGAGAGATGGTTAAGATGGTTAAGCTCAGTGGTTAAGAGCACTGGCTGCCTTGGCAGAGGACCAGGGTGTGATTCCCAGCCCCCACCTGGTGGCGCACAACCATCTGTAACTCCCGATCCAGGAGAGATTTAGCCCTCTTCTAGCCTCTGCAGGAACTAGGTATGAATGTGTTGCACAGGCAGGCAAGACACAAAATATAATAAATCTTAAAAATAAAAGAAATTCTCTTACCTCAGTTGAAATAGTATCAGATTTTCTATAATGGATATCTGTTTTAAAAAATAATGAATATTGTTTTAAATAACATTGAATTACTCACATGTATCTACACTGATAAGCTGTGATTGTAATTTTTCTCCCTTCAAGTAAAGAGTTATTAAAGCAGCTATTCAAACATGAAAAGTGCCTTAGTGAAAACAGGCTGACAAGTTTCTAGGACGATAGGGGAGCAGATAAGAAACAAGAAACTGTATGTATATATGAACATGTGTGCATGAACTGGTGTGTAATCTTCATACTGTTCCCCAAGTCCCTGAGCCATTTTACAGTCCACCAACAATGCTCGAGGTTTTCCATTCCCGTACATCCTGGCCAATGCATGTTCTCTTTGGTATCAACCATCAGATGAGGTCTAAGATGACATTTTATCATGACTTTGATTTACACTGAACTGATGATTAGTGATGCTGAACATCTGTCTTTCTCTTTGTAGAGATTTATATACAAGTGCCTAAGCCATTTTAATCAGGTTATTTAAATTTGATTTGTTATTGTGGCTAGTGAGTTGAAAAAATTCCTTATGTAGTTTGGATAGTACCATTTACCAGACACATGCTTTGCAGATCTATGTATTACCTCTTCACTCACTGTTCCCTGTCAAAAGCTCTTTAGCGGGACACAGCACGGCCATCTGTTTGTGCTTTGGGTATGTGCACTTTTTCTGACTCATTAAAGGAATTCTCACTTGCACCAATGTCACTGAATTTTTCTCATATATCACCTGAAAAATCTTACAGTTTCAAGTCTCATCTAAGTCTCTAATTCTCTTTCATTCACTTTCTTTTTCAGATAGCTCATGGTTGATAGGCAGAATGAAATTGCTTTTTACATGATTTTATAACTTTCAGCTTTGTCAGATTTATTGATTAGTTCTAGTGTGTTTTTCTTGTGGAGTCTTTTGGGTGTTGCACATATAAGATCATGTCCTGTGCTGTCATATGCCTTCTACACATCTGTGTCTGGACCCATATTAGTTCTGCTCTCAACCTTGGTGGGAAAAGCTTGTCTCTGCAGTGGGCAGCAGTCGGTGCAGAAACCCAGGGCTGGTCAGCATGCTGAGAAGTGAGCACTGAGTGCAACGTTTATATCAACCCCCTCAAGGAGTGTGGAACAAAGAGTAGAGAGACTTTCAGAAGACAGGGGTGGGGTGTGTGTGTGTGTGTGTGTGTGTGTGTGTGTGTGTGTGTGTGTGGTGAAATGCTGTATGCTGGATATAACGTGGGCATTGCACTCACAAACTCATAGCAGCTATGGTTACTTACATGAGACCTGTATAAAATCAAGCCAGTCAACACTCCAGCGTGGATGGGGCAGGCTCTTATAGGTTCTGCCCCTAGCTGGGGAGCTGTTGACATCGATGGCTGCTAGAGAAGGGACAATCATTTTTCTTTGGGTGTGTGGCTGCTGGTAGGTTGCCTATGTTCCAGTGGATGCATACACACATGCATGCAGGCAGCACTCACGGGGCTCAAAAGTTATTTAAAAAGAGACAATAACATGAAGTTGGGAAGCAAAGTCTTGGGAGGTCCAGAAGAAGTAAGGGGAGATTTGGATTGGATATAGCCAAGATACACGATATACATTGTAAGTGAAATTATCAAAGGCTAAATAAAGATTCTACAAATGTTAGGTCATGTCCTGTAAAAACAGAATTTTGCCATCTTCCTTTCTGAGTTGGATGGCATTTATCTCTTTTTCTTGACCAATTGCTCTATTAGGACTTGTAGTACTGTGTTCAATACAAGTCTCAGGGAACGACATCCTTGCCTTGTTCCGAGTTTAGAGAAAAACTATACATTATAAAATTGGGGGAGGGGCCAGGTATAGTGGCATGTGGGAGGCAAAGGCAGGTGGATTGTTTGAGTTTAAGGCTAGCTAATCTAGTAAGTTATTTTTCTTTCTTTCTTAGATTTATTTTATTTTACGTACATGAGTATTTTCTTGCATGTATGTCTGTACATCATATGTGTGCCTGTTGCCTGGGAAGGTCAGAAGAGGGTGCTGGATCCCCTGGAACTGGAGTTACAGATGGTAGTGAGCTGCCATATGGGTGCTAGGAACTGAACCCAGGTCCTCTGCAAGAGCAGCAAAGACTCTTAACCTCTGAACCATTTCTCCAGCTACATTTTATTCTTTTCTTAGTCTAGCTCAATTTGTCAAAATTATTTACCTTTTTAAAATCTAAGCTTTATTGATGTTTTCTATTCTCTAATTGAAAAAACATTTTCTAACATGATCTTTATTTCCTCTAACTTTGAAGTTGGTTTCTGTTCTAGTTCTTAGTGATAAGAAACTAAGTCGTTTATTGTAGATCTTTTAATTCTGCACGCATATGGTGTGTGTGTTTGTATGTGTATATGTGTGTGTGTATGGTGTGTCTGTGTGTATATGTGTATGTATGGTGTGTGTGTGTGTGTGTGTGCGTGTGCGTGTGCACATGCGCGTGATGTAATGCTGGAGGCTTCAGAAATACCAAAAGGAATCAAGTCATTAGATGATCCATTGGATACGAAAAAATGGAATACAAAAACCTTCTGGAAAGCCGGGGCAATGGTGGCGCACACCTTTAATCCCAGCACTCGGGAGGCAGAGCCAGGTGAATCTCTGTGAGTTTGAGGCTAGCCTGGTCTACAGAGCAAGATCCAGGATAGGCATCAAAACTACACAGAGAAACCCTGTCTTGAAAAACCAAAAACAAAAAAACAAAAAAACCTTCTGGATAAGTGAAACACAGAATACAAAAAGCCCCACAGTAAGAGGGAGAGAGATACTATGTTTTCTCTGTATGCAATACTGAAGAGAGAATCTGTGATTATCTTCCACTTAAAGCATGAGCGTCAGGACTGTGGAGGGAGGTGGGTGGCACGGTGCTTGCCTAGCGAGTGTGAGGTCCTAGGCTTCCTCTTTAGTGCTGCAATCAAACAGTAAAAACAGCACTAAAAACCAGCTTGCATCATCACGCAGTGTAGGTTGAAGAGACCGGGTTAGCACAGTGACAGAGATATGAACACGCACACATCTGTATATAAGGCTCCCACGGCAGGAGGAAATGGAAATAGCTTGGAAAGGTGATTAAGTTGCAGCAAAAGTCTTGCAACATTAAATTATATTACACACTCGAATTAAAGACTTTAAAGATAGATAACCATGTGTTTAAAGACAGTGGTATACCTCCACTTGCTTTCTAAATAAGTTTGAGAGAGATGACCGTGTAAACACCACTTTTCATTAACTAAATCTCTTACTGATAATTTATGGTTAAGTTCTCAAGTTAGATATGAATTGAATTCCCTCCACCATAATTTCTTTCTCTTTCTGCCTGTCTCTTTCTCTTTGTCTCTCTTGTCTCTGTCTCTTCCCCTCTCTCTATTACACACACACACACACACACACACACACACACACACACACACACACCCTACCTTAATAGTTCTACAGTTCAAAATGCTTAACAAAATATCTTTATAAATATCACAGTTGAGATTTAATTTTTTTCTATCTTTAAGGAAGCAAAGGGCCATTACAATGTTTTCAGCTCCTGGGGTTGGAGAAACGACTCAGCAGTAAGAGCACTGGCTGCTCCTGCAGAGGAACCAGATTCCTTTCCCAGCACCCAGTGATGGCTCACAGCCACCAGTAACTCTAGTCCCAGGGGAAATGATGCTCTCTGATGGCCTCTGAGGGTACCAGGAATAAACTTGGTACACAGGCATGTGTGCAGACAAAACATCCACACACATAAAATAATTTTAAAAGTTAAAAAACTCTTATTGGGGTCTAAAACTTTTCTTTGAAATTCCTACAAAATACAAATGTAATTGATACAATAATAAAATATATATTGATGTATGACAAAAATAAAACCCATTTAAAACAAATTAGTAACTTTTATAACACCTTGCTTTAATTATCTTAATAATAAACATAAAAATAAACATGATTTTTTTCTTACCATGTGACACATTTTCATGCTCTTCTTCCAATAGACTATAATTGTGTTCAGATACTTCAATCAAACTAACTTCCTAGTCACACACAGAAAGAAAGAAAACATGTTGGGCAAAATACTTAAAGAACTAAAATGTTTCTGCTTTCATAATTTTATTTAATGAATATTATTAGTTTCTGTCATAAAACTCATAGGTAAGAACACAAAGTTAATACAAGTTTAGTACACACACTTTTCCTCTAAATTTACAGAGAACAAGAAGAGGTTGGTGAGAAAGTCAATCCAAGGAGCATGATTTCAAGAGCAGTTGCTGCTCCTGAGAGAAGAAACCCGAGAATCTTACCACTTAAGTCAGGGACTGAAAGTAGAAGAGACAGAGAGGCCAACAGCAATGTTAGCTGTGTAACTTCATGCAGAGAGTGAGAATACCAGGGGATGTATTTTCATTGGACTACATTATGGCCTATGTCTTTAAAATTATGTCTATATTTATAAAAGTCCAAGGAAATTTGTAATGTATGATGACATTGAACTTTTGTATAAAGTACCTTTAAAAACAAGAGCAAAAATCCACCCTCTCTAACCACTGTTCTAAGTTTCCCCAAATATTCACTCTATATTAGCACACACTAATTAATTTAACACCCATAACATTATATCGCTGCCCAACTATTACAGAGAAATTGTAAAACATAAAAATATCAACACAGTATGACTAGTATTTCAGGGTTGTGATCTCAGTAAATGTTTTATCTGAGTAGGAATCCTTTATTTATTAACCAAAATGTATAAGTTAGATTGAATATCTAAATTTCAAATACATTTTTAAAAACCATTGCAGTTCAACAATAAAGCAAAAGATCCCATTTAAAATTTGTTGAAAGATTTGAATAAATATTTATCCAAAGAAGATATACAAATGGTCGGTGAGTGTTTGAAAAAAGTGTTCACACCATCCATCATCAGAAAACTAAAAATGTGTGAGTCAGCACTTTGAATTCACGATAACGTCAGTAACATTTGGACTAGCAATAATGACTATGTGGAAAACCAACAAGTACCCAAGACTCAAAACCATCCCACATTTTTTTGGAATGTAAGATAGCAAAGCTGCTTGTAGAAATAATTTGGCAATTTTTCAAAACTTTAAATTGGGAATTGCCATTTGACCCAGCCTCTGGTCCTGGGCATTCCTGAAGGAAAATTAAAAACATTTGTTCACACAAAAACATCTATAAGAAAGCTAAGTATTCTGGTCCACATCTGTGATCTGAGCACTTGGGAGGCTAGGGCAGAAGAACTCCAAGTTTGAGGTTCGTCTGGGAAACTCAGCCCATTTCAAGAAAACAAAGAAGTCTGCACATGAAAGTCCACAGCAGTATCCTTCACTATAGCTTAGTAGTATATACAGTAGTATATACATCCACATGTATATATATCCACAATAGTATACACATGTGTTCAGTGGATGAACACATAAATAAAATGTATCTGGAAACAAATGAAATGCTGATATGCTACCAACAAGAAAGCACTCAGAAAACATTATGGTAAGAGAGAAAAAAGTAAGCTACAAAGGGCCACGTATTTATATATAATTCCACTTTTATGCAATGTTTGGAATGAGCAAACGTATATTTAAGAAAATAGACTGGCTGCTGCAGAGGGCAATTGGAAAACTGAGAAAGTATTGACTCACGGTGTTAGGCTACTTCTGTTTAGAAATAGTAAAAATGTTCTAAAATTGATTGTGGTAATGGATATGCAACTTGGTGGACAGGCTGAATGCCACTGAAAGGTAGACTTTAAATTGGCCAATTAATTCAACCTTATAAATTATGAATAAACGCTTACCAGGTGGTACATTGTTAATATAGAAAAGAATATGAACTGTGAATAGTATTTTATTTAATGGTAATAAGCAATTATCTGATCAAACATTTTCCATTATCAAAGCATGTTTCTATTAAACAATGTAGTACATGCTACAGATGAGAGAAGCATTTTGTCAGTTACCTCAGAGTCTTGGTGAACCACTTTTGGAGTAATAAGGTTTCTTAAGTACTCAGCTTTCTCCATCCATGTGTTCAGATTTCTATACTCCTTTTTCATTTTTTCAAACCTAAACAAAGCCATCAGCTATAGATGAAAAAAGCAAGTGGCAGAGGGGTGTGTATATACATATTTTACATATGGTAAAATTCACAGAAGAATAATACAATATGTTCCACTTATAAGAAGTTCCAAAAGTGAGAAACTAACCACATAATATCTAAGGACACAGTGAAAAGCAATGATTACAACAAAACAAGGTCATGGGTATCGGGAATGATTAAGGAGACAGGTGCCTCTCATAAAGGCATTTCTGACATTAGTGATAACGATGTGGTTCTTACGCAGGTAATAACTCTATTATCATTATTTAAGCTTTATAAACACATTTCAAAAATTATTCAATTATGTATTATGTATTCTTGGTGTTTTAATTGCCTTATTTTGGTCAGTTTGGGCTGCAATAACAGAACACCATATATTGGGTGGATTAAACAGCAGACATTTATTTCTCACAATTCTCAAGGCTAGGTAGGATGTCTAATATCAAGGTGCCAGCTTGCCCAGATTCTGGTGAATGTCTCCTGGCTTCAGGTGGCCATCATCCTGTATCCTCATAGTGGAGGGATGGATACCATGTCTTCTCCTCTTTTTGTAACTTTTATAAGGACATTGATTGCATTACAAGGACTTCATCCTCAAACCTAATCTAGCCCCAGTTATTTCCCTGAAGCTCTACCTTTAAATATTGTTATGTCAGAGATTAAAACATATTAATTGAGAAGGATGGTGGTGTAACTCAATGATAGAGAGCATTTACCTAGAATGCTTGAGTCCCCGTGTTCAACCCCCCAGCAACACAAATAATAACAGTAAGAACTGGAGTCAGGGAGGGGGGAAAACACCTGGTCTACCACTATATGTCCATGCTTTTTGTCAGTGAATGTATATATAATATTTTTTCAACAAAGCATGTTCTCCCCTTTAAAAATATTCTTGCTTCTTAACTGATATGATGTACATTATATGGCGAATTGCCATGTGCTGCTGGAGCTCACTGAGAGGATATGCAAGTGGGAAGTCTGGGGATGGCAGCGGCTGCAGAGGCAGCGCAATTCCTGAGTCTTTTCAGATCCCTGCAGAAAGTAATAGAATGTAAGAAGCAACCAAAAGCCTGTGAGTAGCATTTATAACAAACCTCATAGCAAAGTAGTTAAAACTTCCTTTAAAACCAAAAAGTCAGTATTGAGGACTTCCATATATAAGAATTCAGGAAACACTGTATTTGGCTACAATATTTCCTAACTACTTTTCTCTTCAAACATCTAATTATAGAACTCCCCATGTATTTATCCCCAAGGATGGCCATGAGACTTGCCTTGGCCAGTGGGACACCATTAATGGGACATAAACATAAGTATGAGGAGCATTTGCACAGTGGTACACGCCCCTCTTCAATGCTGATTTCAGAATGCCCTTCTGTAATGAAGCCAGGACAGCCTACCAGAAGCCATGAGGAAAACTCAGGGCCCAGCTCTTAGCTGGAACCAACTGGGAAGACACAAGGAAAACTCAGGGCCCAGCTCTTAGCTGGAACCAACTGGGAAGACACAAGGAAAACTCAGGGCCCAGCTCTTAGCTAGAACCAACTGGGAAGTCACAAGGAAAACTCAGGGCCCAGCTCATAGTTGGAACCAACTGGCAGATGGGTGAGCAAAGCTTTCTTGTGTTTCATCTATTTCTGCTGTCATCTGACTGTACAAATGAACCCAGCCAAGAAGAAAAGATAAAAAGGGTAGTCTACAGAAACTTGCAATAGACCTACATTCAGGGTGGTTCTCAATGCAGCAAGAGACAACCAATGCATTGCTTTTGAAGGATGATCAGAAACCAACCTAAGAACCAGGTGTGATTGAAGGAAAAAGGCAATCCAGCATTCACCCATCCTTCCCTACAGGAAATGTTAACACTGGGCAACCAAGAAGGAGATTTATAAAATTATTCCATTTAATAAATAAAAACAAAGTGGTAGAATTAGAATAACACCATTTTGATAGTGTATTTCCAGAAATGCAGTATGGATTCTAACAAAAACTAACAAATTAAAAAAATTGCAAAGGTGTAAAATAAATAAATAAATAAATAAATAAATAAATAAATAAATAAATAGATTACAAAGGCAAGCATCACGTGCTGCATGACAAAAGAACCCAATATCAGTCTTACCAAAGAAATTATACCAAATTGAGCTCACTCTTGCATTGTGTGTCCAGTTTGGGGACACACAAATGACAGAACAGATTAAACCTCAATATAAGGCTGTAGTCAACAAAATGCAAGGTGCTGCCCTGAAACATCATCAGTAAGGGATTATGGCTTCAGCATATGAATGTGCGAAGCATAAGCACTCTATCTGTAGCAACCATTGCTGTTCGGAACCTAGATCCGATAACTCTGACATCTGGCTCTCCTGTAAGTCTGTGCTTAGTGTATTTGTTTTCACTGTTTGCTCTTAGGGTGTGTGTGTGTGTGTGTGTGTGTGTGTGTGTGTGTGTGTGTGTAATAAATACTATATTCTATTGCATATAGGTGTCTCCTGAGTGCAGGACACTGTATTTGGGACTTTGTATAATGAATTTGAGGCTTTTGTGTGTTTTTTCCTCTGGAGAAGGCATGCATTTACCTCTGGCAGCCTACTAGGTTAAGAACCCTGGTAACTCAGATCACCTCAAAGCAGCTGAGATTAAGATTAGAGTGATCAAACCTGGCTTCCATTCTCAGAAAGATCAGTGTTTTTCAGGCTCACTCTTACTTCTACCTCCAGAGTAGAGACCAGTGGTATGGATCAGTGGTAGGCAACTAAGGCAACTAGGCCATGGCATTTAGACACTGGAGGCCCAAGTACAAGTCTGGGTATTATGGAGCTCATCGTCTTTGGGATACGCTGACCTCTGGCTTTTGTTGCTTCAGGGCTGCATGTCCACCTTAGCTCTGCTCAGCTTTTTATCATCTTGGCTGCCACCAAGTCCCTTGAAAATGATGGCACCAAACAACAGACTCAACATCCCTGGACCTCTGTATTTCCTGGAATCTTGGGTCAGCAAATACTCACTGCTTTTATAACTCATTGCTTTCAAACAAAATTTCGGAATCTATTTCATCCAGATTTTGTTGTCGATGTTATACAGTGAGATAGTCTGAAATAACCTAGGAGGACCTACATAGAAAGTGAGTGTGTGCACATATTAGTTATCATCTTCATAAATTCATTAACATGAGCTGGATGACCAGAGGACACACCTTTGTCCTCGAATCTGACATCTTGTCTGTTTAGCCAAGACTCACTGAATATCTACTGTATGTCATGTATTCCCCAAGTACCAAATACACAATGGTATGCTTCAAGGACCATACAATCTTTTCTCAAAAAAAAAAAAAAAAAAACCAAAAAAACAAAAAATCCTTAAGAATTTAATGGTTAAAGACTGAAAAGGGTAAACAAACACATATTAAATTATAGGTCATGAAATGCATTCAGCCAGTGTCATGATGCTGGATCTTGTCACCAGAATTAGGAGAAATAAATGTCTACAGATTAAGCCACAATGTCTGTGGTAATTTACAGAGGTCTGGACTATTTAGCACAAAGACTACTATGACCAAGGGATGAGAAGCCAAGGCTGAGCGTTTGGGCAGAAAGGGAGGAACTGTGCAAAGCCATGGAAATCCCATAACTGAGGGAGAAAGTAACTAAAATCCAAGCTTGAATTAGTTCAACAGCAGATTAAAAAGAAAGGATGAGTCAGTGAGATGGAGCGTGAGCCAGAAGGAACCGACAGAGAGGAGGCTGAGGAAAAAGAGCACAGGAGACAGAGAAGAGACATGCATGAAGGAAGCATCTTGTTTTCTTTCTTATGAATGGGTTTTCACCTCTTTTCTTATTATAATAAAGCCCTAATTTGCTGAGAAATAGTCAATGGACACATGAAACAGCATCACAATGAGCATTCCTGGGCCAGCGGGAAGCCCGTGGCTCAACACGGGGAATTTGGAATGACACAGACTACATGTACATAAATGAAATGTGGCTCACGGGGAATTTGGAATGACACAGACTACATGTACATAAATGAAATGTGGCTCATTACCTTTCCCGGGGTTTCTCACGGAGTTTTTCAAGTCGCACCGCCGCAGATGGCTGGGTGGCTTCAGCAGATCCGACGGTAACGTTAAATTCTGGGGATAAGAATGCTGGGTATTCTACTCGTTGTGGAGTAATGACATTTCTGAAAAATGGTAATAGAGTTAAATGCCAACGTCATATAAAAGCACATCCCTAAAATCAGTGTGGTCGCTGCTGTTTTGAACTGTTTTCTTGTACCAGCTCACCCACTACCATGGGCCGTCAAGAAGACGGAGCTAAGGAAGAAGTGCTCTCTTGGTTACTTGTCCTATCAAGGTTGTGGGCAGGAGGGATGGCAAAAGAGGAGATGCAAAGGAAGGAGAAATAGAAAGTATTTGAGTCTGGTCCTTCAACCACCATTTATAGCCAAATCTGCCTTCAGAGTCCCTCATTCTCTCGAACAACTAATTCTATGGACTAGGTTTCGTGCAGGCACTGTACATACACATGTGTCTGTCTATATTGACTGTCTTATTCCATCAAACCCACAGGATAGGAATTATTGAATCCACCTGACATACAAGAAAGCCAGCAGTAAAGAGATTAAACAATTTCCTTCCACGTCTAACAGCTAGGGAGTGTCACAGTTAACACTTGGCAGTTCGGTAAACACTAGTCCTTGCTATATACAGAGATGAGCACCTTAAGTGTAACATGTTCAAAAATAGAATGCACAACTTCTCCATTCTCTAACTAGGTTCTTTCCATAGTATTCCCCAGTTCAGGAAGTAGTAGTACCACATGGGTACCCAGTGGTCTGTAATGAGTCTTTCTCTATCCCGTCAGCCAGCTCCCAAATAATGACACACAGACTTATTATTAATAATGAAAGCTTGGCCTTAGCTTAGGCTTGTCCCACTAGCTCTTATAACTTAAATTAACCCACATTTTTATTAATCTACATTCTACCACATGGCCTTTACCTCTCTCCCATTCTGTGTGTCTGACTCATTCCATGTCTCCATGGTGTCTCCTCTGAGCCTCAATTATCTCCTCCTACTTCCTCTCTCTGCCCGGGAAGTCCTGTCTATACCTCCTGCCTAACTATTGGCCATTCAGCTCTTTATTACACCAATCACAGCAATATGTCTTCACACTGTGTACGAATATCCCACAACAATGATCTGCCTGACTCTGCCTCCCAAGTGCTGGGTTTAAAGGCATGTTCACCACCGCCCAACCTTTCTTCAATCATTCTGAACCTCCAAATGAAGACAATCACATGATCACAGTTCCACCTGACATGATACAACTTCCCTCTGCCAACTAGACCAGAAGAGGAAATAAAGTTTTGAGTAATGTTTACTCTTCTTCTCAACATTCCAAAACTTCAGTTTTGTGATGTTGTATGATGTAGGGATAAGAGAGAGAGAGAAAAAAAAAAACAAAACTACTTACACACACACACACACACACACACACACACACACACACACAAATATTCATAACTAACTGGTGAGGTGTAACTCGAATTGCTAAATGGTCTTTTTATAAAAAACCTGGAGCCTGATATTTGGGTGAATGCTAAAAGATGAGAGAGACAAAAGAACAAGCCACCTCTTATCTCTAGGACTCCTTAGCCTGAAAAGCTTTCCTCAGCTGAAAGACTTTAGTTCCTGTCTCCTCGTGCCTCATATACCTTTCTCCACCCACCCATATCATTTCCTGTCTCAGCTTTCCTAGTGCTGGGATTAAAGGCGTGTGACTCCCAAGTACTGGAATTAATGTCGTGTGCCACCACGGCCTGGCTTCTGTGTTTAATCTAGTGGCTTGTTCTGTTCTCTGATCTTCAGGCAAATTTATTAGGGTACACAATACATCACCACAGTGAGGAAATACAAGAGGGAGGCACACCCCTTGTTTCTGTAGGTACCCCCATATCACAGCCTATACCTTTTCCTTCTATCACTGCCCATTCTGTCCTTCCTCTACACTAGCAAGCACTTCAGCTGGGTCCTTCCCTGGTGGTGTGGTTGAAACTTTCACTCCTCAGGGCCATGAACAGTCCTGTGCAGATTAACATGTTGTAGTTTTCTTATTAAATTCTGATTCAGGGCCAGTGAGATGGCTCAGCAGGTAAAGGTACTTGCTGCCAAAACTGAACCTGAGTTCCATCCCTGGCATCATGTGGAAGAAGGAGAGACTCAACTTCCACAAGTTGTCCTCTGACTTCCACACGCATGCCATGGCATGCCCCCATGCCAAATGATTTTTCTGAATTTTTTTTTTTTTTTTTAGATTTCATTTATTTGTGTGTATTGCTCTTTTGCCTGCCTGGGTACCTGAGCATCATGTGTGTGCAGTGCCCATTGGAAGCCAAAGGAGGGGGTCAGACTCTGGAGCTGGAGATACAGATGGTTGTGAGCTACCTTGCTGGGAGCCGAACCCCAGTCCTCTGGAAGAATGGCCAGTGCTCTTCACCATTGAGCTATTTTTCTAGACCCCCACATAGTTTTTAATGCAAAACACCTTTCATTGTGGGGAATGGTAATATTAAGAGATTCCTCTCCTTTTCCAGGCTTTCCTTAGCTTTACCAGGGCAGTGACCTCCTCCTTTGCCTGTTGATGCTGGGCCACGAGGACCCCGTGGCCATGTGGTTGCCTTAACTTCTAGTTCAGGGCAGCAGAAGAGAAGGCCACCGGAACAGGAGAGAAGGTTTGGTTCATGAATCACAGGAGTGGTGATGAGGACCTGTTCTCATTCCCACTCTGTGATTCATGGACCACTGAACACTGGCTATGGGAGAAAACACATCAGGTTCTGGTAACTGATTCAGAGTATACAAAACCTTCTGGAGAACCTTGCCCAGGTCTGAGTGTTTCTGCTGTGACTGACTTATGGGAGAGGCCATTCCACTGTTAAGTTCAGGGGGTTGTTTCAGGGTGGTAGGGAACATAGTAAAAATGGATTTCATGGGACATGGATAGACTATTGTACTGCATTTGCTGTGAATTGAGTTCTCCAATCTGAACACCACAGTGTGGAAAACCAAGATGATGGAAGGGACATTTTTAAGTCTACAGAAAAGCAGTGCATACTGGGACAGCCCAGCTGTGTCCAGAATAAGCACCTTTATCCAGGGTAAGTAAGTAATCACAGGCACCATTTCCATTTGAAGGTGTAGCATCACCGGGACCCCCAACTTCATGGCTGAGTAGTCAGACAACCCTCAGTGTGATGGCAGCTGAGGTTACATGGAGACCTCATGGCCTCTGCTTACACATTCAGTCTCTACTAAGCTTCACCAGTAGTCCAAAGTGCCTTCTCAAAAGCAGAGCTGTAATTTGTAGGGGCATCAGGGTTTCATTCAAACATTCCAAGGACTTATTGTATAATTCACCCACAGGGGCCTCCTTAAGGAGCTCAACAGTACCTCTCTCTTTCATTAGTGTGCAAGACCCTGGCAGACCTGTTGGGTCATACTGGCCCAGCAGCCTGCCCCTGCTTACAAAGCCCCTCTCACTTTCAGCTCTACTCAGTACTTTGGTCTTGGTCCCTGGGTAAACTGGCCAGAACAATGCACCCACATGAAGAACAGGTTACCTCCAAAGTTGAAACCGGTCTGCTGGCTGTAGAAAGGGAAAGTTGCAACAACTTCCCATCACTGTAGAAGTTGTCTGCTTGTTTGTTTTGTTGTACAGCCCATCTGTGGGGCGCTGTGGGGTGGGCTGACACTGTCCTATAGAGCAGAAACTGGGCACATGGGTCTTAGAGGTCCTTCCTTTTTATTCCATAAGGAGGATCTTGCTGGCTAAGTTCCCCATTGAGCCAAGTCTTCATTCATGAAGGAGTCACCTGTCTCCTCTCGTCTCTAGACCTCAGCTCCTTTCTCCAGGGTGACAATTGAAACTCAGTACCTGTCCCATCTTTTCGTTTGTCTGCTTGTTTTTCACAGGGCTTCAAGTAACCCCCTGAACTCTTCATCCTCCTGCCTCTACCTCCCAAGTGTTGAGGTTACAGGCATGAGCCACCACACCCGGCTCTTTGTCTTATCTTATTAAGCAAAGGAATTCAGTGTTTCCCTTACCTTAGGCTCTAGCCCATCTTGGCCATGTTCTCAGGGGTTCTCGCCCCCCTCCAGACAGGATTTTTCTGTGTAGTTTTGGTGCCTGTCCTGGATCTTGTGCTGTAGACCAGGCTGACCTCGAACTCACAGAGATCTGCCTGCCTCTGCCTCCCAAGTGCTGGAATTAAAGGCGTGTGCCACCACCGCCAGGCTCTCAGGGGTTCTTAAGATAACTAATACACTCCATCACACCTTAAAATGCAACTTGACCTTAATATGTGAAATGAAATCAAAACACTTACGTGACAGGATCTGTTCTTTCTGGAGGAGGTGCAATCTTCATAAACATAGATGGTTCGATGATTTTTTGAAGAGGTTTTAACTGAATAAAAATGTAAGCATATTACAGTATAATTCACCATAATAGGACTAACAGCCCCCGAAGGCCAATACAGTTCTTAAGTGATACATGTAAGTGGAAGAGGGATGAAGAAAGGGACTTAGTTGTTGGCTACTAAACATTTGCCAAGTATTACATATCTCTCACCCTTTTGATAAAAATATGAGGTAAGTGTGAGTATTTTATAAATCACATTGAAGAGCAGTGATTCATTCAATATTACAAAGTGGTGTACGCCACAGAGCATGAGTGTAGATGTTTCTGCCTCGTATGGGGAGCTCTTTTCACATCATCACAATAGGTGAGCAGGGAGCATATCCCTGAGAGGTTCTTGGTCAAGTTGCACTGTGTTGGACGGCCAGTTCTTTTCCATGTAATACCTTTGTTCTACATTTCAGTAAGGTCTACGTACATAAAACAACACTTGCCGAGTTTTAATCTGAAAATAGGCTGTTGCTTTCTCTCTGTGTGCATTTGTTTGTGTGCATATGTATGTGCTCATCTGTATCTGAAGGTGTGTGCGCTGCATGTGTGTGCTGTGTGTGTAGTCCAGAGGACAGCCTCAGGTCTGTCACTGGCCTGGAGCTCATTAAGTAGGCTATGGTGGCTGGCCAGCAAGGCCCAGAGCTCTTCCTAGTGCTGGGATTGCAAATCTGAAAATAGCCTCTCTCTTTAAGAATGCTCTTACATGTTATGCTTATGTTTGGACACAAAACCTCCCTCTAAAATTGATATTCATAAGCTATGACTGCTAAATGTAACCTACAGAAATAATGGCAGCGGGGAGTCTAACAAGGCACACTCATCACAGGAAAAGCCTATAAGGGCTAGAGAGATGGCTCCATCAGCTGAGGGCTCTCCGGGCAGGCGTGCAGACCTGAGTTCAACATCAAGCACCCACCTAAAAAGCCGGGCATGGTGGCATGCATTGTAATCCCAGTGCTGGGGAGAGACAGGGGATCTCTGGATTATTCTAATTGGTGAGCCCCAGGTCCCAGTGAGAGACTCTTTCAAAAAACCAAGTGAATGGCTCCTGAGGAATGACAAAGTTATCTCTAGTCTTCGCGCACACAGATCTCACACACACACACACACACACACACACACACACACACACACATGCACCCTAATGTGTATACATGCACACACAGAAAATAAAATAACCAGTACACTAATGTAGTAAGCTCAGCACTCATTAGTCTGAGGTAAGAACCAGGAGTATAAAGTGACCCTGGGCCCACAGGTAACTCAGAACCATTCTGAGCTGGATAGAAAGTCTCTATTTCTAGAAGCCATGTCCTGGGCATGTAACTCAGTGGCAGAGCATTTGCCTGCTGTGCCCAAGGCTCTGGGTTAGCACCCAGCATCACAATAAATAAACAAATGGAAACAACAGTAAAAGCAGATGAGGAAAAAAGGCTTGTTTTTGTGGCTCCTATCTGTACACTTCTGTTTCAAAACATATTAACAATCATGATATACTGTGGACAAAAATTTAAACATATCATAGGGATTTTTTAATCAACATTGCAATCAACATTGCAGTAGACTTATTCAGTAAGATTAATCTCCTTATTATCAATTACTAATCAAAACTCATCTGAGACTATTAAACAAAAATCTGAAATGAAAGGTCACCCCCCCAACACACACACACACACACACACACACACACACACACACACACACACACACACTATACATCAACAGCATTAATGGGGCTTTGTTAACATGCCTGGAATTCTGATGATCCAGGGATATCAAGAGTTCTTTTGCTGAGTGGAGGTGGTGCATGCCTTTAATCCCAGCACTCAGGAGGCAGAGGCAGGTGGATCTCTGTGAGTTTGAAGCCAACCTGGTCTACAGAGTGAGTTCCAGGACAGCCAGGACTACACAAAGAAACACTGTCTCAAAAAACAAAACAAAACAAAATAAAAGAGTTCTTTCAAATACTAGGTGACAATATAGATGTAGATATAGATATAGATAGATAGATAGATATGATTTTTCTAGAGTAATTCTTTCTTCAATCTGAATGCTGAGACTATATGTATATGTGTATGACCAATGACTCCATTTTTGATGAATATTTCTAGATGTAAAATTCCACACTCAGTTAAATGCCTAAGATAACATTGGTTTTAATAATAAAAATGTATAGAAACAATAAAAAGGAAGTTTTACAACAAATTCATTTTGAATAAAATATCATCATTTGAAATATATGATCAAACACATGGTAAAGTGTTTTTTTTTATTTTGTTTGTTTTTGGGTGGGGTTTTTTTTGGTGTTTGTGTGTGTGTGTGTGTGTGTGTGTGTGTGTGTGTGTGTGTGCAGAAAATCCCTTTTATCTCAGGAGCAGAATGTGAAACAGCATTTATTTTTAAATGATTACTTTTAAACATTTATTTATTTATTTATTTTTTTTTTTAGGGGGAGTGCATGTCTGAGGTCAGAGGACAGTTTGTGGGAGAAGACCCTCTCCTTCCACCCTGTGGGCTCTTGGGATTGAATCCAGGTCATCAGGCTCTGTATGCTAGCCCTAAAAATGCTTATTTTTTAAAGTTGCCCAGCTGGAAAAAAACAGAGGCTTAGCACAGAATGGTTTAATTGATGAGCTAAAACAGAATATGTTTTTTAAAAGAAGGGAACTAACCTGATGTGAAAATCCATAACCAAAGTTTCCGTAGGAAAACATGAACTCTACCTCCAACCTGCAGATAAACTGAAAGCAGATGATGTTGTTAGAGGAGAGACAGGAAGTGGCCATGTCTCAGTCTTCTGGTTAAAAGGACCAAAGCTCATTTACACGAAGAACTCCAAGAGAGTTTGGTTCAGTCCCCAGAATGTGGTGAGCCTTTCATCTTAAAATTTCATCTTAAAAAACACAATGCTAATGGTCAAATGTACAAAGTTTTAACCTAGAATAACCAGTAGGATCATGCTAAGATATTGACGTATATGTACATATTTTATATCCTATTTTATATATGCATGTATTTCAGATGGTTTACTCACATGCCTTTCAACGGCACCCCAGATCAAATTTAGACCGAGACAAGCAACCTCACCTCTGAACCCAAGTTGACCATGTGTGAAGGGAAAAAGGACCCCGTACTCAGTGACTTGATGTGTTCCTCACCCCCGTTCTGGCCAGGAGACAGCAGGAGTGTCTCGGATTGCCCAGTTAATCAAATTACTAACATCTAAGTCCGTTCGGAATTAGGAACTGCAAACACCTCCCTGGGACTCTCCAGCAAGGCTCTTTGGTCTGTGCACTGAAAGCAGCCAGAGCCATTTCCTGTCTCATCCGGTGATTTCTAATCCTCTCTTCCACAATTCACTAATAAGATCAAACATATTTATTACGTATATACATAACAGTTAAAGAAAAAGAGGCCATGAATTTGAGAACAGGCCATGAATTTGAGAACGAGCAAGAGGGGTGTATGGGAGGGGTTGGAGGGAGAAAATGGAAGAGGTATTATATTCTAATTTTGAAAATTATTATAAAAATATAAAAAAGCTAAATTGAGTCTGAAAATGTTACCAAATTTTTATATTAAAATGAAGAATTTATGAGCAAATATTGTGATTTTTTTCTATGTCACATATTTTTACTAATTCACATGGCTATGGTTAGTGTAATGAAAAAATTTTAAAAACTAGGCTATGAACTATCAGAGTAAATTCTATACAGTGTTAAAATATCACACATGCATAAATCTTAGGAAGGTTTGTAAAGCTCTTACGGTGTGTCTATGCATCATTTGCAATACTTCGGTAAAGCAGCCTTTCTAGAAAATAAATGTAGAATTATTCATGGTTGTATCTGCAATTTATCTAAAGCGTATTATAAAATGAAATCATTTTTAAATATACATGAACTCAGTAGCTAAAATACAAGTACAACATGACTTTTAACTAAATTAAAATACAAATACAATGAATGTTCAGGAGAAGGAAAATCCAGGTGTGAACAACAAAAATAAATGTGCAGGGGCAGCAATGTTTCTGCTGGGTGGACTTCCCTTTCTGGAAATCTGCAGGGTGATGGTTTTGAGGGTGAAATGCAAACCTCCATGACAAGCTCCTGGATAGGTGGGAGACCTTTCACACCCCAAAGGCATGGACAGGCTCTGAAGTCTTCGTCATCCTTGGTCCCCATCTGTGGATATCTCTGCTACCCTATCCAACTTCTGTGGTTTATTCTTCTTCCTGAGCATTTTTACTGCTTCCAACTTCACGGCTGAGAACCTTACATACTTCCTGCTGAGTGCTTTGGTAAGCATCCTTTTTCCTGCTCGCCATCACCCTGCACTGTTTCCTACGGACCCCTGAAGCACAGGCACTTCTCCAAAGCCCACACCAGGCAAGGTCAGAGAGAGCAATGCAGACTCCTCCATGCTGCCCCCAATTGCTCCAAATGACATGCTCTTGCTTGGGAATTCCAAGTTTTCTTAGTTTAAGCCTCATGCTATCTGGCAATCCTAATATGTTTTCATATGTTTATAATGAACTTTGTTTCCTATGCATGTGCTAAACAAAAAGAATCCATCAGACATCAGAAGCCACAGTGACAAATACCAACTAGACAGTATGGTACCAAGATTTAAAAAAAATAAAAGGTTTCTTTTTTACTTTTTTTTGGAAACTAAGTCTCATATAGCCCAGGTTGGCCTTGAAATCACTATGTGGCTGAGGATGACCTTGAACTCATAACTGTCTTCTCTGTACTCCCCAAGTTCTGAGATTACAGGTATGGGTCCCCATGTAGCTGGGGGTAAAATGGATATTTTTATACATACCTGTATTACTTCATAAAGGTGTGATTCAACACTGCCCAAGGAAAGTGGAGGTTTTTCTATGTTTCCTCCATCTTGCATTAGTTCCAAGAAAATATTATTCCGCTCATCATCCTGACGTCTGGGAACCTCAATATCAAAATACATGAAAAGAAGTATTAAATTTCAAGTCTGAATTTCAGACATCATTTCCAAATAAATATATCCGTAAGGTATACTATACCATGGGCATCACTAACTATTAATTTTTACATGTTAGCTTTGTGACTTTTCAAGTTCACCATTCCACATATTCTAATATCAACAAAATCAGGACCTGTTTATGTCTAATATTAATGGTGATCCTTTGAATCATCTGTTGCCTGCTTTGTCTTTTTAACTATACATAAAAAGGTGCACTCAGCACTCGACTGAAATTACATACAAAGATGAAGTGATTCCGGTATCTTAAGCAGAAAGGACAACGCTAGAGCTATCTTGATTTCAAATTATCCTAACAGAGCCATAGCAACAAAACCAGCCTGGCACTGGGCAAAGCCAGCCACAGAAAATGGAGTCAACTGCAGGGCCCAGACCCCTAAGGTCATACAGCCACTTGATTTTTCCACGGGCACAAAAAGTATACATTGGAGAAAAGACAGTTCAGCAAACAGTGCTAGAAAAGACCAAATACCCACATGCAGAAGAAAGATCTAGACCCCA
The DNA here is from genome assembly GCF_949786415.1 of Peromyscus eremicus. Lineage (NCBI taxonomy): Eukaryota > Metazoa > Chordata > Mammalia > Rodentia > Cricetidae > Peromyscus > Peromyscus eremicus. The sequence goes on along the minus strand of NC_081429.1, from coordinate 51,519,726 downwards.
CCTTTCACCTTGTATACAAACAAATCCAGAGGTGATGGACGAGGTTAGTGTAAGACCTGAGACTTTAAGAGACCGAGAGCAAAGCACTTAGACACTCTCAGAGGCAGTGACCTTCTGAACAGAGCTTTAGCAGCTCGGGGAACAACAGCCAGAATGGGCAAGCCCGCCTGCAGGAGCTGAAAAGCTTCTGCACCGGAAAACAAATTCTCGTTGCCAGTTGCTCACCAGGCAGGGGATTAATATCCAGAATATGTAAAGGACTCAGAAGACAAAATGCTGAAAGAATAAATAACCCCCAATCAACAAATGGGCAAATGAACTGGATAGTTACATTTCAAATTATAAGCCCAAATAACAAAAAGAGCATGAAGAAATGCTCAACGTTTTTAGCCATCGGGGACTGCAAATCAAAACAACGTGGATTCCATCTTACTCCAATCAGAAAAGCTCTCATCTAGAAGAAAACAAGACAGGCTTGGGAGGATTCGGGGCTGGGCTGTGCATCACTGGTTTGGGGAATGGAGAGTGATAAGGAAGCTCCTTAAAAACCTGAAGACAGAATGACCATCTGGTCCAGTCACATCCCTTCCGATACAGGAGAATCCAAGTCAGCACACGGTAGCGTTGGCCTCCATACCCACGCCAATGGCAGTGCATCAGCCTAGGGGTCCGGGAATGGACTGAATGGTGTCAGAAATGTAGCACACACACAGTGACGTGTCAGTCAGTCATAGAAAAATGGAACTATGTAATTTCCAGGAAAAATATGGGACTGGAGACGATCGTGTTGAACACAATATGCCAGACTCACAAAGACTAGTGCTCTCTCCTGACTGGAATTTAGGGAAAAAGAAAGGGGACATAAGAGGAAAAGAGTCTATCAGTGATTAGGAGGAGGAAGGGATGGGAAGGAGAAGGATGATGGAGAGCTTAATATGATCTAAGTATGTTCTTCACATGTATGAAAATGTCAGGGAAAGCCATTGCTTTATACAATTGACATTCCAATAGACTAATTTCAAACTATGCCTGGTTTGGTGTTCTTTTTACATTCATTATTCATGCACGTATGTGTGTACATATGTATGTATGTATGTGAGGGGGAGCACATGTGACCCCGTGCACAGGTGGAGGTCAGAGGACAGCTTGTAGGAGTCGGTTTCTCCTTTGACCATGGGGACCCAGAAATCAAAGGCAAGTCATTGGGCCTGGTACCAATGCCTCTGCTCACTGAACCCTCTTGTTACTTTTTAAGAATTCAGGCCTAAAAATTATCTTTCTACTCAACATTTAATTGAAATAAAGTTTACAAAGACATATGGAGCGTAGATGAAATGCTTTAGAATTTCAGTAAAACGCAATATAAAACAATTTTTAAGAAATTCTTGGACTAATTAATGAACCCTGTAACTCTATAGTATAGTACTACTCTTTTAAAAAGATTTATTTATTTTATGTGTGTATGTGAGTGGGTTTGAGTGCATGTCTGCACACTGTATGCATGCAGGTACTCACAGAGGCCAGAGGGGATGTCAGATACCCTAAGACTGGAGTTACAGCCTCACGTGGGTGCTGGGAACTGAACCTCTTCAAGAGCAGCCGGTACTCTTGACCCCTGGGCGATCGGTCACTATTTTAAAGAAAGCTTTGAGATCTATGTAAGCTTTTAAGAAGCTTAACTGTAAACAGAAGCACAAGTTCCGGTTGAGAGGCAGTTTAATGGAGTATGATTTCAAGCCGGAACTCATGCAGTCCCAGCTCCACGGCGTCCCAGCATCACGGCCCCAACAAGTCCTTTAACTCCATGTAGTGCCTCACTTTCTGTATCTGTGAAGATAGTGTGTGTGTGTGTGTGTGTGTGTGTGTGTGTGTGTGTGTGTGTGTGTGTCTGTCTGTCTGTCTGTCTGTCTCTGTGTGTGAAGAGAAAGGGGACAGGGAAAGAGGTATTTGGGGTTGTTACAAAGATTGTGTCATCTATGTGAAAACAGCAGGAGGAGTCCATATGGGGAGAAGATACTGGAGAAGAAGGAACAGGAGAGGGAGGAAAGAACGGAGAACTGCAGACCACACTGCAGAGGGGGGAGGAGGAGGAGGAGGAGGAGAAGGAGGAGGAGGAGGAGGAGGAGGAGGAGGAGGAGGAGGAGGAGGAGGAGGAGGAGCCTTCCTTAGGTAAACGCTTAGATGGCTTAGAGGGTCACCCAGTAGCCTGCCAGGGAAGAAGCATCAAGCACACACGGTGTCCTCAGGAACGCCCCAGGCCACCGCACGGGAGAAAAACACTGCAGAATCCCCCAAGTGAAAAAGCGGGACTCTTGGTTCTTGTCTGCCTTTTTTTTTTTTCCAAAAAATGTAAGTACTTAGAATATTTGAAACTATAAAGACACATCATCATATTGAAAAGAGAATTTTACCATTACCTGTACAGAAAAATACTTCACTTCATCAAACCTAAGGACAAGGTTCTTTTCATTGTTAACAGCTTTCAAGTTCCGAAGTTTTGTGCATTTCACGATGTGGTTTATAGAGACACGAATGAACATGTTAACATGCTGTTGTATAATGACTGAAAATAAAGTATTTAGGAAACAAGTTTTGTTGTAATTGATCAAATACCATATTGTAAAATCTATTAAACAATCCAGGCCAAATTATAAAAATCAATCAAGTACATATAGAAAATAAAGTTAGAGCATATTAAACAACAGGAAAAACTTTCAAAACAATGTTTTTGCCTCTATAGGAATGTTCATTCTTCTCTACATACCTACCATATCTTTATTCTCACACTCTTAGCATAATTCCTTTGCAAATTTTCTATATATTAATTTTAAGGTGACTAAGTATTTATAATATATAATTGACATTATTTTCTATATGTAATTATTATGTAGAGACATTTTAATTAATTAATTAATTAATTTTACATCCTGACCACAGTTTCCCCTTCCTCCTCTCTTATCATTCCCTCCTCCCACCTCCCCACTGCCCGCCCCCGCCCCCGGAAATCCACTCCTTGCTGTATCTTTCTATATGCTGTGAATATGTGTTGCTACCACTGGTTAATAAAGAAGCTGCTCTGCCCTATGGCAAGACAGGTTATAGCCAGGCAGGAAACTGAAGAGAGATACAGAGAGAAGGAAGGTGGTTTGGGCAGACGTCACCCAGCCACCCAAAAAGCAAGATGCCAGCAGACCAGTAATGCCATGGCCGTGTGACAAAACATAGATTAATAGAAATTAGTTAATTTAAGGTATAAGAGCTGGCAAGCAAGAAGCCTGATCCATAGCCCAAACAGTTTGTAATTAATATTAAGCCTCTGACTGGTTATTTGGGTATCAGCCAGTGGGAAAGATTTATCCAGCTACAACTCCTCCTCTGTTTCTGTTCAGAAAGGGGGAGGCCTCCCATGGGTATCAACAAAGCATGGCATATCAAGTTGCAGTAAGACTAAGAAACTCCCTTGGTATTAAGGCTGGGTACAACAATCCAGTTGAGGAATAGGGTCCCAAGAGCCAGCCAAAGAGTCAAGGATGTATATATAAATAAGCATATAAATTAAGAATAACTGAATCTTAAGACAGAATTCACAGTAAAGTGTTCTGCTCTAATTCACTTCACCATAGTCCTCATTTTCACTGTACGGTGTTGCTTTCCCAGTACTTTATGAATTTAAAAAAGTGTCTTTAAGATTTAAGTATCTTAAAACATCTCTATAGAGAATTCTTTGAAAAACTCCCTTTATACAAAAAAAGAAAAAGAAATACCATAATAAGAATGGTTTAAAAATAACAACAGAGGCATATGGTAGTTCAACACTTGGTTGGCTGAGACTAAAGGATTGAGAGTTCAAGGCCAGCCTGGGCTACATAGAAAGACATAGTCTCAAAGAACCAAAACAAGGCGTAAATTCTTTTTAACATGTTTAAGGGAAGTAGACTTATTGCTTATAAATAAATTAGCATTATTTTTCCTTTAGTTTACATGGAGATTGAGGTAAATTACAGATGGCCAAAAATCTTTTTTTTTCTACACTGAAAAGTGGGATTTATTTTTGCTGTCCTTGAATCAGAGCAGGCTTTTATGATCATTTTAACATAAATCCAATGACTGCAACTGAAACGGCCTTAGGATGGATGACAGAAATATTCACCAAAGAGTAAGATTTGAGGGAACATGAAAAACTACAGTAATCCAGGTTTCATTTGAAATGTGTATGACATTTTGTAAACTGAAAATGAGTGCAGGAGGATGTGAGTGATCCCATGAAGAGAACAAGTGTTCTAACCACCCACCCAGCCAAGTCCAACATTGCCAGCATCCACACTGAAGGGCTGAGCATCCCAGTCCCTTTGAACTGCCCAATGGTAGCCAAAGCTAACACTGTGAAGAAGTTCCACCTAGTGGGTGAGCGGAGTGTTTGGTGATAAAATGGTTAGCATTTCAAGCTGCTATGTTTTCCAGTGGTTAGTGACTCAGCAATCAGTAACCAGAACAGCAGGGTATGCTGATACTGTGATCTACAAGCCAAAAGGATACACCTGTGAGAAAACTGTCTACAAGTCTTTATGTGAACAGCCAGGCAGCCGACCTACAGCAACCGAAACAAGAACACAAAGGCAAGCACATTTTTTAACTTTCTTACACTTTACATTGAACCGTTTTTAAATTTTTAAAACACACTTGTGTTGGGTTTTTCACATTAGAAGTTCTTTGTTGTTTGTTCTTACTAGAAGTATGGTTTCTTGGGGCTAAAAAGATATCTCAGTGATTAAGAGCATATTGCACTCTGCACAGGACTCAAGTTCAGTTCCCAGCACCCACATCAAACCACCAGTTCCAAGGGATCTGATGTCCTTCCTCTTCCGGCCTCCATGGGCACCGGGCACATACATACAAGTACGTACTGATACACACACACACAAAAAAAAAAAATAGAAAAAGCTTTTAAAAATACTTTTCTTCTTTTAAATTTTTTATTACATTCACTCTTTCCTTTCTCCCCTTTCTCTCCCTTTCACCATCCCACCTCTGTGTGTGTGTGTGTCTGTCTGTCTGTCTGTCGACATGTGCATAATGGCATGATTATGGTGGCCAGAGGACAGCTTGCAGGAGCTGGTTCCTCCTTCCACCTTGCGCTTCCTGGGGTTCAAAGGAAGGTCTTCAGGCTTGCCAGTGGTAAGTATCTTTACCCACAGAGCCCTCTCGGCAGCCCCAACAATGTTTGGGGCCACACAGCAATTCTTCCTTCTGATGTCTGGAGAGGGGGACGGAAGAGCAGTGAAGGCGTCAATGTTCAAACCACAGGTCAATCTGGACTAAGTATAATCACTTGAGCTCAACAAAAACACTGCTTCATAGACTCCTCTTTCAGACATTTGACATTAGCAGATCTTAGGTTGGGCCCCAAATCAATGTCTTACAGTTATGTCAGGTGATCAGGAATCTTTCTTTTTTAAATAATTTATTTTTATTTTATGTGCATTGGTGTCCTGCCTGTATGCATGTCTGTGTGAGGGTGTCAGATCTTGTAGTTACAGGCAGTTGTTAGCTGCCATGTGGGTGCTGGGAATTGAACCCGGGTCCTCTGGAAGAGCAGTCAGTTCTCTTAACCGCTGAGCCATCTCTCCAGTCCCTGGGGAAACTTTATTCTACAAAACATTGTTTCTGTGAATTAGAATGTTTTCTAATAATTTTGGTGAATATTTAATGGTTTTATGGCTCATGTAAATAAAAAATTCATGATCATATTTATCATAGAGGACTATTTTCTTCACATACTTTTCAATTACCAGATAACAAATGTCAACTATGTTTCATATCAAATTAGAAGTAATTTGTACAGGCTTATTGAAGGTTACTCATACATACCACATCTCCAAATGGTATCAAATTTGGTGTTTCCTGTGCTATTACCATTTCTTCACTGTCAGACCCTTGAAGAGTTTTTCTTAGCATCTATAATTAAAATAAATTAATTCAACACTTTAGAAGAAAAAGTAGAACATAACTGGATAAAATATTATTCCAATTCAATATTTTCTGAGTGTGTAGTAAGTATTTGGTGCTCTAGGCAGTGGATATAACTATGAATATGAAACTCATTTCTATCTTCAATAAGTTCATCAGTAGGTAAACAAAGAAATAAAAATATACATAGTAAATATGGAATTATCAAGGAAATCAGAGAAGAGGAGAAAAGCACACGTGTGTATGAAAACATAGCACACATTAGAGAAAAGCCTCACAATTTCCAGATTTCCTTTAGGGAGAGAAATAAAGTAAAAATCCCAGCACAAACCAATGGGGACAGAGATCAAGACAAGAAAATCTGTAAGTGACTGTGGAGAATAGGAGAGAGGAGCAGAGACAACAGAAGAGACAGAGTTGAGGAGAAAGTCAACACAGGTGGTCCAGCACTGGGTGAGAGAAGGGCCCTGGAGGACCAAGTGTGGGATCCTCAGAGGAGTACTGCTTCGTGTTGAAGACATCTGAGAGGAAGCGGGGTCCCCTGAATGCATGGCAGGAAGGAGAAAGAAAGACGTTATGGGGGGAATTAAGGAAATCAGAACATCAAATAAGAACCACCAGTCACATTTACAGTATCCTTCACCTCCCATCGCTTAGAAAAGTATAGCATGCTTGAATCCTGTAACAGGCCACTGGGAATAAGAAAAATCAGATCAACTGCATTCAAACTTGTTACAGGAAGAAAATTGGGAGAGTTTTTTTTTTTTCTGTATTGATGGTCATCCTTCTCCTTTTGGAAGCCTCCTCCATGAGGTCTTGCTCTTGTGGTATGTGAAGGTGTTATGGATGCTGCCATGGGAGAGAAGCAACGAGTCCTACCTAGCTGTAAAGTGAAGGGACCACAATAATAACCAGCCCAGCAAGATATCCCCAATAAAACAGTAGTGACACTTTTATCTTGCAGGTAACCAACAGCTGTTTAACTGAACCCAAGGCTGGCTTGATGGGAGGGAATTCATGCCCATCAAGGAAAACCTAGCCAACTACCCATGACTAGAGAAGTCACAGACACTAAAGGAAAATCTGCAACTACCGTTTTCCTAAATTAATATAATTTCTAATTATACTCTAAATCCTTATCCTTATATCCACAGATAAATGTACCTCTTACCCCATCAAAGAAGTTCTTTTTTGCAATAGATGGAGACGATTACAGAGATCCACAAAATTGGGCGCCCAAACCCAACTGATATACCTACAATGCCACCATGCACCCAAGGGAAAATCATGGGAGGGGAAGACAATCGGTAAGAGTCAGAGGACCAGCACACTTTGTGGGGAGCCGAGGAAACCTTGAGTAAATGAATAAAGAACAGATGAGGTCCTGAGTGAATCCGTATTGCTGACATGGGCACTGCCTTGCCAAGGACCAACACCTCAGACCCATGGGTAAGGCTGAGAGGCAAAGCCTTCCTCTGGTGTGAGTGTGAATGTTAGCAGTGTGTGTAAAAACTAGCAATTGTAGCTTCTTTCTCCTGGATATTTACAACCTGAGACTGCTCACCTACAGAGACTTCCTACCAAGACTGATTGACTAACTAACTAACTAACTCCTTTCCCCTGTGCTATATGTAATAAATACACTGCGGTGACCCCAGCTTTCCTGTATGTGTGTCTGTCAGTTCTGCATTTTTTCACTGCCCCTAGTCAGATTTCCAGGGTTCCAGGACCCAAGCCACACAGATTGTGGCAACACATTCCACTAAATACTATCCTGTAGTCACGACAGGGAAATTGTACCCATGAAATCTCAACAATATGATTGCCTGAATAAGACCTGCATGATGATAACAGCAGTTGACATGCTGACTGAATGGGGAAATTTCACAAGGTCCACCGCTAGATGAAGAGCTACAGGCAGTCAATGGCTGCAGAGAGATGGAGGGTCCATTTTCTCCAGTGAGGATGTCCCATAAAGATTGTTCAATTCCAAATGGTCATACCTGGGGACACACACACACACACACACACACACACACACACACACACACACACACACACACAAAGATAAACCCTTTTCAGGAAGTTGTTTCCTGTGCCAATGTGCTCAAGACTATTCCTCATTTTCTCTTCTATTAGGTTCAGTGTGTCTGGATTTATGTTGAAGTCTTTGATCCACTTGGACTTGAGTTTTGTGCAGGATGATAGATATAGATCTGTTTGCATTTTCCTACATGCTGACATCCAGTTAGACTAGCACCATTTGTTGAAGATGCTTTGTTTTTTCTGTTGTGTCCTTCTGGCTTCTTTGTCAAAAATCAGGTGTCCATAGGTACATGGATTTATATCTGGGTCTTCGATTCCATTGATTCACCTATCTGTTTTTATGCCAAAACCATTCAGTTTTACTATAGCTCTGTAGTAGCACTTGAAATCAGGAATGGTGATGCCTCTGGAAGTCTTTTATTGTACAGGATTGTGTTAGTTAGCCTGGGTTTTTGGTTTTTCCACATGAAGCTGAGTATTGTCCTTTCAAGGTCTGTGAAAAATGTGTTGGAATCTTGATTGGGATTGAGATGAATCTGTAGATTGCTTTTGGTAAGATGGCCATTTTACTATGTTAATCCTGCTGATCCATGAGATGGGAGATCTTTCCATCTTCTGATATCTTCTCCAATTTCTTTCTTCAAAGACTTGAAGTTCTTATCATCCAGGTCTTTCACTAGCTTGGTTAAAGTCACCCCAAGATATTTTATATTATTTGTGGCTGTTATAAAGAGTGTTTTTTCCCAGCCCATTTGTCATTTGTGTTTAGTAGGGCTACTGATTTTTTTTTTTAGTTAATCTTGTATCCCGCCATGGTACTAAAGGTGTTCATCAGCTGTAGGAGTCCCCTGGTAGAATTTTGGGGGTCACTTATATATATTATAATATCATCTGCAAATAGTGATACTTTGACTTCTTCCTTTTCAAAATGTATCTCCTTGATCTCCTTCAAGGAGAGTAAAGACTAGGAAGTCCTTAATTTCTTTCTTTATTTCTGCCTGGACTGGGGGCTGGTGAGAATGGAAATAGGAGGGATCGGGTGGGGGGGTGGGAGTTGGAGGGAGAGAGTACTGGGAGAGATGGCTGGAATTAGGGGGCAGCTGGGCAGGGGGATGTGGGACCTAGTGCAGTGGAAACTCCCTGGAATCTTCTAAAGTGACCCTAGCAAAGATTCCTAATAATAGGGGATATGGAGCCTGAACTGGCCATCTCCTGTAACCAGGCAAGGCTTTCAGCAGTGGGACTGGGACACCAACCAAGCCACAAAACCTTCTTCAACCTACAATCTGTCCTGTCTGTAAGATGGTGGCACAGAACTTGTGGGAGTGGCCAACCAATGATCCGACTTGAGACCCATGCCATGAGAGGGAACCCATGCCTGACACTGCCTGGATGGCCAGGAACCAGAGGCTGGACAGCCCAGAGACCCAGATACGACTGGAAAAAAAATTAAATGACATGACTACTAACAATATTCTGCTATACTCATAGATAGGTGCCTAGCCCAATTGTCATCAGAGAAACTTCATCCAGCAACAGATGGGAGCAGATGCAGAGACCCACAGCCAAAGACTAGGGAGAGCCAGGGGAACTCCACAGAAGAGGGGAAGGAATGATTGTAGGAGGCAGAGGGGTCAAGCACACTATGAAAACACTGCCCCCAGAATCAACTAAGCAGGGCTCACAGAGGATTGCAGAGACTGAAGCAACAATCATGGGCCCTGTATGGGTCTGAACTAGGACCTCTGCATATACATTATAGTGGTGTAGCTGAGTGTTCTTGTGGGATTCCCAACAGTGGGAGCAGGGAGTGTCTTTAACTCTTTTGCCTGTTCTTGGGACCCTTTTCTAGCCTCGTCCAGCTTTGATATGAGAGTTGTGCCTATTCTTATTGAAACTTGTTATGACATGTTCAGTGGATATCCCTAGGAGGCCAGCTCTTTTTTTAAAGGGAAAGGAGGGGGAGTGGATCTGAGGTACAGGGGAGGTAAGGGGATGGGAGGAGTGGGTGGAGGGGAAACTGCAGTCAGGGTATAATGTATGAGAGAATAATAAAAAAGGAAAAGATAAACACATCTCAGAAATGAATAGAATTTCAAAGTGCCCCAGATAGCATGAGCTTGGTGGTGGGCCCCCCAAAGAGCCAAAGAGTTTCAAATAAACAAACAAAACAAAACAACCAACTACAAATCACTAATTAAGAAAATGCCTCACAGGCTTCCCTACAGCCAGATCAACTGAGGTTTCCTCCTCTCCAATGAGTCTAACTTGTGTCAAGTTGACTTGAAAATAGCCAGCACAAGTCTTTGATACAGATTTTCACTATACAGTCCAAGCTAGTCCTAAGGTCCCAATCCTGATATCTTAATCTCTGAATGCAGGAGGCAATGGCATCAAACCTGGATGACAATACACATTTTTATTATATCTTAATCTAAGTACTACGCATAACCAATCTTTCCAATTTTCTTAGAAACCTACATTTTAATAAAACTTTTTGGGGTTTTTTTTGAGACAGGGTTTCTCTGTGTAGTTTTGGTGCCTGTCCTGGAACTCGCTCTGTAGACCAGACTGGCCTCAAACTCACAGAGATCCGCCTCTCCAATGCTGGGATTAAAGGCGTGCCAGTTTACTTTATTGCTATCACAAATACCTTGTGTGGTGGTTTGAAAGAGAACAGCCCCCATAGGCACATATATTTGGTTGCTTGGGTCCCAGTCAGTGGAAGTGTTTGGGAAGGTTTAGGAGGTGTGGCCTTGGTAGAGGAGATGTGTCACTGAGGGTGGCTTGAAGGTTTTCAAAGTCCCCCACCATTCCCACTTAACCCCTCTCTGCCTCATGTTGTGGATCAGATATAAGCTCTCAGCTACTGCTCAAGCACCAAGCCTGCCTGCCTGCTGCTGTGCTTCCTGTCACAGTGGTCATGGGCTCACTCTCAGGGACCGTGAGCCCCAAATTAAGTGCTGCTTTCTTTCATACGTTGATTTGATCATGGTGTCTCCTCACAGAAATAGAAAAGTCAGTAAGACAATAGGACCACAGGCAACTTGGGAAGGAAAGGGTCTATTTCATATGACAGCTCATAGTCCGTCCATCACAGAGGGAAGTCAGAGCAGGAACTCAAGGCAAGAATTGGAAGGCAGGAACTGAAGCAGAGACCACGGAAGAATGCTGCTTACTGGCTTGTTCCCCATGTCTCGCTCAGCCTGCTTTCTTATAGAACCCAGGACCACCAGCCCAGGGGTGGCATGGCCCACAGTGGGTTGAGTCCTTTCACACCAACCACCAATCAAGAAACACAGGCACAGCCCAATCCAACAGAAGCAATTCCTTAGCTGAACTGCTTTCTTCCTGGGTGACTCTAGTTTACACCGTGTTGACAAAGACAAACCAACAAACAATCACCAGTATAAATAAATTTTTAAATTAAATTTTAAATTAAAAAAATATTTGAGACTTCCAGTCACTTACCCCTCCGTTTGCTTTTACTCAGTTCACCCATTTCTAAAACTCACTATGTGGGCAAATATGACCTAAATTTCTGATCCTTCTGCCTACACCTCCTGATATGAGTACAGGCATGTGCCACTGTTTCTGAAGTGTGGGGATTGGGCTCTGGGCTTGTGCACGTTAGACAAGCTCTCTACAAACTAAGGAACATCCCCACCACAGTTCATCCAGTTCCTCTGGCTGCTCTGTCAACCTAGTCACCACACCGATGTTCCCCTTGTCCTCTGAGGTGATTCTCAAGCTCATGTCTAGGAATCAGTTAAAAATAGTTTTAATTTGAGCACATTCCTGCATTTACCCCTCTAATCCAGGAGGACTATGGGGGAGGCTGAAAAATCTAGATTTTAGAGATTTATTCTTTATGTATGTGTACGTCTGTATATCTATCTGTGAGTGTGTGCACATGCATGTAAGTGACCCCAGAGGCCAGATCTCCTAGAGCTGGAGTTACAGACAGTTGTGAGCTGCCTGGCGTGGGCACAGAACTGAACTCAGGTTCCTGTGCAAGAGCAGTACACATTCCTGACTACTCAGCCATCTCCCCGGCATCCCCATACCAAGGCTTTACTAAGCACCTCAGAAGAATTGAATAGAGATTAACAAAAAACTGAAAAATGAACAAGCAATGAGCTGGAGAGAAGTCTATTAATAATACCAGGCTTATTTGTTCATTTTTGTGGTTATATAATCACCCAATCAGCAAGTAATAAAGACCAGTTATTTTATGCAAAAGGAAAATTTTACATTGACAAGGAACTGCCATGTTCAAAACAATATTAGAAATCAGTATTCTGGGAAACAAAGCCCAAATTCCTTGAGGTCATACACAACAAGCTCAGCCCGTGGCCTGATTTTGAAGCGCATCTCTCTTACAAACCTTTGTGATTTTTAACTTAGCACATCTTAGAAACTTACCTTTTAGTTAGCCTTTAATCTGCTCTCAATCCATCCTAACAATGCTCTAAAAGCATGCTAAACTCTTGGAATTAGCAGGAACTTTGGAGATCAAATTATTACTTGACAGAGACAGAGCTCATCTTCTCTATGTACCATTTGTTTCTGAATTTTGTTGTTGTTTATTGAGACAGGGTTTCTCTGTGTAGCCCTGACTGTCCTGGAACTCGCTCTATAGATCAGGCTGGCTTTGAACTCAAGAGATCTGCCTGCTGCTGCCTTCTGAGTGCTGGATAAAATGACCTTTATATAGAATGAATTACAATTTGGTTCTCCTTTGTCATGTATGCCTCCAGCCCCTCGTTACCACTAAATACTGGAGACTTGATGAAGAATTAGTCCTCCAGAGTCATAATTTAAGGGCCTTGGTAATATCTGGGTGTAGTGGCACACATCCGCATCCCATCACTTAAGTATATAAGACAGAGGTGGTGGTGGTGGGGGAGATTGCTAAGAGTTTGAAACCAACCTGGGCTCCATAGCAAGTATCAGGTCAGCCGGGCCTTATGTAGTAAGGCAAAACGAAACAAATTAAAGACCCTCCATAACAAAATAAATAAATAGGAAGGAAGGAGGGAAGGAAGGAGGGAGGGAGGAGAGAGAGGGAGAGAGAGAGAGAGAGAGAGAGAGAGAGAGAGAGAGAGAGAGAGAGAGGGAGGAGGAGGAGGAGGAGGAGGAGGAGGAGGAGGAGGAAGGAAGGAAGGAAGGAAGGAAGGAAGGAAGGAAGGAAGGAAGGAAGGAAGGAAGGAAGGAAGGAAGGAAGGAAGGATGAATGAATGAATAAAGTTTCTGGGGTTTAGCAGGTATCCAGACAAATGACATCTTGACAAATGACAAGTGAGCATGTAGTGACTGTTCTTTGTCCCGACGAGCGTCACCGGCTACATTTTCACTGTCTTTCATCTCCTAGTCGACAAAATGATGCTGCAGGAGGTTAAGTTGCCTAAGGTGTCTAGTGTGGCCCCCTTTCCTGTGAGGGAGGTCTCGGGATTGCGGTCCCTAGGGCACCTCCCATCCTGCCATCCTGCCCGCTCCCTCCTCCCGGCCCACTCACGTTCAGCAGCCGCGTCCCGGTGCCCTTGCCCTTGCCCTTGCCCTTGTCCTTCTCTTTGTCTTCGTCCAAGGGTGGCGGCTTGCCTTGCTCGTCGGCATAGTGCACGGAGGAGACGTTGGACGCCCTGCGCCGCATGGCGTCGGCGGGGCTGAGGGAGCTCTTCTGGGGAATGGGGCTCGGCATCAGGCTCGGGGCCCTCAGGCTGCTATGGATGGAGGGCTTCGGGGTGCCAGCGGAGGCCAAAGACGAGCCCAAAGATGAGCGGGTGGGCATCACGCCTGGGAAGATGGAAAACCTGCGGGGTGCCTCTAGAGGGTTGATGGAAACCCTCCGGATTCCCGGAGGGGGCAGCTCCATTGTTACATTCTCTTCGGGGCCCAATCTGCCACTGAACCCAACCGCTGTTGGCTGCGCACGCGCGCGCACGGGGCTGCAGCCTTTCCCGCCCTTTCCCGGACCACGTGCAGAGTGCCTGGGCTTTGGAGGTGTGCACTTAGCAGGCGGGCCCATCGGCTCTGGTTCCTTGTCAGGCAGTTTCTGTTTCCTCCGGAAGTCAGAGCCTGTTGGTGGGCGGCCTCCTTCACATTCTACTAAACTCTACTTAAGTCTCAGGAGCCCTCTTCTCTCCACACCATTTCTTTTAGGTTTATAATTTCTGACATACTTTCTGTGCACTCTCGCCCGTGGGCCAAATGTGTATCTCCAGCAACCTATTGGGACACCTTTATCTGACTGTTCCACAACACAGGACACAGTCATATATTTATCTTACCTCCGGAGCTCTAGTGTGTTCCAAATTCATTTGATGTAGTAATTCCACATTCACAAAATGCTGACCCTTTAAAAAAAAAATGTATCCTTGATACAAGAACCCTTCTTCTCTTCACTGTTCCTATTCTGGGACATCTCTCCTATAGAAAAGTACAATGATTTACTATGGTTTCCCAGCCTGACTCATCAATTTCTTCCGCTGTCTCAGTATTAGAATAATTTCCCATTATACACGAAACAAACCCAGAAGCGTCCAGAACTTTATTGGCCATTTAACATTTAAAAATACTTTTTAAGGTGATTCTAAGGCAAAGTGGGTAGCACATTGGACTTTTGGGAGTTTTGTTTGTTTGTTTTTGTTTTGTTTTTTGAGACAGGGTTTCTCTGTGTAGCCCTGGCTGTCCTGGAACTCGCTCTATACAATTACCACTCTTACTAATCAAGCTCAATTTGATAGGACATTTTCAGACTATAGTGTCACATCTTCAAGAGTCAAGTCCACTTTCATGATAATGTTAGGATGTATACTCTAAATTCTCATTCACTCATGCATAAGAGAAGTCATCTGGCCAGAACCAGACTGGCCTCGAACTCACAGAGATCCGCCTGCCTCTGCCTCCTGAGTGCTGGGATTAAAGGCGTGCGCCACCATTGCCCAGCTGCACATTAGACTTTTAAAAATATAAAACATTTTAAATATGTTTCTCTTCCTCAGAGCCATTATTTACTGTTATGATATTTGAAATGTAGTCTTCTTTTAGGCAAGAGGGAGCTCAAAAGTCGCCTTTAGTGGAAGGACCAAGCAGACGCCATAACAGGCTGCTCAGTCTTCTCTCAGAGATCAGGCCTCAATTTCAGTTTCCTGAGACCTGAGCAAGCAGTTTCTGAGAGGGCCATGGACAAAAGACAATCACTGATGCCCCTGGCAGCAGGGACAGGGAGACAAGCGTGGGCCACTGAGCCAGCCCCCACAGTCAGCACGTGCCTCCATGGCAGCTCAAGGACAAAGCCTGGGACTTGTCCAGGCCTGCCCCAAAATGATAACTGTAACCCCCAACTAACCCTAGCCAATTAAAAGTTACTAACATGATTGCCACTCGAATAAACCAATCCTGAGTCTGTTCCTATGTAGTCTGTAGACCCCAAGCCCCCTTTACTTTAAAAACCCTGCCCCATTGCTACTCAGGGTCTCTCCTGCTCTGTTGTAGCGTCAGACGGACAGAGAGTCCTGAGTTAACTCAAAATAAAAAGACTCTTTGTTTTTGCATTGGATTTGGTCTCCTGAAGGTCTTTGGGGGACTCTGGGTACAACATTTAGTTAATCTCTACCACTAGAAACTCCATTTCACACAGCCCCTGCTCACATCCAACCTCACCTACAGACCTTTCCTAGATTCTCCATTCCCATCTCTCCCTAAGTAGACCAAGATCCCTCCAGAAGGCAGATAGTATGTTTGCCATGTGCTCTCCCGTGTGCCCCAAAGACACAATGAACTGCTGCCTCCAACCTACTGCTTGGCATATCCTTTTGTGTGGGCTCACGCTAGTAGCTCCTAATCTCTAAAGGCAGGATTCTGTAAGAGCAAGAACTCGGTCCTTGCCTTTCCCTTGCAGGCTGTATGGCACAAAATCCCAAGCCCCTTAATTCCTGTGTGTTGTCAGTGTGGGTCTGTGCTGCACTGTACCTAATCTCCACCCCAATGAGACTTGTCTTCCCAGCTCATTGTGACTTCCGGAGGGTTCATGTAATGTAGCATGAAGCACCGTAGATGAAGCAATTTTGCTTTTTGTTTGGTTTCACAATGAGAGATGATTGTATTTGTACTGTAAAACTATTCCTGCGGGGCAGTGGTGGCGCACACCTTTAATTCCAGCACTCAGGAGGCAGAGGCAGGTGGATCTACAGTGAGTTCAAGGCCAGCCTGGTCTGCAGAGCAAGTTCCAGGACAGCTAGGGATACACAGAGAACCCCCGTCTGGGGGTGGCAGGGGAGAGGAAACAAACTGAATCAAACAAAACAAAACAAAACAAAACAAAACAAAACAAAACAAAAACTATTCCCATGCTTCATTTATTGGTTCCTTAAGGAGAGTCCAATTCTCCAGGTCAGCTTAGCAATTAGTTCTATGCATTTTCCAGAATTTGTAATGTTTTCTGGCCAGGGCCTGAGCTGTAAGAACAAGTTTATCACTATTAGAGATCTCTGGTTAAATGTAGAAGCTCTGTGCATTGGTTTCCGGAGACACCTGCTGGAGAATAGTGGCATTATTGGTTTACTGTGAACCGTGAACTACAAAGGAGAGAGGAGGCCCTTCAGGGTCCACAAAAGCCTGGTTCTTCAGAATTGTCACCAAGTCTGAAAATGTACTTGAACCTAATTGATGGAGGCAGCAAGCAATTGTTTTTGAATGGGACAGAAATTAAGTCTTGTGAACAAATTTATATCTCTAGGTATTTCAGTCCACTAGTGCTACACAATTTAAGAAGAACAGAAATGTGTTTCTCATAGTTCTGCTGTCTGCTGGGAGTCCAGTCTATGCTTCCTAAATAGTCCCTTGAGCAGTGTCCTCTGGATATCTGTGCTCACATGACAGGGTAAAACTAATGAAGTTTTGGCGTGTCCTGCAAGAATTTTACCTGTCTAGGTCTGAGGTTTGGTCAGGACAAGAAGCTCAGAATGTGACAGTGTGCTCCCCAAAGCCACATGGTAGAAGGAGAACGTGAGAGACCAGCTCCCACCTTTTCCCCAGGGTACTCTTGAGTAGGGAGAAGTGAAAAATATAGAGGTTTTTACTATCTCTATTAGATAATAAAATTAGATTAGATAGAAATATAGAGGGGAGAGAGACAGATAGAAACACAGGATAGCCTCGAGAGGGCCTGGATCAAAACTCACCAGCCCCTTCTGTCTCTACTAAAGGGCTTTTTAAAGGAATGCCAAGGGGTGGGGCAAAAGACCTCCCCTCCCCAGCACAGCCAAGTGCAGACCATCCCAGACACCTGGTGACCACGCACGTGGTCAAGCCGTCCTCTAATTCTGCTCTGCTGGGTAAAGCAAGCTCAGATCTCACTAGGAAGCTTTGTGGGCCTCTACAGGAGAACTGACTCCCACAGGTGTTCTTCTGACCTTGCTGTGCACATCCACACACACAAACAAAAAACCAAATAAATGTTAAAGAAATTTAAATTTAAAATCTAAGTATATAATTTTACATTGAGAGATAAAAATCAATGAAATATAATTTCATTTGAGGGACAACTAGGAAAATTTGAAAATGGACTAGATGTTAGATATTATGGTGTTATGTTTTCTGGTTGCTTTAATGATACCGTGCACTCAATAGATAAAAGTCCTTAATTCTTAGAATAAACATCCCTTCAAAAGATTTTGAAAGAAAAAAAGGGGGCGTACAAAGAAAAAGCAAACGAGGTAAAAGTTTAACATCAAACCTAGGCTGATATCTCACAACATTGTGTTTTCAAATCTCCAGAAGATGCTACTCTGAAGGCCTGGAGAGATGGCTCAGCGGTTAAAAGCACCTGCTGCTCTTTCAGATGGACCCGAGTTCAGTTCCCAGCACTTACATTGGATGGTTTACAGCTACTTGTAACTCTGGTTCCAAAGAATCTGACACTTTTTCTAGCCTGCACAGGTGCCCACACATGTTCACACACATAAAATAAAACCTTTTTACTTTTTAAATGCTGAGCTGAGCTGGTGAGCTGGCTCAGCCGGTAAAGATCCTTGCACAAGACTGGTAACCTGAATTTGGGCCCCAGAACCCACCCATGTAAAGGAGGAAGGCGAACCAACTGTGCAAAGTTTCCCTTTGACCTCCACGTTTACTGTGGCACAAAGCCCCTCTCCCCTCATTTATACACACATACGATGATGACAGAGAAGAGGGGGAGGAGGAGCAGGAGGGGAAGAAGAGGAAGAGGAAGAGGAAGAGGAAGAGGAAGAGGAAGAAGAAGAAGAAGAAGAAGAAGAAGAAGAAGAAGAAGAAGAAGAAGAAGAAGAAGAAGAAGAAGAAGAAGAAAAGAAGATTTTCTAAAGTGCTAAGCTCACTCACCTGCCTGACCTTTTTTGTGTGTGTGCGCCCCATCTCTACCAGTAGAAATCACATCCATTTTACAAAGCATCACTCACATCAGACCTCACCCACAAATCTTTCCTAGATGCTTCCATTCTTAGCTCTCTCTCTAAGTAGATTAAGAGCCTCTAGAATGCAGACAGTATGTTTATCATGTATTCAGCCTCCCTATCCTCTGCTCCCATAAACCTGTGGGGGCCACAGAGATTCCATAGTGTGGCCTTATTCCATCGTGACTCAAGGTCAGAGAGTCCAAGCTTGTTTTGTCCCTCAAGGCTGCATAATAGAATGTTTTGGCCTAAGGAGTGGTTACCAGGTGTTTTATACTTCAAGGTCAAATTACAGGATGTTTTGCCTCATGGCTACTAGATATTTTGAGAATTAAGGAGGTGTTTACACTTGTTTGTACTTTGTACCTTGAACCATTGTGTCCTTGAGAGGCGGAGGTCTTTCACCTCTCCCCTTGCTGGTGTATAAAAAGCTCATGAGGAACAAACTCGGGGCAACTGTGGTATTGACCCAGAGCCCTCCCAATACTATTCTGTGTCTCTGACTTTTTCTTTTAAGTCGTACGTCTCAATTTTTCATATCTATTATTTCTTAATCCTCACTCCTCCCTCCAAGGACTGTTGGGTAGTTGGGTGGGACCCAGCATAAACTCAGGCTTCATCCTCAAATATTCAGATTTGACAGGTCTGATATTCTCATCTATGGCTTTAGCCGTTTGCCTTGAGTTAATCACTGAGACATTCATCTGCAATGAACTTTCCTAATCATCATGGTCAAAGGAATCTTTGGTATGCATTGCTGAAGGATTTGTCCCATCAACTGCTCAGGGACTGTGTGCTTGCTGGGGTACATCAGGAGATTTGAAATCCAAGTCATATTCAAAGACCACCCTTCCAGTGTCAATTGTAGCATGAATCTTAAATGGTCTAATAAAAACAAACCTGCAGCCAGTTATTGGGGTGAATGCTGGAAGATCAGAGAAGCAGAACAAGCCACAGCTACCTCACCTCACCAGTTCCTCAGCTGATCCTGTTTCCTCAGACTGGAAGCCTCTGAGTCCTTATCCAAATGAATCTCAGCTGAACTGCTTCTCCAAAGCCTGAATGCTTATACAGCCAAAAGCTTCTAGTTTCTGGTCTTCACGCCTTATATATCTTTCTGCTTTCTGCCATCACTCCCTGGGATTAAAGGCTCGCTTTCTGGGATTAAAGGCGTGAGTCACCATGCCTGGCTGTATCCTTGAACACACAGAGATCCAGGTAGATCTCTGCCTCTGGAATGCTAGGATTAAAGGCGTGTGCTACCACTGCCTACCCTCTATGTTTAGTATTGTGGCTGTTCTGTTCTCTGACCCCAGATAAGTTTATTAGCGTGCACAATATTTTGGGGAACACGATACCACCACAGTCAATTATGACGTTATTCTCCATCTGCAGTGCAAGGCTCCCCTTTCTCTGTGCTCTTGGGAACATACCTAGCAGCTTTGCAACACAGAGCTGCTATCTCTTAGGTCTGTGCTTCAAGTCTAGTACCACAGCACTGCATTGCTTTCTGAAGGCTCTCTAGGAGGACCTGCTGCTCATCCTTGATAGAATTCATGGGGCTGGAATATCTGTGTCTCTGTTGACTGTTGGGGTCACTGATGGCCCTTCCATCTTTATAAGCAGAAGCATCACAACTGACCAACAGCTCTTGGATGAGATATGGAAAGGTTTAGTCCTTTAGAAAACATCATCAGGCTACACTGTGCGACTCGTATCATGGAAGAAACTCTCCCTATTTCAAGATTCTTAGCCCCAATACCATCTATATAACCACTTTTGCTGTGAGAAGTAGTATACTCCCGGACTCCAGGCATTAGATCATGAATGGCTCTTAGGGGCCATTACTCAGCCTCCTACATCCCCCACAGTAATAGCAGCTTTCCCTATTTCTCCTTGATGACACAGTCCAGATGTGATCAATCTCAGCTCAACTTCCCTGCAGTAGCTGCGAAGCAGACGCCTATGCTCCCAGCTGCCGCCGCCAACGTGAGAGTCATTGCCAATCACAGTGACAACGGGCAGGATAGTCAGCATTGCCTGTAGAGTCACAATTCTATGACACCTGCTCAGCAACCCTGGCCTTATAGACAGCAAAAGATGTTTCTAGTATGGTGCTTGCACCAAATACAGACCAACCCTCAGGGACAGCCACCCCAATGTTCAGTCTGTCAGTCATCTTCTATACAACATTCAGTTGTGTGCTAATCAGGGAGGCCCAATAGTTAGTTCCAGGAACGTATCCAACAGCCTTTGAGTCACTTTCTGTTCCAGCAGGTCTTCTCATCGATGGACACTGTAGGGCGCACAGACACACCACCAGCTGAAGAAGCATTTCAAGTGTGTGCAGACAGCTTTTTTCCATGCAGAACCCACTCCACGAGTGGAATTTCTCAGAAATCTAAAGATACCTGACAGAGTTTGAGAATGAGGATGGTGAACATCCACTCACGTTTCTTGTGACTCACAAGAAGCAGGACCTGCAACCTCAGCATTCAAGAGGCTGGGAAGGAGGATCAGGAGTCTGAGGTCAGCCTGGGATACTCATCGAGACCCTTTCTCATCAGACAAACAGAAACACAGGATGCGGCCCAATGGTAGAGCACCTGCCTACCAGAATGAGACCCTAGGTGTAATATCCATCAACTGTAAAAAGGCAGCGGGGAGACTCTACAGAGGTTAGCCCCAAATCACAGGCCTGAGCCAGTTCATGGCTCATGGTTTGAGTTTGTTGTTGCTGATTTTTGGTTTTTGAAATGGTTTCTCGTGTAGCTCAGGCTGGACTCATGCTTGCTAAGTAGCTGAGGGTGGCATTAATCTCCTGCCTCTCCTGCCTCTACTTCCCAGGTGCTGGATTACAGGCACACACCACTACGCCTAGCTGTTACAGCTGTTTTTCTAAAGCTCCCCACAGATCCTGATGTGCAACCAGATAAGAGAACCAGCACAGATTTTAAAAGGGAAAAATAAAACTTATAAAACTTTCAAACAAAAATATGTCTGTTTTATTGCCATGAAGTAAAGCATCTTTCAATTTAAATTACAACGTAATTCTTACATGATACACAAACATTTACCAGATTCAGAAAACACAAATTTTATACTGTAGTGTGTTCAATAAGGAGACATCAAAAATACAAAATGAAGGCATTTCCCTTCTACCCTATTCTCTAAATTTACATTTAAACGTGATATCTATTCTATAATACTGAGGTTATGGCTTTTTTAGATTGGTGCTTTTTATTATGATTATGATTATGCATATATCGAATTTGAGAGAACAGGAAACAAACACTTTCGCCTGCTTTTTTAGCCCATTATCTCCTGTATCACCTAGGTGACAATACTATAGAAATTAATGTTGGGTATAAAGACCAGATACAATTGAAACATTTTTCATAATCTTCAGACGCATTTCAGCATTATATAACAAAAGCTCAATTATAAATACACATATACATATCTTATAAAAATATGCTTAAAAACAAAGTGGGGAAATGCGGGTCTTTACTACAGTGGAGAGTGGGCACTGTGCGGGTCTTTACTGCGGTGGAGAGAGGGTACTGTGCGGGTCTTTACTGCGGTGGAGGGTGGGCACTGTGCGGGTCTTTACTGCGGTGGAGGGTGGGCACTGTGCGGGTCTTTACTGCGGTGGAGGGTGGGCACTGTGCGGGTCTTTACTGCGGTGGAGGGTGGGCACTGTGCGGGTCTTTACTGCGGTGGAGGGTGGGCACTATGCAGTTGGCTGGACTCCTTTCTCAGGGTACTCTTCCACATCAGAGAAGAACATTAGCTCTGGAGAAGAAAATGAACATATCACACTTTAAACATTTCCTCAGCTCCTCAAAAAAGACTTTTCCGGCTTAATAAATACTCATGTATGCATGGTAATACAAAGTCCTCAAGTTCGAGTGTAACTTATTCAGGGAGTCTTTTATCTAAATGCTAAGCTAGTAGCAAGTGTACATGTTTTATATTTTTAAAAGTTCAACTTTTAAGTTCATTATAAACCTCTTAAAATAAAATACCCATAATAAAGACAATGCAACACATCTTACCAAGAAAATTAAGTCGCCTAGGAAGTCTAGAATCATTAAAGAGCTCAGAGGTCTAATTCTATCAGGTAATCTAAAATGCAGGGGAGAAGTAGAAGGATTCTGAACTAACATTAGGTGTCTACTAAAATACCTTAATATGCTATCCCATTTCATCTTCAAAAGACCAATAAACTAGTTATTACTCTCATTTTGTTTTCACTTTTTAAATTTACCATCCTTAAAAGTCAGCAGGTTTCTAAAACTCCTGCTATGAATCATACTCATTATAATTAATATGGAACCTGCACACACCAGCCAGATGCAGCGTCAGTCCCAGCAACACTCCAGAGTGCTGTTAGTTGACATTTTCATAATTAAACTATTGTTCCACATAGAAACATTACTTATTATTAAAATGTCAAGAAATATAAAAAAAAAATTAAACCTTGAGAATACAGAAAATAAAAGTCCTCTGACATAAACCAGTAAATAAAAAAAATCTTTGAATGGCCAAAAAACATACCTTGTGAGAAAAAAAAAAAAACCAGCAAAATATATAATGTGCAATGTTTTTGTGTATGAATGTGTGTGGTGTATACATGTTCATATGAGTGTGTGCATGTGTGCACATACATGTAGAAGCTGGAGGCTGATGTTGGCTGTCTCCCTCTATTGCTCTCCACATTATTTTTGAGGCAGGGTCTCTCACCAAAGCTCATCAGTTTGGTGAGGCTGGCTGGCCATGAACTCAGGGATCCACCCGCCTCTTCCCTCACCATGCTGGGACTGCAGGTGCACAACGCTGTGCCTGGGTTTCCACAGGTGCTTGGAGCACCTCATGTCTGCATAACAAGCACTTTGACAACCAACCAGCTACCCAGCCCCAAAGCCCAAGACAGCAAACTGGGTAAAGCAGCAGGACATTTAGAGGGACAAGAGGATTATAACAAATACGGTGCATCCACACAGGAAATACACACGGAAACCACATCCTGGTTTGGTGTAATCTGTTCACATGTACATATGGGCAACGCTAATTAAGCTTAATAGACTGTATATTTATACGCATATAATTTATACACATTTACATCTGTAACAAAAATAATTATAGAAGAAAAGGTCATGAACGTGGAAGGAGGGACATGGGAAGAGTTGGGGGTGGGCAGAAATGATGTAACTACAGTGCTCATGTGTGAATGGATGAAAATGGGGACGCCCTGTCAAGGAGGTACAGTGTGTAGTAAAATACCAAGTGTTCCCAGAGCTCTTCCTGATGAGCTAGCTGTTTGCTAACGGGAGTTTCCCTTTGAGTGTTCTGAAAAGGGCCTGGGGTCTAGAGATCAGTGACTTCACTGGGCACTGGGCACACTGAAGGTAAACTAAGAATGGACAGGGTCTGTGCCAGCGAGACTCACTTCTGTGTGATAGAGGTTATACTGATGAAGCGTGACGTCATCAAGTGAAGACTGAGGATAAGGAGAGCAGAGCTTTGGCAATACCCAGACATTCCATGAAAGCACACCGTGCCGATGTGCAGAAGGCTAAGGCCCCTCATTAAGTGTTTCCAGGCTCCAACTCTCCAGGCCCCCCACCCTGTTTCCTCCACCATTCTGAGACCTAGCTATTTTCATTGTCCTTCTGATATCTTATTTCAAATGTATTTGTTATTAAATTATTACTGGAAACTTTATAAAATCAGGAGAAAACACTTATCAGAATACTCATATCTTTTTATTTTAATACCTTCACTAAGATCCATGGCTGGCCTATAAGACAGAAAGAGCCAGGACAACCCAACCAGAAGAGCCACCACCAAATTCACGAGGATCCACGGCCCAAGAATCCGTTCCTCGACTTCCGCTGCCCTGGAGAAGAGAAGCAAGCGCTCAGTAGAAATGCCTTCATTCTTGTTCACAGGTCCAGATGGAACTACTTCATAAACTTTTAAAAAGTAGTCCTCTCCCAGAGCAACACCAAGTATGAGGTAAGCAAGAGTCTCCCAGAACAAACAACTACAAAAGAAGCCTCTGCACACACCTGCATTCAAAGCCAACCTGAACTCTAAACAGATCTCTGTAGATCAGCATAAATGAAAAGCTGGTATTCCCCTCAAGAGTCCTGACAGTTTCCCTTACAACACCATGGCAATATTCCTCAATTGACTATCTTCTCTTTCTCTCTTAGCCACCCCTATTCACTCTCTCAAAACAGACTGGAATTTCGGCATCCTATAACCCCAGCAGCAGCTGGCCACGCGTCTGAAAATGCCTGTTCCCCCATAGTCTCTTCTAGCACCACTCAGTTCTTGGCCTCTATTCCAGGCACCTGCATACCACTGCTCTGTGGTCTTAGGGTTCCGCCTGGGGTAAAGACACGGGGCACCTCCAGTCCACTGTATGATGACTTGAAGAGTTAAAACATATTTTTGAAAAGAAGACAGTTCCTTTAAAAATCCAGGTATAAGTGGGGTATAGTGGCTCTGCCTATAACCATAGCACTTAGGAGGTACAGGCAATATGATCAGGAGTTCAAAGCCAGCCTCAGCTAAATAAGGAGTTTGAAGCTAGCCTGGGCTATTTGATACTACATGTCGAGAAAAGCAAAAGTAAGCTATAAAAAGGTCATTATCCATTAACCAACAGAATAGGTATTTTCTTCTTGTGGTTTATTATAAACAGAAATGTGGGCTGGTTGTGATCTATGGATGAAAATGTGGAGAAGTATCATTATTCCTCTGTGGCTGCTGCTACCATAACAACTGCTAACATTACTGTGAATTCTTACCAGAGGCTTCCATTCACAGAGGGTGTGTAAAGGTGGATTCTGTCACTTGTCATTTGCTGACTCAGAGACAGTATTAGAGCAGCAAAGTACACTGAGAAGAAAAAAGGTCAAATTACTAATAATATTACCTTCTGTTTATGTTGGATTTATAGGTTCTTTAAGGTGAAAATAATCCACACTTTGGCGAATGACTACACAAAAGAAACTCACTTAACTTCAATTGGCAGCTTTTCATTACTTGGCATGGATACGGCACAGAGTGTAACACATGAGCACTACCTTATCATCAGAACTGGCGAGAAGGAACCTAGACCATCTTTTAAGAATATGGATGACTTGCTTGAGCTCCTCAAACTAGCTTTAATAAAATTCTTGTAACCCAGAACAAAATGTGTTGTAGATTGCCAGAAATACATAAGTGGTACTTATTACTAAAAGGCCAGGCCAGCTGTGTCCGCCTAATGCCAAGTGGAAAAGACAGCGGCCAAATAAGTAATGAAGGGCAACACATTTAACTTGGTTATTTTTGGTGCAGGGCATTAACCCCAGGCCCTCACACACAAACTCAACTTCTGAGAGTCCTTTAGATGATCGTCTATTGAAAACCACTTGTAAGCCAGGCATGGCGGGGCATGCTTGCAAGTCCCAGTACTCAAAGGAGAGCAAAGAGGATGAGAAGTTCAAAGCTATCCTCAACCACATAGGAAGTCCAAGGCCAGCCTGGGCCATGTAAGAGATCCTTCCTCAAAAAAAAAAAAAAAACCTCTATCAAAATTACTCCTACCGTGTTTTAAATTACAATTTCACATGCTTAAAAAGTAATGATTCATATAAAGAAATAATATTAAAAACTTCTGTAAAGTATTTTTCTTGGTTCAACACAACAGTATAACTCACTCCTCAATCCTAACAGCTGTCAAGGTAAACTATTACTTACGGAAGGAAGCTAAAGCCGTTGGCTCCAGGGCCAGAAAGTTCCGGATGGCTACTGATGTTTTAGCAAAGTCCGTCCTAGAACGAAATGGGAAAGTCTCTGTCACCGTCCGGCTGGTACCTCCCCCTTCAATCTTCTCCCTTCTCGGGTCTATCGTCGCCCATGGGTCTCTAAGTAGCTAAAGTTTAAACTTAACAGGAAAGAGCATCTACCTTGTTGCAAAGGCCACATCAAATATCCAACAAGAAGACTATTTAGTATTATTGCAAAAATCACTAGCTTCCTCCTCTTCCTGTAGACCATCAAGCCACAGTGCTGGTTGGTTTTGTCAACCTACACAAACTAGAGTCACCTGGGAAGAGGGAGCCTCAACTGAGAAAATAACCTCCATAGGACTGGCCTGTAGGCAAGTCTATGGGGACATTTCCTTGATTAAGAATTGATGTGGGCGAGGGCATCCTGGGACAGGTGGTACTGGGTTGTATGAAAAAGCAGGCTGAACCAGCCAGTGAGCAGCACTCCTCCATGGTCTCTGCTTCAGTTCATGACTCCAGGTTCCTGCCCTGTCGAGTTCCTGCTGTGGGTTCCCCTGATGGGGGAACAGTAAAGTGTGTGATAAAACAGACCCTTTCCTCCCCAAGTTGTTTTGGTCAGTGTTTTATCACAGAAACAGAGAAGCAAACTATGATGACAGTAAATAGGCAGGAATTTTTTTTGGGGGGGGGGGGGTGATTTTATTTCATTTTATTTAGTTTGTGTGGACAGCTATGCATACACACACACACACACACACACACACACACACACACACACACACACCCCTCCAGCTATGGTGTACATGTGGAGGTAGAGGACAGCTCTCAGGAGTTGGCTGTCTCCTTCCACCATGTGGGTCCTGGGTAGCAAACGCAGGACGTCAGGCTTGACAGCAGGCATCTGGACCCACTGGGCCATCTCTCCAGCCCTGCTGATGGTTAAAACATGGGTTGACCTGTGTTCCCCAAAATAAGTGATGAATGTCTAAGCCTAGTACTCATGAAGGTGACATCGTTTGGAAACAGGATCTCTGAAGATACAGTGAAGCCACACGGTCATGCTAACCCAAAGACTGGTTTAACAATGATGACGTCGATATCCTATCACTCTATTTTGAAAACTCACAGTTAGTGACATGGTTTGTTCACCACTTCTCCCTGAAGCAAAGTTAGAAGGATGATCTCCTGTCACAACAGCCTCACCTGTCAAACGCTGAAACAGTACTCAGAGCCAAGAGCAGGTAGAGAAGGCTCTGGAACGGGTATGCCAAGGGCTTGTACTGCTGCAGAAGGTTGGAAAGGTCAGAGAGCTGATCTCCCGCGAGAACGTAGATCACGACAATGTTCCACACAGCACAGCCAGCCAAGAAGCCATGCGAAAACAGACCGATCATCCTGCACGGAAAAGGGTTTAATTACACACCAATCACTAAAATAGAAAGCTAAAGTATTTTTAAAATCTCTTCACATAAAATAAAATTCAACATATTATGGAAAGAACAAGTGGAATGTCTATAAAAATAAATCTATATACCACTGGAAATTGTTGATTTTGTTTAAAGTATGGAACAGGCATGGCTTTTTCCTTTTGTTTTAAATGGTGAAATCTAATTAACATATGCTTAATGAACATCAACAAAAAGCGGCCACCTGAAAGCCCGGTGCACCGAAAGCGCCACATCCCGGGTGGTCCAGGATGGCTTCATGTCCATCGACACATCTATGTTTTCTGTGGTCTTTATCAACTCCGAACGATCTGCCGCCTGAAATCTCCCTGGAGAGCAGAGCAGAGCAAACACAATTACCAGTGACTAGCAAGAAAGAACCCATGTGAGAGCCTCGGCCCAGCATACCAGTGCATGCCTGTCACCCTGGCAGCGGGTTCAGGGGTTCCAGGGCTACATGAGAATCTGTCTCAAGAACAACCAAGGGCTGGAGAGATGGCTTGGCAGTTAAGAGTGTTCTTCCAGGGACCTCTGTTCAGGCTCCAACGGCAGCTCCAGTTCCGAGGGCTCCGGCACCTCTGGCCTCCACGGGTCTTCGCACACACATCCACATATCCACACACAGAGTCATACACAAACACAAGAGAATTAACTGAAGCAAAATAAAATCTTAAAGCAGAAAAAAAATGGGGGGCGGGACCTGCTCCTGAGGTAAAGGTGCTGCTCAGATCTAGCCTGATGGCCTAAGCTTGGTCCCTCGACCCAAACAAAGGTAGAGGGACAGAACTGACTCACAAATGTGTCCTCTGACCTCACACACATGTCATTCATATAAACCACACAAGCACACATGCTTAAAAAAGTTAAAAGGAGGGCTGAAACTAAGACTGAACTTTTCCTGTTTTTTTTTTAATCTTTTTTGACTGTAAGGTTTTTTTTCTCTCTTTATTCACTTTCCGCAGCTTAGACGTACAATTTCCTCATCTTTAAAAAAAATAAATAATAATAATGCAATGCCAATAAGCTTTCTTCTCAACCCAAAGTTGATGTTAAAATGACAATTTTAAGAGTCAACGGTATTTAATGAGATACAGCAATAAACTTTCAACTCATAATTAAATTTAAAAGCCTTTAGCATGACAGTCTATAAAGGTAACTTAGAGACTTCAGGAATATTAAAATTAAAATGTTAGGAACTAGAGAGACGGCTCAGTGGCTAAGAGCTCTTGCCGAGGACCTGGGTTCAGTTCGCAGCACTCACGTGGTGGCTCACGACCACCTACAGCTCCAGTTCCAAGGATTACATAGCCTCTTCTGACCTTTGCAAGCACATGTGGTACACATAGGCAAAATATACATAAAATTAAAAAAACAGGTTTCTAAAAATAAGTAATTAAAAAAAAATTTAAAATGTTTACAATATCAGGGCAAGCTATTTGAAAAATTCTTTAAAATTCTTGAGAAAAGATGTTGGAGTGTGCACACAGCCTTCTGTATCAGCAGGAAGGATGTTGGAGGGTGCACACAGCCTTCTGTATCAACAGGAAGGATGTTGGAGGGTGCACACCTTCTGTATCAGCAGGAAGGATGTTGGAGGGTGCACACAGCCTTCTGTATCAGCAGGAAGGATGTTGGAGGGTGCACACAGCCTTCTGTATCAGCAGGAAAGAGGTAGTGTATTTCATAAAGTTCTCCTGAGATTCAGGAGTGAGACTTCACACTTACACTGGTTAGGAAGGTTCTTCTTCCAGAACTGACCTCAGGAAGCAGGCAAGATTCCATCTCAATTACCCTCACAAAACCTGTTGCTCCGATGTTTTAAAGGATGAAAGAATAACTAATTTTCTCAAAAAAAAAAAAATTTACTGGATAGCCAACAGAACCATGTGTGCCTTTTATGATCAGTTCCTCAACAGGAAGTTTTTACACTAAAGGAGACCAGCATAAGAATGACTGGGTAACACGGCTAGAAGAAGAAGGGATGAGGGGATGGGCCAGCTGGTGAAATGCCTGTCCTGACAGCTGCTGTCATGCTTGGAATCCCGGCATTCAGGAGCAGAGACAAGAGGACGATCGATCGCTAGGGCTTGACGGCCAGCTGGGCTGGGCTAGTGGACTCCAGCCCAATGAGAGGCCCCGTCTCACAGGAGGTAGACGGTGCTACTTAAGGGCAACACCTGACCCGGGGGAGGGGAAACTGCAATCAAAACATATTGCATAGAAAAAAAAATCTATTTTCAACAAAAAATAAATAAAATCCAGCTGGAAAAAAAAATACCATAATAACAGTTTTGTGTGTCAATTGTCATTCATATTTTTTATCATTTCCTTCAGTCAGGTCATCAGAACTATAATTTCCAGGTTAAAGATTTCCTTCTACCATATTTAGAGCAACTGTACTCCAAAACATGAAATTACTTACGGCTTTTCTCCACAAACACTTTGCCGACGGGCTGGCTAATTCCAGTGGGCGCTGTGAACCTCGAGTGCTGATCCAGAGTGCGTTGCTCGTCCGTAATTATGTCTTCATCTTCGACTCCCAGCTCATTAGCATACTGTAGTTCGGCTGGCTGGGTTTTCCTGAAATCAGAGACAATCTTTGAAAAAATAGATTATGCCTGAATTTTTAAAGACCCACATAAGAAATTACCCATGAATGTAATGGAAAGAGTCCTGAACTTGGAATGTAAAAATAAGCTGTTTACTCAAACAGATTTGTTATGAACTAGTACAGTCTCAAACTGCCCACATTTCTGTGGATCTCAGTTTTCTCATCTAGAAAACGGTCATTGACTGGACTAGAATTGCTCCTGACTTAAAATTATAAAATTCTAAATATAACTGATTATTGTTTATAGAGTCATTTTTAAGTACAAACAATCAATGTTGTAACTTCCAGGGTATTTTTCACAAAGTATGCTCTTGTATATTATATGAGACTTAACTTCCTATATTAAAACACAATAGTTATGCTTATTGCAAAATAGTTCCAATTCCATTAACATAAAGAAACAAATCACAGTAGCTTGTCTTTAATCATTAATCTTTATCTCACTTTTTGAAACTCATATGAAAGTATCTTCTTCATTTTATGCTTTTTTAGAGATGACTCCTTAGGCTATTTCCATATACTATTCTTTTCTTTTTTTGGTGTTCTATACTTTTCAAATTTCTCATACACTGGTTTAGCTTGTATTCCTATAATACCACTTATCCTGACATATACAAATACAGTGTTTTCCAAGACCCACTGAGGAGCTACTATTCCAGATCTCTAAATTAAACACCGGCACCACCTCCTAGGGAGAGCTGGAGAGAAGGATGGGTAACTATTACTTTGCCTTCCTTCGTGGTTTTGGAATCACTGGCTCCGCAGGCGCCTCCACATCAATGCCATTTTCATTTCGTAGTGAAGATGGACTGGATGGCTTTCGAGTGAAGGAAGTCTCCAACTCTGAAAATGAGATGTGACGCATGATTACAAGGTAAAAACAAAAACAACACAGTCTCCTTACTTTTGGGAGACCAGAGAACTTGAAGATTTTGATGAGTTGGACCAATTCTTGTCTATTAAGGGCAGTGCTGGTGTTTGAGACAAGGTCTCACTATGTACCCTCAGCTGCCCAGGAACTTGCTGTGTAGACCACGCTAATTTAAATTCAGAGAACTGCCTGCTAAATGCATGTCACAACATACTCAGCTAGGATTAGGTTTCTTAAATTTTTTTCCATATTGGTTGACATTAAAACTTGAAATTATAGTACAGAAGTGTAAAATTTTTTTAATGAAAAACTTAGCCAGGTGTGGTAGTGCACGCTTTTAATCCTAGCGCTCAGAAGGCAGAGACAGGCAGATCTCTGTGAATTTGAGACCAGCCTGGTCTACACAGTAAACTCCAGGCTGGCCAGGGCTACACAGTGAGACCTTATCTCAAACAAAACACTGACATGTGTTAACAGTGCACACTAGCCTCAGAGTTACTCCTTCACTTTGTTTTATGTTGACAAAGTCAGTCTACTGTCCTGTTCTAACTACTATAAAAGTAATAAGTATTCTCACATGGAAAAAAATGAAAACATGCTTTGTTCTTGTTTGTTTTTTTAACCTAATCACTGTTAGCACTGCTAACATCCCCAGTTTTCACTGTGTCTATGTGTGCTTAGACCTATGTTCTGGATTGAATTATGTTCCAGAAACACACATGCAAGTCCTAACTCCCAGAACATGCTAACATAACTTTATTTGTAAATAGAGTATTTGTAGATATAAACAAGTTAAAATGATGTCATGCTGGGTGAGGATGGACCGTAAATCCAATGACAGGTTTCTTACATAAAGAGAATCAGGGAAACAGGACAGAGATTGGCATTATGCTTCCACAGCCAAGGGATGCTGATGATCGTCAACAATTACTACAATGTAGTCGGACTTTTCTTTGGACCACCACCTCACAAATAACTACACAAAGACTTATTATTAACTATGAAAGCTTGGCCTTTAGCTTAGACTTAATTCAACTAGCTCTTATAATTTGATCTGTTTATATTAATCTGTGTTCTGCCATGTGGCCCAGCTGCCTCTCCTTAGTACCATATGCATGACGTCTTCTCGGTCTCACTGGCATCTCTGCCTCTCTTCTTCCTCTCTCGCCCGGAAATCCCGCCTATGCGCTCCTGCCTAGCCATTGGCCACTCAGCTCTTTATTAAACCAATCAGAAGGCACCTTGGCAAAGACACATCTTCACAATGTACAAAAAGATCATCCCACAACACTGGCTGCTCCAAGTGGCAAGGAAGGCACCATCCCTAGAGCCCCTGCAAGTAGCGTGGCCTTGTGGACACCTCGATTTTGAACTTCTATCTTTCAGAACTATGAAGAAATAAATGCTGTTTCTTGAAGTCTCCCAGTTTATGGTAACTTGTTACAGCAACCACAGGAAATTAATAATAAGTAATAACAACATTAGTATATTTTTGTGAAAGTGAGACACCCCCCCATACATACTGTTTTATAACCTTTGTTGTTGACTCAACAGTACTTTGCAGATGGTTTCCCAGGACACTACTTCACTTGAACAATCCTTCTAACCTGTGCTCGTTTTACACTTTTTTAGATAAATTGTGATTATTTAACCACAGTGTTCTGGGGGTTACCCACTTCTACTGTAAAGCTAATATCCTTTCATTGTATCAATTATTACAGCTGTTTCTTACTCTTAGACATCTGGACAGACTGATGCAATTTATGCTTCTATTACTGTATTACTGTACTTATTCCCATTAACTCTAGCTTTGATTTTATTTTTGTATCGTGGTCTTTTTTGAAACAAGATCTTGCCTTATAGCTTTGGTTAGCCTGGAACTCATTATGTAGCTGGCCTACACCTTGCAATCCTCCTGCCTCACTCAGCCTTATGAGTGCCGGTATTACAGGTATGTACTATGCTCAGATCAACACTAGATCTTTTTTTTTTTTTTTTTTTTTTTTTTTGGTTTTTCGAGACAGGGTTTCTCTGTGTAGCTTTGCGCCTTTCCTGGAACTCACTTGGTAGTCCAGGCTGGCCTCGAACTCACAGAGATCCGCCTGGCTCTGCCTCCCGAGTGCTGGGATTAAAGGCGTGCGCCACCACCGCCCGGCTTAACACTAGATCTTCTAATTGAAAAAGCAAATAGCATTGCTAACTTGATGTGCAGCGCGCGCGCGCGCGCGCGCACACACACACACACACACACACACACACACACAGTATTTTTGTTTACATTGAGAGCACTGCCCGAGTCACAGATACTCAAAAAATGGTAACTGTCGTGTTGTGGAATATTTGTACACTGTGTGAAGATGTGTTGCTGTGATTGGTGTAATAAGAAGCTCAATGGTCAACAGCTAGGCAGGAGAGATAGGTGGGACTTCCTGGCAGAGAGAGGAAGGGGAAACGCCATTGAGAGATGGAATGAGTTGGACACACAGAATGGGACAGAGGTAAAAGCCATGTGGCAGAATGTAGATTAATAAAATTATGAGTTAGCTTACGTTATAAGAGCCATCGGAATGAGCCTAAGCTAGTGGCCAAGCTTTCATAATTCATAAGACTCCGTGTCATTATTTGCGGGCTGGCGTCCCGACGAGCAAGCATACTACACTGTTGTTTAATTCGATTGTTGTTAATCCAGAATTCATCTCACTAATCTGAAATCCACTTTATTTACTAAATTCTTGCATGCACTGAGATCTGAGCTTTCTGTTTTAGGCCTGAATTTTTTAACTTCTTCTCTCATACACTACATATACGTGATCAAAGAACCTGAAACGAGGCCTGAGGTCGCTGGAGCTGAAGTGGTGGGTGTTTTAAGAAAGCAAGCAAGAACGCAGCTATGGCCGGGCGGTGGTGGCGCACGCCTTTAATCCCAGCACTCAGGAGGCAGAGCCAGGCGGATCTCTGTGAGTTCGAGGCCAGCCTGGGCTACCAAGTGAGTTCCAGGAGAGGCACAAAGCTACACAGAGAAACCCTGTCTCGAAAAACCAAAAAAAAAAAAAAAAAATGGAAAAAAAAAAAGAACGCAGCTATGGGAACAAGGTTCAAAATCACACCTTCGGTCACTGTCTAACCTTGGTCTCCTCACATACCAGGAGGTGGCCTTGTCTTCTTCTGCCTCCTCTGGACAGGAGCCTCTGGGGCCTCCTTGAGCCCGGCGGCTGGCGGCTCACTGCTCTCAGAGCTCCTGTCAACAACGGGCTCAGCGAGGCCTTCCGAAGAAGCAGACGCTACAGCAAGACAGGAGGGAAACGCGTCAGTCAGCCTGGCAGAGACCATGAGTCAGAAAGACGGCCAAGGGTACCTACGGTGTTCTCTGTATACCAACACCTTCTCTTCCCTGAACTGTGCCCTGGAGACTTCATGCCTCCCCTCTCTAACTCTGGGCTTTGTGTGGGAAATAAATAAATGTGGGATTAGGAAGGCTGAGGAGGAGGAGAGGGCCAAAAAGAAGGCCGGCAGAATGAAGAGGAGGAGACATCGCTTCAGAACATTCAAAGCATTCAAAAAGGTGCAAATTCAACGTGACATTATGGTGATATTTTATTTTGTACTAAAATGTTATTTGTATGTTAATAAATAAAGTTGCCCAGGGGTCAGAGCTATTAGCAAGCCATAGGAAAGCCGGGCGGCGGCGGTGTACGCTTGTAATCCCAGCACTTGGTAGGCAGAGCTAGGTAAGTCTCTGTGTGTTCAGGGATACAGCCAGCATTGGAGACAAATGCCTTTAATCTAAATACCAATCATAGAAGACCTGGAGGTCTATACAGACAGGCCGTGACGAGGCGGTCATGTGGTTGGGTTTACAACCAATGAGAAGGCAGAACCGAAAGTCTATATAAAGACTTTAACACAGGAAGTAGCTCTCTTTCAGAGAGGTAGGACCACCGCAGGAGAAAGGGTAAGGTTTTAGGTCTTAGCTCTGACCTCTTGGCTTTCTTCTTTGCATTGGTTCTGTGTTTCTTATTTAATAAGACGGCTGGTTACATCTACATGACATAATAGACAACTCTTGTCCCCTGCCCTAAGGACTCTACCGCCTCCACAGTTCCTTCCTTCAGTAGTAAGTCAGCGCGTGATGAATTATTTTTTTTTGGCGGGGATGGGGGGGTCGGGGGTGGGTTTCAAGACAGGGTTTCTCTGTAGCTTTGGAGCCTGTCCTGGACTAGCTCTGTAGACCAAGCTGGCCTCGAACTCACAGAGATCCACCTGCCTCTGCCTCTCAAGTGCTGGGATTACAGGCATGCGCCACCACCGCCCGGCATCATGATGAATTATTAACTGGAGGTAACAGGTCATCTAGAAGTTCCAGCTTTTCCCTTAATGAAACCTTCTAACAGAATTTCAATATAATTTGGGAAATTTGAATCATTCTTAACTACCTTCTCTCGCCTACTGCTATTCCTTACAAAATAAGAATAAAAATATACTGAGAACGAGGGCGAGTGTTCTTGGCCTCACTGGCATCTAGAGGAAGGCCACCTGTGGCTCGAGATGTCGGTGAGTGGAAGATCATTTGCACACCACGTGGGGGCCTGGGCTCCCCTAGCACTGGGAACACACGGCGGAGTTCCACAAATGGAGGCCAAGTTACTTTTCAGTCACTGAACTAATGAACAGTAGAGCCTGGCATGGGGCGGTTTCGTCAGGGATTTAGAGAGAAAGTGACACTCCCAGGCTTTATGATGGTAGAAAGTAACAGAACCTTCTCTGAAGACAAGCTAGCAGAGCCCACGGCATCAACAGCACACCCCCTGCCACCGCTAGCCACTCTGGAAACACCCTTGCCCCACGAGCCACTACTGTACGTGGAACTGCTCTACAGTTTGGAACGAAGGCTCAAAGTAAATTAAATGACATTACATTAAAGATTAAATACTACTACAAAGTCACTGCTTGGGGACACCCAGAATACTCTAAGGAAACAAGACAGTACCCATAGAATAGGATTCCTGATGGGCTGGGAATCCTGGATGGGCTGGTAATCCTGAATGGGCTGTTAGTAACTCAGACTCAATACATTGGGAATTCATTACCCTCAATAGTCACTTTTGGTTTTCACTATTTTCCTAGTGGGCTTGGAACCTCAAAGTATACTACAACTCAAACAGTATACTACTGGAACCACCCTCAGCATGGTTCCAGTAGTATACTGTTGCTCAGTGATGTTTACAACTGTGACTTAGAAAGTGGGCTCCAGAAACGTCCACCTGGTCCCAGACAGTATCCAGCCCCTTGCGCTGAGGTAAGGGTCTAGATTGGTTCTGGCCAGGGGCTTGAATAGAAGTGGTATGTGTCTGTCTGTAGCACTGAAAGTGCCTGATCTTGTCGACCTCAGAGGCTAAGCAGGGTGAAGTCTGGTCAGTACTTGGATGGGATTCCTACACAGACTTTCAGGCTTGTGAGAGGGTTAAGTAAAGAGTGAAGAGATTAGCCGGGCGGTGGTGGCACACGTCTTTAATCCCAGCACTCGGGAGGCAGAGCCAGGTGAATCTCTGTGAGTTCGAGGCCAGCCTGGGCTACCAAGTGAGTTCCAGGAAAGGCGTAAAGCTACACAGAGAAACCCTGTCTCGAAAAACCAAAAAAAAAAAAAAAAAAAAAAAAAGAGTGAAGAGATTAGCTAATAGTGACTTTGAGGTTCCAAGCCCACTAGGAAAATAGTGAAAACCAAAAGTGACTATTGAGGGTAATGAATTCCCAATGTGTTGAGTCTGAGTTACTAACAGCCCATTCAGGATTACCAGCCCATCCAGGATTCCCAGCCCATCAGGATTCCCAGCCCATCCAGGATTACCAGCCCATCAGGATTACCAGCTAGGTAACTGTGGCAAAGGGGTTCATGGTCCTGCTGTTATTAAAGCCTGAAGACACAGGTGATATGAGCCTGCCTTCAAGGTCTTGCTCTAACACAGATTAGGAGAGCTAAGAATCCCAGGTCCATTATTGTGTTCAAAGGTCTAGAACCAAGTAGAGGTTAAAAACACTCACGTTATCTAGGGACAAAAGACCTGAAAAGCACAACAATACCGTAAACATTAAACATGGGAGTCACAATACTTCATTCTGTGAACGCATCTAGTTATTCTCCAGGCCACCCATGGCCTTGCCTCTCTGTCCTCAACATATTAATGATTTGGTGCCCGGGAACCTTGACTCTGTATGTTGTGCTGATCATGGGCAAGGTTCTGGAAAAACTTATGATTCCCCCATAACACAGAACTTCTTACCTAGTGTGCTTTTCGTTCTGGATTTCTTTTTCTTAGGATGGCTAAGTGGAATATCATCTAAAAAACAGAAAGAACAATAAGAAAAATGGCAGAGAATCAGCTGAACAGAACTTCTAGTAAGGAAGACTTTCCCTCTCTTCTCTGGAGCCAACCAACATTCACATACGAGGGGAATGAAAGGTAAGAAACTGGCAAGGCCAACTGGCACCACCCACAGCATGGTTCCAGTAGTATACTGTTGCTCAGTGATGTTTACAACTGTGACTTAGAAAGTGGGCTCCAGAAACGTCCACCTGGTCCCAGACAGTATCCAGCCCCTTGCGCTGAGGTAAGGGTCTAGATTGGTTCTGGCCAGGGGCTTGAATAGAAGTGGTATGTGTCTGTCTGTAGCACTGAAAGTGCCTGATCTTGTCGACCTCAGAGGCTAAGCAGGGTGAAGTCTGGTCAGTACTTGGATGGGAGTGATATGTGTCATTTGTGAGCCAAGACTCTGAAAGGGCCAGCTGCATGTTGGGGGAAGAAGCTTCACATTAGGAAAACAGAACCACGTGACAAAAGCGGTCTAGAACTCACCACATCATTAACAAAGACAATTGCTCCAGACTGTTGCCCGGTGACTTTGCAATTAACCTAGTAGGGTTTTTTATTCAAAGGAAAAAAAACATTTATTTTGTGTATATATGTATGCATGTGTGTGTGCGTGTGCGTGTGTGTGTGTGTGTGTGTGTGTGTGCGCGCGCGCGCGCGCGCGCATGTGTGTGATGTACACACCACAGCTTGCATGTAGCTGTCAGAGGATAACTTGCAGGAATCAATTCTTTCCTTCCACCATGTGGGTTCTGGGGATCAAACTCGGGTTGTCAGGCTTGGCCGCGGGTGCCTTCACCCACTAAGCCATCCTGGTGGTCCCACTTTGCATTACTTCTAACAGTCTTGCAAGATATTGAGTGAATAAACATTTTGGAGTTGCTAGCCTGTCTAAAGGGGAAGAGGAAAAGTACAGTGTAATACAGAGCTATCAGCAAGTCAAGGGATGGATAGACTTTGGGGGTGCAGAGAGCAATCTAGTGCTGTACACCATACACGATTTTAAAATGGCAGTCACAGGAGACTGTGATAGCAAATGGATACTGTAATTTTATAGACTATATTCAGATTCAATTCTAAGAAGAACAAAGTAAGGAATCAAATAAAATTATCATCATCATCATCATCATCATCATTTTGAGACAAGGTTTGACTGTCACCCAGGCTGTCCTTCAACTCCTGAGCTCAAGCAGCTCTCCTCCCTCAGCCTGTAAGTGGCTGGCACTACAGGTATAAGCCACTGTCCCCAGATTCTACTATGTGGCTGGCACTATAGATGTAAGCCACTGTCCCCAGACTCCACTAAGTGGCTGGCACTACAGATGTAAGCCACTATCCCCAGATTCTACTAAGTGGCTGGCACTACAGATGTAAGCCCCTGTCCCCAGACTCCACTAAGTGGCTGGCAATATAGGTGTATGCCAGTCCCCAGATCCCACTTTTGAATCCCCTAGAGACAGGATCTCACTATGTAGTCCATGCAGGCCTCAAACTCAGCCTCCCTGCCTTGGCCTTCCCAGACTAGGAGTAGCGGTATGTGTCACTCTACTCATGATTTTCTCAGAACACCAAACACTGCAGGAGGATTTTTCACACTAATAGTAAACCGACTCACCTTGAATAGCACTTCATGACCCCAACCAAATGTAATCGGCAGGACAAAAAAAACAAACAAACAAACAAACTTAATTATTATCTGACTGAAAATTGACTTACATCACTACAACCTTAAAAATACAACAAGTTTTCACACACAGTCAGCTAGTTTATAAACTAGCTTATTATCTGTGAGTCGTATACTGTTTTAACAGCACTGTTAAAAGCACTTTGAAAGCACAAATACATATTCCCTACTATCTATTAATTAGAGTGACTAATCGGATTAAGAACTCTTCTTTGTTGGTTATAATCAGCTTAGGCTCTGATGGAACTATTCCCGAAAACACGAGGGCGTCGGGAGAATTCTGGTAAACAAGACACCAGGACATTCAGAACAGACCATTATTCTATTGGGCTAGATTAAGACTTTTCTATTACTTACAGCAATTATTCTCATGACTCAAATTTAATTTTTGCCTCTAAATTTTTAGGAAAAGTCTTCAAAGGAGGTTTTTTTGTTATTGTTGTTGTTGTTTTCCTGAAGCACTGTAGCTTTCAACCACACTATTCCTTTTTTTCTACCTATTTTTACACTTTTAAAGTTCAACCATGAAATGACTGTAAATTATTTTTACCTTGGCACAGGTGGAAGGGCCCGTGGAGGATGCTGTAGGAGTAAGGGAAAGACAAAAACAAAAACAAAAAAAATTCATAAACAAAAGCCGGTGCATCTTACCTTCATTCATCTCAAGTACCACAAAGCTACACATCCCAAAACCTGATGTTCAGATGTAAGATGAATAAAATGGATCAGAGATTCTCTTCAAATCTTTTGGAAGCTGTTTATCAGTGAAACTTGGAAGGTGATAACATAAACTAGACTGCTGAGTTTAGATATGCTATTTCTACATCCCATATAAAATTATTTTCTTCTTACATTT
The DNA here is from genome assembly GCF_949786415.1 of Peromyscus eremicus. NCBI lineage: Eukaryota > Metazoa > Chordata > Mammalia > Rodentia > Cricetidae > Peromyscus > Peromyscus eremicus. The sequence goes on along the minus strand of NC_081429.1, from coordinate 51,479,658 downwards.
CAACCAACCAGTCTGTCCTATTGTGAGCATTCAGAACAGGATCCAAATGGAGCTCACCAACCTTTACAGGACTTCCATTAGTGGCTAAGTATTGGAAGACAAAGTTACATATGCATATAAAACTAGAACATACCGTGTGTGTGTGTGTGTGTGTGTGTGTGTGTGTGTGTGTGTGTGTGTGTTTAGATATGATAAATAACTATATAGAAGGAATGAAGTGCTACTTTACTTAGGGAAAGCCTCTCTGAGGTTATTTGAGCTGGGACCTGCATGATAAAGGAGCCAACACTGCAGGCAATGGGGCGTAAATGGTAAGGCTTTCCTGAAGGCCTGGGCTCGGAGTGCTCCAGGTAAGAAAAGCGCCAAGGCTGGAGCACAGTTACCAAGGACAGCAGCGTAGAAGCTGGATTAAGTAGGGCCTTGCAGACCAAGGAAAGGAATACGGGTTTTGTTTTATTAAGTAGGAAGCCAACTGAGGGTTTTATGCCACAAAGTAACACACTTTTTAAAAAGATATCTTAAATAGAAATAGAAAACATATTCTAGAACAGAAAGTATTGGTGGTGGAATACAATTTACACGGCTCTACCTGTGTAAGGAAAATCACGTTTGCGAGTTCGGGGAGCATTAGTTGAGAGCATTCTGAAACTTTTCATGATAGAATACCAAGCACCGGAGAGATGCCTCGGCTGTTCAGAGCACTGTTGCTCTGCAGAGGCTCAGTTCAGTTCCCAGCACACACAAAGGAGCTCGCGGACATCAATAATTCCAGTTCCAGGAAAACGGACAGCCTCTTCTGGCTTCTTTGAGCACCAGGCACACAAGTGGTGCACACAGATAGATGCGGGCAAAATATTCAGAAAGCAAATAAATCTTTGAAAGACCTGAATACTAACGGAAGTGTCTAGAAGTCAACTGAATATCTCAAGTATCTCATGCTGCTTACAGAGGGCACTGATTCCAAAGGCTTGCATAAATTTTAGCAATCCACTGTTGTAGTCATCCAAACAGATTCATGAAAATGCTACAAGATTAGGACACTGGAGGATGCCCTAATGCTACCCAGCAGTCAAAATGACAACTGGGAAGGAATGATGGTCCCACGAAAGCGCTACTATTCTCCAGACGCTATGAAGTGGGACCCAGTCCACATTTCAAAAGTCCCGCAAAAAGGACCCATCTCGCCCATCTAGAAACCGCAACCCTACGCCCCTCAAAACCAGGACGGCTCAACGGAAGACTAAATAAAGTCCAGCAGCTCGACAGTACCTGAGGCTCGCTCACCACCTGCTTCCTCCCCATCGCGTCTCCAGGGGCCGCGGCGGAGCCCGGGGCCCAGCACCGGCCCGCCCCGCCCCGCCCCGCTCGCCCCGCCCACCCAGGCGCAGGCGCAAAACGTCATCGGGCTGCGCCCCTCAGTCTGCCGGGCCAAACCCTCCCCACCGTTCCCGCGGGAGGTTTTGGGGTTCCCGGGTCCGAACCCGCTCTGACCCCTTCAGACTAAGCTTGAAGGGAGAGCCTGGGCACCGGCCGACGTTCCCAGGAGCGGAGCGGGTTCACCCACGGTTTCCCGGGAGGTCGTCCTGGTTTGCGCGGGAACGGGCACGGCGTGACCAGACCCGGATCCAAACTCCCCACCGGAAACAGCCGGGAGGCGTCGGGAGGCGTCGTCATGGCAACGCGGACTGCAGCGTGGAGAGGTTCCGTCGGACTCCTCTCCCGTTTGGGACCCCGCCCAGCAGGTACCGCCCAGATCCGGCCCGGTTACAGGGCTGTGCCCACCGTTCCCGGCTCGGCCGGGGTCCCTGCTGGCTAGGGCACCCCCAGATCGCCACGCTCCGGGTCCTGCGCCCCTCGTCTCTCACCGCATGGCCCTCCTCCCCCGGAGGCTCCGACTCGGCCTTCATGATGCTTTCCCGCGGGGCTCCCTAAGGGCAACCGCCGGAGCCCGAGGCCAGCTCCCCGCGACGCCTCCCTCCCTCCCGGGACCTGCGGGAGGCGGCGGCTTAGCGGAGCCTGGAGAGGCCGCCGCCCCCAGGCCTGGTTCCAGCCTTGCCAGGGCCCTGCTAGAGGGGAGATCCTTAGAGCTGGCTGGGTACGGGGGAATCTTTCACTGGCCAGGCCCAGATTTCCAGATCCCCAGCCGGCCTAGAGTGTCATTTATATATGCCATTCTAATAGTTTATTCAATGGGAACGGCTATAAAATCAGGTTCTCAGGAAGATGTTCACAACCACAACCTGTGGCCAAAGCCCATCTCACCTTTGCATCATGTAAAACGACTTAATTTTCCCCGCATTTGTTTTAGATAATATATTCACTTAAGAAAGAAGAAGCTTTTTGAATCCTTTTATTATTTAAAAAAGTGTGTAGAGTGGAGGGAAGTGTGGATATGACGATGAGCAGCCATGGGTGCAAGGAATGCCGCTGGAATTGACGGATCTAGGGAGACCACGATTCCTCATCTTGGAGTTTGCTCATATACAGGCCTCCAGGACGAGTCCATTGCGCTCTACTAATTTGGGCACTGATTTGGAAATGACAGTGCCATAGGTTTCCTTATTAGATATGTGTGTTAACCATTCTTGCTGAATTAGTCAACTAGGCACTTTTGTAAAAATAAAATAGAAGACAAAATATTTTACAAAGTAAAATAGTTTCAGCCATTAACTATTTATTATCCGATTTATTCAAGAGAGACTTTAAAAAACTAAATCTCACAAACACCATATGAAATCTGTAATTCTCACATGAATACTGTCACATTTAGAGACTTAGCATTATTCACATGCCTACCATTAGTTCCTATGGGGAGACGATGGAAAAACTTGACCGAGCCGAGTAAGTAGTTCCATATCATTACAAAGTGCTAGTAACAGCCATACAATAAGCTGCAGCACTTCACAGCTGCAGTTCTAATGGGTCAAATGCTGCTGTTTTCTAGTGCAGCTGTTACGCTGGATCCTTAGGACACAATATTAAGCCTCCAGTTTATTTATTTTCAGAGCTGAGGACTGAACCTAGGGCCTTGCTGGGCAAGCGCTCTACCACTGAGCGAAATCCCCAACCCCAAGCCTCCAGTTTTAAACAGGAGACTTGATTAAGACTCAGTGCCAGGAGAAATCCACGCTTCTGGTACCCACTGCGGTTCCTCCTGAGCCTTCTGTATGGCAGACAACAGCTGGGCGCATGCATCCTGCAAGTTGTCATTCACAATCACGTGATCAAAAAACTGGCCAAACTGACTCTCCATTTTTTGAGCTAAATCCTCCATCTCTTGTAGGTCTTCATCCTTCAGGACAGATTGAAAAACACAAGTAAGACAGGCAATAAGACACCAGCTTCTTAGCCAGGCTGGAGGCGCACGCCTTTAATCCCATCACTTGGGAGGCAGAGCCAGGCAGGTCTTTGAGCTCCAGACCAGCCTGATCTACAGAATGAGTTCCAGGATAGCCAGGGCTACACAGAGAAACCCTGTGTGTGTGTGTGGGGGGGGGGGGGGGGGACGATGACACATCAGGTTATACAAAGTTGTGAGGCTATTTATAAACACAATTTATATCAAATATCTCTCCTCTAGATTCTTTTTGCCTTTTTTTTTTCTTATTTTGGATTTGTGAGGCAGAGTCTTGCTATGTAGCCCAGGCTGGCTTTAAACTTGTGATCCTCCTGCTTCTCAAATGCTGAGGTTTCAGGTGTGTGCCAACATGCCCAATAAGAACAGAGTTTTAAAAGCCCCCAAAGACTTAGAAAATACTGTCATATCCATCGACGGTCAGAAAGTCAAACAGGAGAATCATAGTTTCATAGCCACTGGAAAAATATGGAGATAAAAATACTAAGAAGAGATAAGGGATACTATGAAGATACTTTAGGCTTGCTTTGACAGGACATCCTAACATGGAACAATATGGAGATTAGCAATGGCCCCTGTGCAAAGGACATGCAGAGTTGTGAAGCAATCATATTTTTATCTTAGTTTTCAAGGCAAAGAGTACATTTCACAACAATATAAATATAGTCAACACAGCCAGGTGGTGGTGGCACACACCTTTGATCCCAGCACTGGGAGGCAGGAGCAGGCAGATCTCTGTGGGTTTCAGGCCAGCCTGGTCTGTAGAGCGAGTTCCAGGACAGCCAGGGCTACACAAAGAAGCCCTGTGTTGGGGAGAAAAAAATATATATAATTGTATATATATTCAATACTACTGAATTGTATACTTAATATAATAGTTTATTTCTAAAATTTATACATCTATCTATTCTGTGTGTGTGTTATACTCAGTACAGCATTTTAAAAATAAGTAAAAATAATTCAAAAATACAAATAGGCTTATACACACCTTTTGTTAAGCTAAGAAAAAATAGCATCACAATTTATTAAACCTTATTTTAATATCTGTAAACAATAACTAATAATTGTTGGGTTTTTTTTTGGTTTGTTTTTGTTTTGAGGGTTGTTTTGGTTTGATTTTTTTTGTTTTACTTTTGTTTTTTGAGACAGGGTTTCTCTGTGTAGCCCTGGCTGTCCTGGAACTTGACCTGTAAATCAGGCTGGCCTCGAACTCAGGGATTCACCTGCCTCTGCTCTCAAGTGCTGGTAGGATTAAAGGCGTGTGCCACCACCATCTGGTTAAAAGGATGGCTCGTAAAGACATTACTCATTAAAACCTTTAAAGGATTCTGTGGAAATAATAGTGGTTTGGTTGTTTTTTTTTTTTTAACCATTTTGTTGATGTGCTCCTGAGGAGAGGGTTAAGTAAAGACAAAAATAGTGAATGGTCCTCAACCCAGTCCAGCCTGACCATCTTCCCACTTAGCCATAACTGAAAGTGATTCCAGGATTTGTACTCGATTTACCTTGAATTTCATGTCCACAAAGTAGTCAGTAATAATCTTAGCATTTTTCCGAGACTGTTTCATGAAACTCATGTTAGGTGGCTTAATAAATATGACATAGGGCTTCAGTTCATGGGTTCGAGCCAACTGAATATCCTACAGAAAAAATTAAGTGTGCAGTTAAAGACAGACGTGGGCCAGCAGGATAGCTCAGCTGGCAGAAGCACCCGGCCGTGCAAGGCTGCAGAGCCCAGTCCCATCCCTGGAACCCACTGTAGAAGATCGAGCCGACCTGTAAAAACTGTCCTTTGGCTTCCACACAGGCACATTCAAATACACCTCATACATTTTTAAAAATTAAAAATAGAAGTCCTAGCGTCCTGTAGTCAATGTGATCATAGTCTCATGTGTCCCCAAGTTCTCAATTATAAAATCGAAACAACTGAATAATAAACATGGCTCTAGACTCCAAGTTAAAAATCCAAGCCCTTCTTTCTATGACTAGCTATTGAATTATTGAAATAAATCTTATATATGGCAAAATGCTGATTACCGAGAGTAGACTCCTGTGTATGACCTCATACAACACAAACAAAGAAAAATTCAGGAAAGGTCTATTTACCTCACCTCCCTTTCCTCCAGCTAGCACCTCGCATCAGACACCACTTCCACCTTCATGACCCCAACTCTGACTCAGGAAAGAACAAATGGCTTTTCCTCTAATTTTCTTTAGCACACAAAGTATATTCTTAAATGAATAAGGAAAAGTGCAATGATCACAAAACTGGGCCTGGCCAGGTGGTGGTGGATCCCAGCACTCGGGAGGCAGAGCCAGGTGGATCTCTGTGAGTTCGAGGCCAGCCTGGGCTACCAAGTGAGTTCCAGGAAAGGCGCAAAGACAACAGAGGAACCCTGTCTCGAAAAACAAAAAAAAAAAAAAAACAAACAAAAAAAAACAAAAAAAACAAAAAAAGAAAGAAAAGAAAAAAGAAAATTGGGCCTGGATACATACAGATCCTATCTCAGCTAGTGCATCCCTGCTCTTTTCATACGTGGTCCAGGCATGTCATACATGTATGTCAACAATGAGCATTACTTTTGTATAAAGGAATATCTTCACGAGAAGTTTCCTTGACAAGTTTGTGATCAGTGTCAAAGACAGGAAGTGGTTTTGTTTTGTTTTGTTTTGTTTTTTAATGGCTATCCACTCAAGCTCTGGTTCTGGATATGAGAAATAAGACTTCCTCTCCAACTAAAAGCAAAATGTTGCCAATTTGCATTTCAAGGAACAACCTGGCCCTGAGATATGAAAGGTGGTCTTAACCCTAACCCTAACCCTGAGGAACCCTAACCCTAACCCTAACCCTAACCCTAACCCTAACCCTAACCCTCTTAAAAGTCTAGCTGAATAAAACGTCTCAATTAGAGCCTGGGGCATGTGTACAACATAGATTACATTACATGCATTTGTGACTTCAGGGTGATGGGAAATATTCTACCGCAGACCCACCTGAGGCTCCAAATCTATGACACAGATCTTTCCTTCATCAAGGACCGCATGCACAGCATTCACACTAGTTCCATACAGGTGGCCTTTGTACTCACCATACTCCAGCATCCTATAAGAGTAAGACAGGACAGTTCCCCACGAGCAAAATATGAGCAGCAGGAATATGAATTGTGTTCGTTAGTTTTGTTTTTTTGTCAACCTGACTAAGCTAGCGTCACATGGGAAGAGAGACTCTCAGCTGACAGATGGCTTCCATCAGGTTACCTTTAGGCAAGTCTGTGAGGGTGTTTTTTAAATCAATAATTGATACAGGAGGGCCCAGCCCACTACAGGTGGTGTCACCCTGAGCAGGTGGTCTTGGGTTGTGTAAAAATAGGAGCCGAGCAAGCCAGGAGGAGCAAGCCAGTGAGCAGCATTCCTCCATGGCTTCTCCGTTAGCTTCTGCCTCCACGTCCATATCTTGATTTCCTGTCTGGACTTTCCTCGGTGACTGCCTGTGACATGGCTACGGGATCCAAATAAACCCTTTCCTCTCCAAGCTCCTTTGGTCATGGTGTTTCCATAGCAACAGAAAGTTAACTGGGAAACAAATGTGAACTCCAACAGGATGGAATACGTGGCTCTTGCCGGCACAAGAAGAATGAGTAGGTATTCAACAGGAGGGGGAAAAAAAAACAGTAGAAAACCAAGCACTTACCTACTTCTTCAAACTCTCTGAAGCTTGCACCTCAAGTCTGTCCCTTTCCCAAACCTGAACACTTGGATCTAGTACATAAATGCATATTCCTTTCTCAGCTCTTCAGAACTGGGGGGTTACTGCCAACAGCTTTGGCTAATGCATAAAAATGGACTACTGTCAAATAACCAAAAGGAAGAATTGGGTTCCAGACCTTACCTGTGTCCATACATGAGGCTTTCAAATGTTTCCTTTGACACGTAGTGATACTCACGTCCATCCATTTCATAACTCTTTGGGGAACGGGTGGTATCTACAAGAGAAGAGAATGAAAATTTCAGAATCTTCTAAATATTTTGATTTGTTACCAAATGTACACTTGGATAGAGATTCCCAAGTAAAACAAATAAGTGAAGGCATAAACAGATAGACAAGATACTGGAACCAATGTGATAAGAATTGGTGATAAAGTGAGAGTTCCCATGTCAAGTTCCACCAATTACAAACATTTATTTATTGCTCATAGTGTGGGAAAGACTGTATCATAAAAATCAGACAAGGAACCACCTGTTGTTACTTCAAAACAGGCAATGCTGAACTAAATGTGAGGCCTAAAATGCAAACATGCTCCCTCATGGCAATATCAATAGCATCTTTTGTTTAGATAATACACTTCTGATGATCTCATTTTATCTCTCACACTGCTCTCCAGGTACATTATTATTTTACTGATAAGTAACTACAACTTTTGGAGAGTCAGAACTTTGCTCACATTCATAAGACTAATGCTTCCTCCCAGACTGCTTTTTATTACACCAGATTGTTTCAGATTTGAAAGACAGAGAAAACCCACGGCATTCTGCAGTCTTGGTAATTCTTTAATACCAAAGAAAGAGGTTTTGGAGATAAAGAAAGGGGAAAATTGGCCAAGTCTAGGTTCAATTTGATTCTTTGATGTGGCCTCTTTAATTTAGACTCTTTACTTTTATCTTTCAATGGCATCTGGTACAGAATATACAAATTCCCCCAAATACAGAAGAGGGGTTTATTTATTGTCTGTTTATTCAACTAACACATACTATGTGCCTATTACATTCCAGGCATTAGTTTGGGTTCTAGAACTCAAGAACAATGCACCATTCTAATTCTGTATCCTACATGCAGTAATGTTTACTGTTCCATATTCTCTGTTACAACAAATTCCCCTTGAGAATTAAAAAAATCCGCTCTTGCATTCGACAAAGTTTAAGGATAAACTAGAACAATAAAAATGACATGTAAGGAGCTTGAACCAGACCCTCAATGGTCACCCTCCAAAGGGCTGCAGAAGGAGGGATCACCTTGGGGTCATTTTTGCTTTCTCTCTGTTCAACCCCTCTTTGTATCCTTCGGGTTCTATACCTATGCAGTTCCTCCTGTGGTTTCCTACCGAAGACAAGCAGAACCAGCAAAAGTTAAAGCTCCCAAGAGGTAGTGAACTGTGTTATCGTGCTGTGAGATGTTCTGTATGGCAAATGTGTTGCTGATTAGTCAATAAATAAAACACTGATTGGCCATTGGCTAGGCAGGAAGTGTAGGCGGGACAAGGAGGAGAATAAAGCTGGGAAGTGGAAGGCTGAGTCAGAGAGACACTGCCAGCCGCCATGATGACAAACAGCATGTGAAGATGCCGGTAAGCCACGAGCCATGTGGCAAGGTATAGATTTATAGAAATGGATTAATTTAAGTTGTAAGAACAGTTAGCAAGAAGCCTGCCACGGCCATACAGTTTGTAACCAATATAAGTCTCTGTGTTTACTTGGTCGGGTCTGAGAGGCTGTGGGACTGGCAGGTGAGAGAGATTTGTCCTGACTGTGGGCCAGGCAGGAAAACTCTAGCTACATTAGCATGCCAGGATGACTCCTCTGTTGTTCCTGTTGGGTTGCCATTTCGTCTAAAGTCTGTGGACTGTACATAACACGAGGTGTCCATTTTTAAAACTGTTCAATTGATTTAAAAAAAACCAACAGAATACAAGCAATTCTTTCTGCTTTTAATGATGGCTACCTGTGCACTTAAATGTCTGCATTCTGTGGGTATTTTACTTCTAACTAGACTATTGAAAGTGGTGATTCCATTCAAATTTCTCTATTAGATTAATGTTCACTTTTGTATGTGTAATTCACACTTGAGAAGCACGGCCTATCAGAAGGGATCACAGGCAAGAAGGCTGGTCTTCTCCCTCCCCCGGAGCCTTTCATACACTGATGTGTGCTAGGTATTTGACAGGTCTTTCACATTCCTCTTTTAAAGACTTTGATCTGGATGCCTCCAACAACCTCAGCCTCCGTTGTCCCACAGTCTACACGTCATTATGAACCTTCCCTCTGCCTGAAATGAGGGACCTTAAGCCAGAGCTTCTCTAGTGTACGGCAAAGGAAGTTCTCCGGTGTGAGTTTCAAAAATGACTTACTAAAAACTAAACCCTAGTAGAAATACACAATAATGGGGGGGCTGGAGAGGTGGCTCAGTGGTTAACTGCACTGACTGCTCTTCCAGAGGTCCTGAGTTCAATTCCCATTACTTACATGGTGGCTCACAGCTGTTTGTAACTCTAGTTCTAGGGGACCTGACACCCTCACACAGACATACACGCAGGAAAACACCGATGCGCATGAAATAAAAACAAATAAATCATTTAAAAATACACAATAACGTATTAGAATTGCAGTTTTCCAATGTCTTAAAGCTTACACACACACACACACACACACACACACAAAGCTCTCCAAAGGCAATAGAGGAAAGTCTGGGAGACTAGTTCTTTGAAGTTAGGGTGCTGGCAGACTTGGGGCCATGAGTAAAAGGAAATAAGAAAAGTATGATTTGAAAAAAGCCGTAGGTATGTAATAATAGTGCTTAGAAATTTGTATAAAATAATATGGAAATATTAAAAGCTTTAGATAGGGGCTGGAGAGATGGCTCAGCGGTTAAGAGCACTGACTGTTCTTCCAGAGGTCCTGAGTTCAATCCCAGCAACCACATGGTGGCTCACAACCATCTGTAATGAGATCTGGCACCCTCTTCTGGCCTGTAGGTATACATGTAAACAGAATACTGTATACATAATAAATAAATAAATTTAAAAAAAAAAAAAAAAAAAAAAAAAAAAAAAAAAAAAAAAAGCTTTAGATAAAAATAAACAACATAAAGGCCAAGCATAATGCCGAAAAGATAATAAATATTAAATGAATGTTGGCCATTATTACAAATAATATTTCTTAATCTGAATAGTCGTCTATATGACTACTAAGAAAGGGAAGAAAAGGGGCCATGGGGATGGATGGGTCAGTGGGTGGAGATGCTTGCCACCAAGCCTGACCAGGTTGGATTCTCAGAAGTCATCTTGGTGGAAGGAAAGAACTGACTCCCACTTAAAAAGGGAAAGAAAACTCATCTTTCGAAAGCCCAGCCGCGGACACTACACGCTAGTAAATCCACATAGTTATCAAAACAAACATAGGTAGAACTATGTGAGGCCTGGTCCTTACACTTTTACCACAAAGGTGATATGGCCTTGGAAAGTGACATCCGTACATCCAGAGACAAAGTTTTACCAAAACATGAGCCACCAGAAAGAAAACTCAACATACGTGGGACAGCGCTTTGAAAGCGGCTGGGATTCAGCCCGATGAGCTGTCTTCTCAGTTCGTTGACGCCAACGCCAGAAGGTCCTGAACACAGACAGTCACAGCAGAGATAATTAGAGGTGGAGACACAGGGTTGTGTTCTACAACCATCCCTCAGTCACCCTGTGCAGGGCCTCGAGAGCCAATGCTGTTCAGGGAAAGTCTGTCGTAACCCTTCTTATGAGTTGGAACAAAGCAGAAAACTCCTGAGGATTTTCCTGGTGATCCGTGAAATAACACACCACCCCGACATTCAGAGATGGGGTGTGAAATCACAGGGATCTGTCACCCCCAAAAGTCCACTACTGTTGATGTTCTGTTCTGAGACCTCGCTGGGCCCTTCTTTAAATAAAGTCACAATCAGAATGCAGCGCTGTCCCCCATGGATGCTGTAGCATTTCTAACAGGTGCTTGAGTGGGCAGTCTCATGTTCTCCTGGAGGTGGACTGACTGCCCGGCGAGAACCCACAGTGACACAGAGCCTGCGCTTGGAGGAATGCCCTGCTGCTCCACCTGCAAATACAAGGGGTCTTATAACTTCATTTCACAGCCTGCACCACAAGTGATGTAGCTGGGGTGGCTGCCAGGCCTGTTTTGTTCTGCAAGGACCCCACTGCTCCCTCACAACTCAACAAGCCACAATGGCAGTGAGTTATCATTTTCTACGGCTTCAGGGGGCCAGCTTCACAGCGGTCTTGGCCACAAAACCAGATCACCCAAGCCCTTCCCCGTCAAAACTACATCCAGAAGACTTAGATACTTTTTTTTCATTTTGTTTTTTGTTTTTCGATACAGGGTTTCTCTGTGTAGCTTTGGTGCCTGTCCTGGATCTCGCTCTGTAGCCCAGGCTGGCCTCGAACTCACAGAGACCCAACTGGTTCTGCCTCCCGAGTGCTGGGATTAAAGGCATGCGCGCCACCACCGCTGGTTTAGACACTTTCTTTAAAAAAAAAAAAAAAAAAAAAAGGGGGGGGGCTAAAAACTTCTTAAAGAATGGAATTGAAGAGTGTTTTTCTGATATGGAGTCGTGATGCCGTCTAAGGTAGACCACCCATGCTTCTAGACCGAATTCTAAACAGATTTTTTAAAAGTACAGATCAGGTAGAGCCTCATCATATGAAGGCTTGTTAATACACGGGTTCTTACACATCATGGCCTTCCATGTTCAACTGTAGGTCAAAGAGGAGGCCGAGAAGGCAAAGAAAGCTTGCCTCTGAAAGCTTTCTTACGCACACAAACCGGCTCTCCAAGCGGATCTACACGGAGGGCCGCGGAGAGCGCTGCTTTTACTGTGACTGCCAACACCAAACATTCACTCTCCAAGGACAACTGCCCGGGGCCGAGCAGAGAGCCTGAGGGCCGTACCCACGAACACGACGAGGCGGTGCTTGTCTGCCGGCTGCCGCTGGTACCTCGCCACCTCCTCGTAAGGGGCACCTGCGGCACTGTAGCAGCTGCAGGAGCATCCCATGTTGGCGTGCAGCTGGGTGAAGTGCGACTTCCTGCGGCAGAGGCGCATGCTGCGGCGGAAGCCGGCTGAAGGGGGAGGCGATGCACAAAACGTCAGAGGCAGGACAGGACGGTTACGGGCCTTGAGAAGCAGACAGTGAGCCGGGTGCAGCGGTGCACACCTGTAGGTGCACACCTGTAATCCCAGCACTCGGGAGGCAGAGGCAGGCGGATCTCTGCGAGTGCGAGACCAGCCTGGTCTACAGAGCGAGATCCAGGACAGCCACATAATGAGACCTTGTCTCAAAAAACAAAACAAAACAAAACAAAAAAACCTAAACAAAATAGAAGAAGCAGATAGTGATGTTCCACGAGGTATCCGTAAGTGGCATCTAGCATCCACTGTTAGGTGATAGGGATACAGTGATCAACTAAACCAGGCCATATTCTCGTGAAATTTACAATTCTTGGAGGAGGAAACACAAAACATGAAGAATAAAAGTAAACCCTCAGAAAAAAATGGTGAGAAGTCAGAGTGATGGGTAGTTCATTGGGAAGGGCAGTTCAGTTAAAAGAAAAGAAAAAAGAAAGCGAGCCAGCAACACGCAGTGGGCTGAGTGTGTCAGGGGTGAGCCAAGGCGGTGTCTGCAGGACAGAACAAATGACAGGAGACAGAGAGGGGGCTCGGGAGGGCAGAGAGCTCTGAATAACTACACGGCAGCGAGCAACAAGCAGGCGGGGAAAGCCAGTGCTGAGGAAGGAGCCAAGGCCAGACCACACAGGGCCTTAATGCTGTGCTGGGTGGTGGCTGGCTGTAAAGAGAAGCCTGGATTATGTTTCTAGAAGATTCCTTCGGTTGCTGTAGAGAGGATGCAAACTGTAAGAGGAGACCAACAGCCTCAGGGGGAGCAGTTAGGAGCTTCCCGCAGTAGCTCTGAGGCCAGGGTGGAAACACTAGGTAGGCTCCTCATTCCCCTTTTTCAGCTGGACACACCAAGACGCAGACAGCTTAGGTGGTTAGGTAGGATGGTAGTATAGTCTGCAAAGTTAGGACCAGCAGGTTTTCTGTACCCCGATAGTAGGTTTCTCCACAGACACAATAAACCAGATCGAGTGGAATTGGAAAAGCAAAAGAACGGGTTTATTCTGAGCAAAGCAACTCCCAGGTGAGTTCTCCAGCCCCCAGAGATCGAGGCAGGGGAAGTCACGTGCCCGAACCAAAGCAGGGAGCTTAAATACCCTGTAGGCCAGGGATGATGACGTGTCCTCCATAAGCTGGGCCTGTGCCCAAGTGTGGGATGCCTCAGGTAGGGACTTGGGCAGCTGGCGACCTCAGGGTGGAACTGACCACAGTCGCCAAGAGTACGGAACTGGGCCTTTTTAACAGCTCTTCTCCATTAGAGAGTCTCTGAGAGGGCGGGGTTTGGAGAGAGGAAAAAAAATGGGGCCCTCCAGGCCAAGCAGGAGCGAGCTGGAGATTCCAGCCGAACAAGACCCCCTAATCATTATTCCTGACTGAATTCTTAGACTCCTTTTCCTGCCACAGAATCAAGCGCCTTTTGGGAATTTCCACAGCTGTTTGCAGGTCCTCTCTGAAGGTAAAGCTAGAAACTGCATGTGCATTTATAGATACACAAACACATTTATATTTTATATCGATCTCTATTGAAAACTCCGGGCCCCCACCAGCCCCTACAATATAAAGGCTACACTACAGTTCTCACTGTAGATTTTCTTCTCATTTGCAGCTCCCTTCTCAGCCCTGGCTCTTACTGTCCTCAACACACTCTCCTATATCAACAACAGCCTGGGGGTCACCTCGGCAGAGGTTGTGGGGTATCCGAGCCTGTAGATAGCAGCTGCTGCTGCCTCTGTCTCCTCTGGCATGAGCACTGGGCCAGGCCACTGCTGTCCGAGGATTCCCTCCTGGCCCTGCTCAGGCTCCTTATCCACAACCTTTGTGCAGCCGCTTACTCTGCTCAGCCTTACTTAGCAGCATTGAGATCGATAATTCCGGAAGCAAGGCGCAAAGGCAGGTGCTTATGTCTTACTCTCCTCCAACCATCCCAAAGTGCGCCCAGGCTTGGGGCCAACGTTCTAGATTTCAGACTGCAGCTCTGTGCCTCTCCCCTGCCTGGTGAAAAAGGGGGTCCAGGGTGGTTTTAATCGGGGAGGCCCTGCTCCTTTAGAGAGCTCTGCTCAGGTGACAGATTCTAGAAATTTGGACATAAAAGCTGGCTCTAGTAGCCATGAAACTGTCTCTTTAAAGTAAGACAGGCTTTAAAGTAAAAACAGTCTGGGGGAAAAAATGAGCAGATGTATGTCTGACAAATAATTAAAAAGATATCCAGTGAAATTAGATAATAACAATGAGTAATCAATAGAACAGATTATGGATGAGGAAAAGCAGACAGAGGGAAGTCAGAACAAACAGCTTGGAGAGATTCCTCAATCGGCAGCTTTCCGCAAAGACGTCCGGATAGTGGGAATAGCACTTAAAAGCAACAGACGCACACCCCTTACCAGCCGACACCTACCGATAAAGAACTTCTGGCCGTTGCCAACAAACTCCTCTTTAGCTGGAACACAGAGAATGGAGAACACGTGAGGACCAGACAGTAATACAACCAGCAGATGCATGGCCTCATCTTCTGGGTTCAGGTGACGCTCTCTGGGGGTGGCATTACCCTTGGGCAGCATTCTACAATGTTCTCTGAACTTCCCTCCCCCCAATGCTCTTATGCACTCTGTTTAGCATTTTAGGATTTGTCTAGAATGACTGAGACTAGACAGCTATTTTAGGCCTGATTAAAGTTGTGAGACAGAAGCTGGACATGGTACACACTGATAATCCCAACACTCACGAGGCTAGAACAGGAGGACCACCATTTTGTGTCAAGCTTGAGCTTTATATTGAGAACTTGTCTTAAAAAAATCCCAGCACTCGGGAGGCAGAGGCAGGCGGATCTCTGTGAGTTCAAGGCCAGCCTGGACTACAGAGGGAGTTCCAGGAAAGGCTCTAAAACTACACAGAGAAACCCTATCTTGAAAAACCAAAAAAAAAAAAAAAAAAAAAACCAAACAAACAAAAAAACCAAGATACTGAGTTATAGTAAAGACATAAATACTGGTTATACATTTTCAAACACATCCTACAAAATCTGATGTTACAAAAATAAGAAACAAGCTGACTTTAGCTTTTACCTGAAGACGGTGGTCTTGCTGGCCCTGTAGTAATGTTGTTGTGGTGGTTTCGATGAAAATGACTAGTATAGGCCCATAGGGAGTGGCACTATTGGAAGGTGTGGCCTTATTGGAGGAGGTGTGTCACTGGGGGTGGGTTTTGAGGCTTCAGATGCTTGAGTTAGGCCTAGTGTCTCTCTTTTCCTGCTGCTGCTGATTCATATGTAGAACTCTCAGCTCCTCTCCAGCACCATGTCTGCCTGCATGCTGTCATGTTTCCCGCCATGATGATAATGGACTAAACCTCTGAACTGTAAGCCAGACCCAGTTAAGTGTTTTCCTTTATAGGAGCTGCTGTGGTTGTGATGTCTCTCACAGCAATAGACACCCTGACTAAGACAGCTTTGACAGACAGTTTAAATTGTCAATATGAGACATAGAGTCGCCTGGGAAGAACAATCAGTTAGGACCTGTCAAGATCATCCAGGCCTGTGGGCACATATGTGGGGACTATCTTCATTACATTAACTGAGGTGAGGAAACCCACCCATTTGGGGCAACAGTCCTCCTTGGTTTGGGTCTCAGACTACATAAGGATGGAGAACGTGATCTGAGCACATGCATGTATTTCTCTCTGCCCTTGACAGTGGCTGTGACTAGCCGCTTGAAGTTCCTGCCTCAACTTCCCCACAGTGACACACTGCAGTGTAGAACTGTAAGCTAAAGAGCCCCTTTCTCCCTGAAGCTGCTTCTGTCAAA
The DNA here is from genome assembly GCF_949786415.1 of Peromyscus eremicus. Taxonomy (NCBI): domain Eukaryota; kingdom Metazoa; phylum Chordata; class Mammalia; order Rodentia; family Cricetidae; genus Peromyscus; species Peromyscus eremicus. Next base: position 51,463,574 of record NC_081429.1, on the reverse strand, counting down.
ATATTTTCTCACAGAAACAGGGACCGCAGCTAGGGCAGAGGTGTTACTGGGTCTTCATTTCCTCCCGTAAAAAGTGGTTTGTTCATTTTCTAAAAAGCAGCACTTGCTCTGGGGTGGCCAGGAACACCCGAGACAAAGGAGGGAAGATGCCCAGCCCCCACAGCCTCCAGGGCTGGTTCGGGCTCCTGTTTCTGCTTCTCCTTAGAACTCTGAAATTTGGCTATAAACTCTAGGAAATCTTATAAAAACCAGTTTCGAGTTATTTTTATTTAAACCCCTTTCAGTTTAAACAGATGTTTTGATTACTGATATAATGAACATCAAGCATTTGTTCATAGGATGAACTCACAGAGACAACCTTCCTTCTTTAACTTTCTTTTTAAGAATTGTTTTGTTTGTTACGACAAGGCCTCGGGTAGTCTAGGCTGGCATCAAATTTGCTATGTAGCTGAGGGTGACCTTGAACTCGTGATCCTCCTGCCGCCGCCGCCATCCAAGTGCTGAAATTATACGCATATGCTACTGTCCCTGACCTTAAGAATGCATTTTAAAATAGAAAGAAGACACCAGGGGCTGGAGAAATGGCTCTGTGGGGAAGAGAGCCCGCTGCTCTTCCAGAGGACTTGTGTTCCCAGCACCTATGTGGGCAGCTCACAACCACCTGTAACTCCAGCTCCAAGGGATGTGATGCCCTCTTCCGGCCTCCACAAGCGCCCGTGTACACATGGCATACACTCACACAAGCACACACACATAAATAAAAGTTAAAACAAATCTGAAAAAAAAAAAAGAAAAGAACACTATCAATCCCATCTAGTGACTAGTCACATTTTTCTCTGTTATGTAGACACGTTCACAAGGAAATCTCACTAACATGTGGATTCATAAAGCTTCATCGCCTTCATCACTCATTTAAAATGTTTTCTATGAAACTGACTAGTTATTGATCTGACCTTTAAAAAAGTCATCTCTTCTTTTTTTTTTGTTTTTTTGTTTTTTTGTTTTTTCAAGACAGGGTTTCTCTGTGTAGCTTTGTGCCTTTCCTGGAACTCGCTTGTTAGCCCAGGCTGGCCTCGAACTCACAGAGATCTGCCTGGCTCTGCCTCCCGAGTGCTGGGATTAAAAGCGTGCGCCACCACTGCCCAGCAAGTCATTTCTTCTTGAAAGTATGCTGCCACCTTGGGACAGCGAAAGACCTCGAGCGTAGCACTACGTGGTACACACAGGAGATAAAAATGTATACTTGCCTTCTGCAAGTTCCTCTGGATAGTAGAGCAAGTACAGAAAGAAACATGAAAAATGAATCTTGCAAAGATTGATTTAACCATTAAATAAATGTGAACGACGCAGCAGGGAAGACGTGTCACCATTAGCAAAAGCTCTAACTCAGCAAGGCAGATGAAAGCCACACCGTTGGGACTCAGAAACCTATGTGATCTGACTCTACCATTGGGGGACAGGAATTTGTCCTGCAAGTTGTGTATCAACACTGTCCCTGAAGGTGGTGTTCATTCATGAAGACTACTGATTGGCACAAAACTGTACTTGAAAGAAAAAAACAGGAAGGCAATGGCTTTGAGTCTTCTCTCTCCTCTCCACAGCCATATTGCCACATTCCTGGGAAGGGTGTTAGTTAGGCAGATGGGCAGACTCTACGCTGGCCTGACGTCATCATCCCTCCACCCTGGCTGGCCTAACACACACACACACACACACACACACACACACACACACACACACCACACCACACACACACACCACACTTTCTTCTCCAGCTGGTCCTATGAAGACTGAGGTGGTGGGGTGGGGTGCTGTCTGAACACAGAGCAAATTGTTTGGGTATTTTTGCTTGTTGTTATCTAGACATATTCAAGTGGCTGGATTTTCTGCTGCTGTTGTTACATGATTTTTCTAGTTAAATAGGCTGTATCACTGCCTCCTGGAGAGATTCAAGAAGGTCACATTATAGTTCACTCAGAGGCAGAGGCAGAAACTGAAGAGCTGTAACTAGTCACTAAGTTGTCTAAGCAACAGGAGTATCATGAATGACTGCCAAGGGTTATCTACTTAGAAGACATGCCAGCTGGGCACTAGCGACTCCTTAATTGAGCTCTTAAGAGAGCCAAATTGAAAAGCATTCTTAAGAGCGCTTCGTTAGCTGCATGCTTTCCTTGGACGTGCTGGTCTTAGGGAGCCAGCAGCTGGCCACCCCTGTGAATGATTTCATAACCACAGCATCAGCTAACGCCCATGTAGTGCTCACTGTACGCTCGGCTCTGTTCTGAACGCCCTACTTGTGGAGAGTGTTGCTCACTTTAGAGATGTGGAACCTGAAGGCCAAAGAGGTGGATGGCCACAGAGCCCACGGTCATATTTGGACCACGTGGCTCCGGTTTATAGTGTGCCCACTCCAAGCCTCTCCTTTCACTGACCCTGTGAATATCTCTAGGTCTCGGGTATCACTTTGGAGGGCAGAACATTTTCCGGGAAAAATGATGAGATGACCAGAACAAAGAAGGATGGGTATAATCTAAAAATATTCATATGAACCAACCACAAACTCTGAGCCAAGTACAGAAAATTAAATTATCCATAATGGGCCAGCCATCTCATGGAAAACAGGCATTTAGAAAAAAAAAACATAAGTAGTAAATAAATAAAGTTAAGTGGTTCGCAACTTCATCTGCCTTCATGAGTCTTTAGTGATGAATACTATAGTGACCTCTTTATACTTTTTTTTAAAAAAAGATTTACTTACTTATGTATATGAATGCTTGCCTGCATGTATGCATGTGTACCTTGTACATGGAAATAGTATGTGAAAGCCAGAAGAGGGCACCAGATCTCCTGGAGCTGGAGTTACAGATGGTTGTGAGTCACCATATGGGTGATGGGGATTGAACCCAGGTCCTCTGCAAGAGCAGCAAGTGCTCTTAACCACTTGGCCATCTCTGGCTCCAGATCTCTCTATGTGCAGGAAATGAATTCATAGGAGAAATAATCTATCACACATCTAATTATAAAAGGTTGATACAATGTCCTGACTTTATTGTCAAGGAAATTTTTTAACAAAGCCATTCATATTTGAAAAGTATATATATATATCAAATATAAATTCTTCAGCATAATTTTTCCAGCAGATTGAAGAAACTACTAGACACTGATATTTACTTCACATGATGAAGCACTGGTTTTGAAAGAAGTGAGAGGACCAGTGGATATTCCTTATAGAAGTACAGAAGAGCATTGAGCAAAGGGGCAGGTGGACTTTGACATGGACCAGTGAATATTCCCTATAGAAGTGCAGAAGAGCACAGAGCAAGGGGCAGGTGGACTTTGACATTCAAGTGTTGCTGAGTGATGATGGGCTAGTTTATGTACACGTGGTAAAAGGGGGGGCTGCCTCAGTTAAAGTAGAGACAATACACCAAGAACTGTAGAGACTGAGGAACAGGAAAACTGGGGATCAAGTTAATAGCACACTCGGACAGGTTGCCCATTTAAACACAGAAACCAGTCACACTATAGGATCTATTCTGCTACGAATGAAGTCAATGGTATTTTGAAAAACAGATCATGGAAAGTGCCTTAATTATTACAAGTAATCTATCAACCAAAAAAAGAAAGAAAGCTTATTCTTCATAAACACTGGACTTCCCATCCTCTTTGCTGTCCATGTGGACTGGAGTGTGGAAAATTAAGGCTACAGTAGCTACAAGGCAATGTCTTGATTCTGAGACACCAGAATGACTGCCTTCTTTGTGTGAGTGTGAGTGTGTGAGCATGAGTGTGAGTGTGTGTGTGTGTGTGTGTGTGTGTGCAGGCACACATTCTTGAGAGGGAGCATGTGTGCCACAGTCGCGTGTGGAAGTGTGAGTACAAGCTGAGGTGCGTGTCCTCACCTTCCACCCTGTCTGGAGCCATCTCTTGGTTACCCTGCACTGTCTGTGCCAGGCTAGCTGGCCTGCAAGCTTCTGGGGAGTCTCTTGTCGCTGCCTCACATTTCAACACAGGAGCACTCTGATTACAGAGGCACACCACTGTGCCTGGCTTTACAGGAGCTATAGGGATTCAAACTTAGGTCCTCACACTTACATGGCAAGGTCTTTATCCACGGAGCCATCTCCCCTGCCTTCTATGCATATGGATTATAAACGTTAACATCGCTATCATGTATTAAAGGGACACTTATTTGTAACTGCAATTATTGTCGCCCAGTGGGAACACATGTGGGTCTAGAGACAACCCTTTATGGTGCGAGATGGTTGATACACCGCAGGACACTGGCATTCCTAATCCAACAAGTCAGAGGATGCTACTACTCTCAATGGTTGCAACAATCAAAAACTGCCCCATGGAAATCCAGCTGCAGCCTCATCTAGGACAGCCCTGGTCCTGTGAGAAGCAACTGGGTAGGTGAAATTACAGTATTTCATAAATAAATACAGTTTCAGTTCATATCTGAAGCCTGAAACGTATTTGGAGACATGCATAGGTAATAAAGAGCTACTGTAGTGAGGCAAAGGAACCTAGAAGTCATCTCACATGGTTTTAGATCTCTATTCTTTTACTGTCTCATTTAAACAGCTGCCATGTTATATCTCTAAATATGTTTAAATTATACCAAAACATAGAATATACATTTAAAAGTTAGTACTAAATATGCATTTTTTAACTTACCCGATTCAAAAGTCTCCTCATCTGTGGTTTTCAGTGGAGGTGAAAAGCAAAATGATCATTACATGGCTGTCCTCAGCAAGTCTACGTTTTAGCAGGGTAAGTCTGCTCCATGCTTCTGCCCATGCACTACCTTTAAAGTGTCTTTATTAGATCACAATCAAGTCAGTGTTAGCTTTATGGCATACATATGTCTTAAATGAGATAGACTGCATTCAATATTATAGTGGGCTATAATAACCAAGAGGGATGCAGCATTAAATAAAGAAATAAAATAATGGGAGAGAAGAAAATAAGTTTAAAAAGTGGAACGCCATAGGCAACTCCTCCAGACGGCTGGATGTGGTGCAGGGACTGCTCCAGGGGTCAGCAGGGTAGATGTGTACACTCCCTGCAGAGTCAAGTTCTCCCCGCCAGAGGGAATAGGAAGGGGAGTGAATTAAAGAATGGCTGGCTTGAGCAGACTTGTTCAAGTGATGAGATAAGCCAACCTCAGTAGTTAAAACAACTTTGGCTGTTCTCATAAACTTATGTATTCAGTTCTGTATGTGAGAGAGGAGAGAGATGGAGAGAGAGAGCACTGTGAAAGGATGTGCGCTTCTGTGTTTGGGGGAAAGGCATCGGGAAGGCAGGGAGAAGAACACACACCACTGTTTTTATCTGCAAAGAGTATGTTTGGAGGGATACTACAGGTGACCGAGGACGGCTCAGCACGTAAAAGAAGTGGCTTGCACAAGCGTGGCAATCTGGGTTTGAACCCCGGAACCCAGTTAAGGCTGAAAGGAAAGAACTCATCCCAAAAGTTGTCCTTTGGCCCCCTACACACACCACCACCACCACCACATCATCATCATCATCATCATCATCATCATCATCATTTTAAAAAGGGAAATTGAGCAAGGGAACACACAGAGAGGAACTTCTAACTGACTATGCTTTTGTGAATTTTGAACTATGTCAATATATTCATTAACAGAATATAATTTAAACTGTACAAAGGAAATTAATAGTACCTCAAGTTTAAAAAAAAAGATTATGAATCCTCGTGTTTTTTTTAAAGTGCCCACATTAGTCTGCAACTAGTCTCCAAAATACATACATGAATCTTTCAAAAACAATTCTTTCATTTCTAAATACTAGAATAGTCCATGATGTCAAGACAAAGTCATCCATTAGAGAGGGGCATGATGGCTTGTACTTATAATCCGTGCACCCAGGAGGCTGAGTCATGAGGATTGCTGATTGGTAGAAGCCAGCCTAGACTGGGTAGTGAGTACCAGGCCAGCCTGAGATACAGAGTGAAAGCCTGTCTCAAAAGAAAAAGCAAACAAGCCCATCTATCAGACCAATGCCTCTCCAGACCAATGCCTCTCCAACTGGTTACCTCGCAAAACCTAGTAGCTCATCAGCCCGTCCTAGAACCACTGCTAAATTTGAGAAAAATCTCTTCAGATTTTACAAAAACCATTAAGTACAGAAATAGAACCCATTACTATCTGCCCAGACTAGAATAATTAAATGTAATAACAAAAGTATATTTTGCATTTTAAATCTTTGGTATCATGCTCTTTTCATCTACTCCACAAGGAGCATGGGCATCCCGTTGTCCCGCCACCTCTCTGGCTATCTCTGTGTTCTGAGATCAACTCCAGGATGGAACCCTGGAGACACCCCCCAGCTTTGCTTCCCCTTCTGAGTGTAGAGCCACAGTAAAGACATATGGATGAGCTCATTTAACACATGTCTTTCAGAGGAAGGGACTGGTGGCCCCTTGACACCTCTGCATCTGGTCATCTAGAGCTGAGGTTCTTCCCGTTTCTTCCGTTGGTGACTAAATCAGGAGAAATGTTACCTGTTTCCACACACTTCTCGTCAATCCTCATGTTATCTTCTACAAGAGAACAGAGACCGGGGACTTAGAACTTAAGACGGGCCCACATTCAAACCAAAACCCTATTGAGGAGATGTCAATCGAATTCAGACCACCTTCCAGTATTACCCTAGAACTACTGCTCACTGGGAGAGATAAAACTAATTCTACTGTATCAGAGGGGGGAAAATGCATATTGTGAACAACAGGACACAAAACACTACAACTTAGGTAGCATTGGCTAGTGCTCATGGTCCCGGAGGAAGCGTGCAGCCCGCTGGGAAAGGCATCAACAGCGCCACCTAGTGCATATCCTGAATACTACAGTGCTGACCGGCCGGGCAAGTGGCCCCCACTAATGCAACAGCAGTTTGGGGCCTAGCCAATTACTTTCTGATTGGATCTGAAGCCTGTTCCACGAAAAGAAATGCAAAACTGATATTGACAACCTGGACCAAAACCTATGGCTTGGATGTCACAGGCCCTAGGGCATAATTTACTATTGATATGTGGCCAAACTACCTTCTAAATACTTATGCTTGCACCCTAAGACTAGCGCTGTAGGCATCTTGGCCAGAGAAACTTCTCCTTGCAGTGGAAAACAATATAGACTCTCATGCTGGTCAAAAGGCAAAGGTTACTCCCTTCATTGCAGCTGAGAGGGAGACAGAGACAGAGAGACAGAGAGTGAAAAGAGAGACAGACAAACAGCAAGAAGAGATAGGAGGGAGGGAGGGAGGGGGAGAGAGAGAGAGAGAGAGAGAGAGAGAGAGAGAGAGAGAGAGAGAGAGAGAGAGAGAGAGAGAGAGAGAGAGAATTAGCATGCAGATGTCTGAACAAGAACAAATGGAAAGAATCCCCAAAGGTCCCATTTAGCCCCCAACACAGGGCCTCCGGATGGAAGTGTGAATCTCCAGACCACCTGTTTTCAATTTCAGACACGCATTCTCTTCTTCTGAACCTCAGTTTTTCATACATAGTATGAGAATAATTATAACTTCCTTACAATGTCACAAAATTTGTATAAAACGGCTGAAGCAAAACCCTGTTGGACTTACCTCTCACTGAGCCCTTCTTGCCCTGTGCTCCGTGAGACTCTAGGGCTATAACAGGATGTATAAACATCACATCCCCCTCCTTGATCCTCAGATCAGGATAATTACCTGCCTTGTGCTAACACACTACCAGATACGCAGGGAAAGCCTCACATAGCTGAGTGGAATGGAAATGAATTTTGAAGATTAGAGGAAATTCCTACGAGTATTTGGAGGTAAGGGTGTTTTCCTGAATCCCATTTCTTACCTTCTTCCATAGGAAACGCTGGAGACAGGGAGAAAAAGGAATAGTGGTTCATATTCTTGCATTTTTTTCAGATTAACTTATAATAAGAAAAGCAAAGCATCACCATTGCAACTAGCACTCTGGGATTCATGGGGACACCTGATGACTGCCCTTCAGAAATGAATGCGTGTTTAGAATGGCTGGAAAAGGGATCTGCTTGCTTCTGGCAAAGGCACTACATGCCTTCTCAACATGCCCTGTAGGAGTCTTGTTCTTCTCAAGTCTGAGTTAGGACAGCATACTGTAGGAACTCAATTCTAGGACAGAAGGAAGGGAGAGGGTAGGGGAGGAGAGGAAAGGAGGGCATGAAACAGGGATGACAATGAATGCATTACGGTAAACTTTTTACTAATCACGCATGATCTAACACAGGACTAGACTGCTCAAAAACTTGGTTAATTAAATGGTCTATTCCTTCACTAGCAGCCTGTCCATGACACATGTTTCTACATGGTAAGATTTAAACAGAGGGAAAAAAGAAGAGCATTTACCACAGCATCACGCATGGCAGCTGAAAGAACTGACCTAGTAGTTTGGGGGCCATGATGTGCTCCATCAGAAGCATTCCCTAAGAAACATGATCCTGTAAGTCAATGGCTCTGGCCTGGGCTTCCCAGACTCAGGGCTGGATGCCAGCACTGACAGGGTCAGCTTTCTATATGGACTTCTAAAAATATGTACCGTAAATCACACTTAGGACACACAGGCAAATTGCATGTCAACCTCTGGTGATACTAGTTACCAGATACTGACTAAGAAACCAACAGCATCTCTATGATTCTTTGAACGAAACAGGAGAGTGAACTAAAGGACGCTTTCCATCTATACCGGTTAATTCTTTTCAAAATAAAACATCACTGGGAAGATGATGATGTGAAGTGCTTCTGAAGAGAAGGTAAGAGAAGAAACAGCGGCATTAGAGCATTTGCTATGGCATGTAGACCCCCGTCTGTAACAGGAAGTTAAGTTAACACAGCAGCAGGGAGAAGGTACTGCATGGATGTTTCCTCTGTGAGCTGAGTCGGTGCATGCTTGTAATCCAACGCTTGGGAGGTGGAGGCAAGAGGATCAGGAATTAAAGTGGTCCTCAGACACATAGCCAGTTCTGGGCCAGCTTGGGCTGCATGAGACACTGCCCCCCCTCCAAAAAAAGAAAAAAAGCAAAGCAAAGAAAAAGAAAAACCTATTCATGGGCATTATGACATTTTTTTCAATACAAAATCAAAGAAAAAGAATCTTTGGCTTGAAAACTGGAAAATCATAAACAGAAAGTCATGCCATTTGCAAATCTGTGATACTGGTGTTGCTGTCGGTGGTCTATATGGTCCTCTGTGTGTTCCCTCTATGTCCCATCTCTCCCCAGCCTGAACCCCTACAGAGCCTGCCAGAGGGCCATTTCTGAAGGCCCCACTCAGCAGGCTCCGGTGAGCTCTGCTGTCTGTCAGGCTGCCTTGACCACTCTCAGCCACTGCTGGCAGCTTCATTAAGAGGGCCTTAGGTAGTTTGCAGGCACTTACGGCCGAAGATCCCTTCCTGACCCCTCCCCTCCTGTTTGAAGAGCCCTGTATAATGACCACACTGAATTTCTTAAGTGATAACTCAGTCTCGTATTTAGTCACAAAGGCCCAGGACTGGGGCTGGGGACATTACCTAGAGGGAGAGCGCTTACTCAGTGCATCAAGTCCTAGGTCCAGTCTACAGTAGGAAAAAGAAAGGAAGTGGGGGCTGGAGAGATGGCTCGGGAGTTATGGGCACTGGCTGCTCTTCCAGGGGACCTGGGTTTGGTCCCCAGCACCCACGTGGAGGCTCCCAACTCTCCGTAACTCTAGTTCCAAGGATCCTGACACCCTCTTCTGGCCTCCTGGGGCACTGCATGCATGTGGTGCACAGACATTCCTGCAGGCAATCCACGCCCCCAAACACACAAAATAACAATAAGAAAATAAATCGTAGTATTAAAAAAGGAAAGACACAAAGGGAGATTGCACAGGTGTACAGCCACAGGCGTGTGTCCAGGTACGACACCCACAGAGTTGCAGGGGTCTTGGAGGACTTGAAATTGGGGGGAAATGACTCAGTCTTCCACACAACGCTGTGTCTGGCTTGTGCTGGTTGGTTTTGTCAACTCGACATAAACATATCTGGGAAGAGGAGCTCCTGTTGAGAGGATGCCTCCTTCAGATTGACAAGTCTGTTGGGCTATTGTCTAGATTAATGGTTGATGTGGGAGGGTGCAGCTCACTGTGGGTGGTACCATCCCTAGGCTGGTGGTCCCGGATTGTAGAAGAAAGCACACTGAACAAGCCCAGTAAAGAGCCAACCAGTACACAGTGTTCCTCCTCTGCTTCAGTACCTGACTTCCTTCGATGATGGACTTATGATGTGGAAGTATAAGCCAGATAAACCCTTTCCTCCCCAAGTCACTTTTGGTCACGGTGCTTATCACCGCAATAAAAATGTTAAGACTCCTTTTCGTCAACTGAAAACTGAAGGAAGGAAAGCCTACGGTAGAATTTCTGATGGCTGGTGGAGGCAGGGGGATTGTCTTGGGACAGTGAGAGTATTTAAGCCCCTCTCTCAGGCAGAACGCTAGCCTGAGACCGGGAGCAGCCCTCTTGGATGTGCACGCGGAGCTGGAGGTCTCTGCACACACTCACATACTCACATTCGCATCGGGTGGATTTGAGGCAGGTGTGAGGCTGGTACGGCTGAGACCACCAGAATTCCCGCTGCCTCCTAGGCAGAAAGAGAGCAGAGACTGGCTGACTTTGCGGGGTCTCTCGGGGTGTGGCACTGAGCACGCAGTTCAGAAGAGACAGAAAGATGTCATCTGGCTCCAGCATGGGCGACTCTATTCCACTGAGCCTGAGGCAGAGGCTGTACTGGATTCCCACCAATGTTTCCAGAACACCTTCCTTTCCTTTAAGAGTCCCCGTTTGGAATGTCATTCTCCATTCTTCCTGACTGCTCCCAGGCTCTCAACACTAGTTATAATTCTGGATGGTTTTAAGCAGCAAATATTCCTTCTAACACCTGGGCCTCTTGGGGGGTCTTGATCTTTTTTTTTTTTCCAAGACAGGGTTTGTCTGTGTATCCCTGGCTGTCCTGAATCTCGCTCTGTAGACCAGGCTAGCCTTGAACTCACAGAGATCTGCCTGCCTCTGCCTCCCGAGTGCTGGGATTAAAGGTGTGGACCACCACCCCTGGGGTCTTGATCTTTTACCGGGCAGCCTTAGGCTCATCCTTCCTCTGCCACTGCCTCCCACGGCCACGCCCACGGCCACGCCCATGGCCACGCCCTGGGGCTGGGCCGTCCCAATAGCTGCAAACTCTCCAGGATTTCACTTCTCACGCCTCTTATTCCTGCCAACACCTCCACCGTCACAATCTCAGTAATCTGCTGATGCTATCATCCATTAATCTTACTTCATATCCCAATCAACTCCCAAAGGCCTTGCCTTTTAGTACTGTTGCTCTGGGGATTACATTTCACCACATAAACGGGCGATTGGGTCAACATATTCAGACCATAGACATTTTAAAGTTTAATTTAGCCTCACAAGCGCTTTTCTATCCCTTCTAGCTGATATAACTATCCTGGTCCCCTTAGTGTTTAAGAAGCTGAAAGTCGCCGGGCGGTGGTGGCGCACGCCTTTAATCCCAGCACTCGGGAGGCAGAGCCAGGCGGATCTCTGTGAGTTCGAGGCCAGGCTGGTCTACAAAGCGAGTTCCAGGAAAGGCGCAAAGCTACACAGAGAAACCCTGTCTCGAAAAACCAAAAAAAAAAAAAAAAAAGAAGCTGAAAGTCTATCTGTAAATTGACGCTTTGGTTTATAAACTTTGGGTCTACGTTCTTCCACCTGCTTGTGTCTTTATCACATATTCAGACAGACGCTTGTTGTCCCAAGCACTGCCTGATGGCCTAATTCTGACGCCAGGTCACCCACCTCTTCAGCAGGTGGTCAGAAGGGATTAGCCCGGCACAGACGGCCAGGTCTGAGATTTTCCGGGCCTGCCACCAGAGGGCATCGTTCTGGTCCACAATCTGTAGAATGTCTCCTTTCAGGAAAGGCAATCCGGCATCCATGCAGGGGATGTCAGCGTCCTCCTGGGGCCAGTAATCAATCATGGCACGAACATAAACCTGACAGCAGGTGCAGAACAGCACTGTCAGAGGAGTGCTTGCCGGAGAACCACCCCAACTAAACCATCGGCCCGCTCCTCGGACTGCAGCTCTATCAGAGGAATGCTTGCCGGAGAACCATCCCAACTAAACCATCACCCCATTCCTCGGCCTGCGGCTCTCATCTTTCTTGTCTACCCTCACCATAAAAGAGAGTTGCTCTTCTAAACTAAATGGTGGAGGAAGAGGGGTGCTGTTGGTGTCTTGGCCACAGGACATAGAAAAATCAGGCTGGAAGCTTTCTCCCTGCTGGCTAACTGCTGGGGAGGAACTGTCACCAATAGCTTTACTTATCCGTGGACCTGTATGTAGCAATAGCAACCAGCCAGGCACAGTGAGATCTTCGATGCGGCAGGGGCAAGTCTGTTACAGCCACCACCAACCACATTCCAGCTGGATGTGATGCTCACTCCATAGAGAGAATCCACACTGTAAACACTGTCAAAAGTCTGCGGCTGAGGAGGTCCTAGTGGGAAGCCATTGCTGACATTCTGCTAAACAGGCATGATGTGGCTGTCCAATTGCTTTCCCAATAACTGTGCTTAAATTAAACCCATCGATCGGTGCTGCTGTCTGCTCTGGTCAGAGAAGTTTCTTTTTGGAGCGGCTAGCAGCTACTGCAAAGACTCTTAAGTGGTCAGAGTATGGAGACTAGATGCTTATTGAATGAATGGCCACAAACGGGACATCTTTATTATCTACCCCACAGCTCAGAGAACGCTGTAGATGGGCAGAAATAATGTAGGAGCTGGAGGAAGTGGGAGGAGCGGTGTGGATACCGACTCACAGGCACGACACAGCTGTTGCACTCTTGAACAGATGTGCAGCCACTATGATCACCTACGTGATTGGGCAGGTCAACACCCTGTCAGAGGGCTCATGGGGTCCCCTCCTCTCCCGCTCAGGGTTTATAAACAGTCAATGGTTGACGGGAAGATTGAGACATTTGCTTCAGTGTTAACAACTCCACTAAATCTCATTGACACACACACACACACACACACACACACACACACACGACACACAGATATGAAGGTAGAAATGGTGCTAGTTGGGAAGATAAAGAAGATTAATGGGAGTGGAACATGAGCAAGTAATAAGACGGATTAAATACGATCAAAATACATTATATATATTATATGTCTGAAATGTCATAGTGAAACCCATTATTGTAGATGTTAACAGATGCTATAAAACATTTTAAGGGGCTAGAGAGATGGCTCAGCAGTTAAGAGCACTGACTGCTCTTCCAGAGGACCTGGGTTCAATTCCCAGCACCCACATGGCCGCTCACAGCTGTCTGTAACTCCAGTTCCAGAGAACCCTCACACAGACATATATGCAGACAAAACACCAATGCACATAAAATAAAAATAAGTAAATTATTTTTAAAAAAGATTAAAAAAAAACATTTTAAAATGTGTTGTAGCATCCCTTAGCTCTGACACATTTTTGTTCAGATTTTCACCGTTTTTGAGGCCGCATCTTAACTTCATGGTGTCGCTGTGTTCCTTTACCCATTCTCCATTTCGGGTCATTGGCACCGAGAAACACCCAGAACACTGAACCCTTGTCCCAAACAGTCTAGCGGACAGGACCGTTACACAGCACACCTAGGAACCGCCATGGTGTGGGGGGCGGGAAGTTCTTACCATCTGCTGGCTGCTCACAGGAGGGGCAGACACCGGGACCACCTTGAACATGATCGTACCACAGGACAGAGTCTAGAAGACAGCAAAAAGGAAGGACAGCAAAGCATGGGCTCCGAGGTGCAGAGACAGAGGAATGCCTGAATGTGTCCAGGTCTAAGGACAACATTCACCACAGCGACCGTCACCACCCAGAAACGGGAACTGGGAGGCACTTGATCTCTGTATCTGCCTCAGTGTGGGGCACCAGGGGCACTGGCTGCAGAAACACACACCGAGGTGGCCTCTCCCCAGGACCCTCCACACTGCTGATGGACGCCTCACTCAGCAAGGTCTCTCTCCCACACACCCTGGGGGAAAAGACAACATCGTGGACGTCCTTCCTCACTCAGTGAGCATTTCCTGAACACTCGTTTCGAAGCCAGCTGCCCCAGCCTGACGGGAAGGATAAAGGGCTCCCCCGCATCCTCTGAGAGAACCAACAAGCTTCCAAACTAAAACTAAAAGAACAGGCTAGAAGAGACCCTCCTGGCTTGATGTGAGCTACAGACCCGGTGACAGGCAGCAGATTAGTGAGACCTCATTCTTTCTCCTCACAGCTTCCCAAGAAGCATCGTCCCAGCCACCCCGCAGCTGGAGCCAGCCAGGAGGCTGAGGTAGAGAGCTGCTTGGTCTAAGATGGATATACTTCTAATGCCCTTGCAGAACCTTCCTATCACATGGGATCTTGTGGTGGTAGCTTACAAAATGTTTAGGTGCTCTGGCTGTATTTCTTATTATTCGTCTCTCAGCCACCACTGTGAAAGCCTAGCGTGAACCTAGGGAGTACCTGGGAGAACCTGGGGGAGATGTGTACCTGGGGGGATGAGCATTTCCATCTTTCTATGGGGAGTAAGTGCTGAGCTGCTGACAGTCCCCACACGTGAGAATGAGAACTGGAGATGAAAGGCTGATATGCTTAGGCACACAGCCTGGGCAGACACACTGGACCCACCCCGAACCGCTTCAGTTTCTAAAATTCCCAGCACCAGCCACCAAGGAACAGGAGAGCAAGCATTATCCCATGATGCCTTCTGGTGACTCCTCTCTCCACCCACCCAAAGCTGCCCAGAGAAGGGTATCAAACAGACGTAAGCTGTATGAATATATTAGGGAGTGAGGGGATGTTTCTCAGGTTCAAACTGTCTCTGAAACCTCACTCTGCCCCAGCTTGGTTTCCCACTGAGCACAGGTAATGAGGGACTTGTGTGTGTGTGTGTGTGTGTGTGTGTGTGTGTGTGTGTGCGCGCGCGCGTGTGTTGGGAGGATGGCTGGTCCTGTGGAGGAGATGCTTGGGAAGGGATGTCCCCAGCCTTTGCCAGGACTTCTGGGGGTTAGAACGAAGCTTGATGAGTTACCTGGCAACAGACAAGGTCTAGGGCTGGAGGCAGAAAGCTGCAAGAGGGACTCTGCTGTGGATGATTGACTGATAAATAAAACGCTGATTGGCCGGTAGCCAGGCAAGGAAGGATAGGGTAGGCGGGACAAGGAGGAGGAGAATTCTGGGAGGTGGAAGGCTGAGGCAGAGAGATGCTGCCAGCCGCCACCATGAAAAGCAAGATGTAAGGTACTGGTAAGCCACGACCCATGTGGCAATTTATAGACTAATAGATACGCATTAATTTAAGATATAAGAACTAGTTAACAAGAAGCCTGCCATGACCATACAGTTTATAAGAAATATAAGTCTCTGTGTGTTTACTTGGTTGAGTCTAAGCAGCTGTGGGACTGGTGGGTGAGAGAGATTTGTCCTGACCGTGGGCCAGGCAGGACTGGAGAAAACTCCAGCTACAGGACTCAAGCCCCATCACATCACAGCACACACACCGTGGGGCTCGGCATGTCCCTAAGTCTCTAACGAAGACTGGAGGGAAGACGTTACCAGAATGTGGATCACTTCCTCGGGGTCCAGGCCCTCCACTGAAACACCGTTAACTTCCACCAGCTTGTCTCCAGCGTACAGCAGCCCTAGGGAACGGGGACACAAATGGAAAGGGTCTAGCAGAGGCCACCATTCCAACGACTACAAGCTCACGCTCCCAAGCATGTTTGAAATTTTTAAATAAAAATTAAACTGTTCACTTCGACTTATACCACCATAACCGTCTGTGAGCGCTCTATTTTCTACCTCTTTGCCGGCACCAAGAGTGATTTGGTATTTTTTTTTTTCTACCCTGATGTTGTAAAATGGAACCAAAATGCTGACCAGAAGAACACTAAAGACATCAGGGTGTGAGTGAAGGACACATGGAAAGAAAAAGGAATGAATTATTCTTCAAAAGATTCAGTATGGAGCAATTTGGGGGATAAGATGAAGCCTTGAACACGTATGGTGACACACATCTATAATGCCAGCATCAGGGAAGCAGAAGCTAGGGGGAGTGAGTTCAAGGTCACGGCTCAGTGGTAGAGCACCTGCCTAGCATGTTCAAGGTCTGGGTTCAGTCCCTAACAACACACACAGACACACACATACATAAGCATACATACATATACATGTGTATAAATATACATACACACATATAAACACACACATAAATATACACATAAATATTCATACATACACAAATACACATACACACATATAAACACACACATACACAAACATACACAGACACATAAACATAAACACATACACATATAAACATGCATACATAGACACATACACATAAACAAACATATAAACATACACAAAAATACACACATACATATAAATATACACATATAAACGAACACACACAAACATATACACACGCATATATATAAATACACACATATACACACACACACACACATAAACTGCTATGAGCCACAGGAATATGAAACAGAGATTCAGTTGTATATGGTAAAGATATACCTGGAAGAATCAAGGAATTCTTCTGGAGAAAAAAGCCAAATCTCAGGGAGTATTTAGAGTTATTCGACCTTTAATATATCAGCTGTTTCCTGCCCTGAATTTCTTGTGCATTCTCATAATTTCCCCAAGAACTTATAACAGTGTGGATGGATCATGCCTTGGGCATAAACACTTAAAGTACTTGGATAAGGTCATGTAGACAAGGCTTTCTGCCTCCAGGCTCCCTGTTCCCTTTTTAGCATTTGCATTAGATGTCTGCCTTCTGTAAATATCCTTTTAAGCTACATCCAAAGGTAGGGCCAGCTCCAGACAGAGCATCCAAGGACAAGGAACAGATAGAATAGCTGGTCAGACCACTCGCTAGGCCCCTGAGACCCCTGAGTTAAGGTAAACACCCTTATGGAGACACAGCCTGTCTCCCCTAGGTGCATAGCTTTGCTTCTGGTGCAAATCAAACTCAGATCTCCCCTCCTCTCCAGCCCTAGAGCAAATTCTTAGAACAAAAAAGGTTTTCTTCATACTAGGTAAGGCCCGGTTCTTCCATCTGTGAAATGTCATGATCATGCTTGCATTGTTCCCTTGCCTTGAGAATGATAAAAAAATACGTTCCCACAGAGCCTAGTATGCGGGGGCGCTCTAAATGAGGGGGCTGGAGTCCCTCGGAACGTTTGTCCCTGTTTTTTTACTAGCCAAGCAAAGGAATATCTGAAGGTATGACCGAAGAGCACAAAGAGACTTCTTGCTTCTGGAAAAGCCATAGAATCCAGTGTCCCTGTGTCTGGCTTACACCATGCCACCCCAGCTTACCGCTCCTCTCCACCAGCCCGCCATGGATGACCCTGGCCACCAGGATATCCCCCGTTATCTCATGGCGCTTGATGGTCGCTCCCTAAAGAGAGAACACAATAGGTCCTGGGCTTACTAACACGACTATTTTTTTTTGGTAGCTTCAGTCAGCACAGCTCTTGTCTTTCAGACAATGATTTTCTTATTAACCAGAAGGGGCCCCCAGTCATCCTGTGGCCATCAGCCACATCATGCCATCAAAAAGGAAGGGCCATCAGACCTTGGCCCCGGAAGGCCTCCATATAATATTCAGACATAGAATATTTAGAGTCTTCCAAAAATAAAGTGCCCTTGATTATAATCTAATGGAAGGAAGCACTCTTAGGGAATCAATTAATGTCTTACCCACTTTCTATTAGTGGAAGAGAAAGATGTAGGCCAGGGCATTAGAATTGAGTAAAATACATGAAAGACAAATAAAATATATAATACAGATGTCTTTTCATCAAAAAGTTTATATTATATCTTGTCTTCTCATGAAAGAAAAAATACTAAACAGAAACCTTTCGGTCATGAAAACATTATGCCCAGCAGTGCATTTGAACCACAGGAAAAAGGACACCGGCTGTCATGCCGTTATTTCCACTCTTTGTGCGTGACTGAGACAAAACTGCCAGTCAAGTAACCATTAGATTCGACTTAGATCACAAGGAGCCCTGGCATAACCCTAAACAAGAGATAAATGATCTCCTTGCCAGGGGCTGCTGGTTTTTCACCAAACACACGATCCTCATAGCTTCTTCACTGTCGGGGATGTCGTCCGGCAGTGGGGGGAGAAAGGGTTCAAAATCTTTCTGAGCCACCCTATCATGGGCACTGAGCAGAGCCTGGGAACAGAAAGAGACAGGTGAGCAGTGTCACACGTGGCCCACACGCACCTGAAAGACGGTGACTTGGTACTATATAAGACACCCGACCACAAACACCACGCCTACATGTCAGGCACAATTCAGTCACAGTCACCTTACGAGATAGGTCTATTTATTGCTCCCTGTTTATGGACAAGGGGTCCAGGAATACAGAGGTTAAAAAGTGTACAGAAATCTCTTTCAGGGGCTGGAGAGATGGATCAGAGGTTAAGAGGTTAATAAAGAGCTTGCTCTCTTTCAGGGGACCTGGGTTCTGTTCCCAGCACCTACATCAGGCGGTTTACAATTATCTGTGACTCCAGTTCCAGGGGATCTGATGCCCCCTTGTGGTCCCTGCGGGCATCGGCACACATGTGGTGCACATAAACTCATAAAGGCACATATACACATATACAAATAAATGTATATCCCAAATAATTTCACACACTGTATTCAAAAGTCAAAATCTTCCCAACATGGAGAGAAAGTACAGGGATTTTTTTCTGTGTGACCGGGAGCTGCCCTGGATGACTGCCAAGAATGTTAGAGGGATAGTATTTTTTTGGGAGAACAAGATATCCCGGAAAGTTCTGGGTGCCTCCTCATACATGTGAGAGCATTGGCTCAGTGACTAGTCAATCACATATGAGCCCCACACCTTCAAGTATAATCGGTTTGTCATTCATGTACAGAACAGAATATATATTCAGAGACAACTTTTTTTTTTTTTTTCGAGACAGGGTTTCTCTGTGTAGCTTTGCGCCTTTCCTGGAACTCACTTGGTAGCCCAGGCTGGCCTCAAACTCACAGAGATCCGCCTGCCTCTGCCTCCCGAGTGCTGGGATTAAAGGCATGCGCCACCACCGCCCGGCTGAGACAACATTTTATATCCTTTTTATTTACTCTTCCCATCACTGTCATATGGCAGATGGGCAAACTTTGTCCATTTTAGCAAATGCCTACCTTGCAGTGTGGAGCCTGGAGGACTTGCCTCAGCTCTTGGATCTCAGGAGAACTGGAGGCTTTGGGTAACAGCTCCAAGACCTGATTCATGATGGAAAAATAGACAGCATAAAGTATTTTTAAGCCAGGTGCCTTATGGCTGTAATCCTAGCACTTGAGAGACTGGGTCACAAGGGTGACCAAAATGCTGAAACTAGCTTAGCTCCAAAGTGAGTCACAGACCACTCTGGCCTTCAGGTGAGACCCTGTTTCCAAAAAGCAAAATGAAATGAAATCAAATACTTAAAATCTTCATCACCTGGGGCTGGAGAGATGGCTTAGGGGTTATGAGAGCTTGCTGCTCTTTTAGAGGACCCAAGTCTGGTTCCCAGCACCCATTCAGGTGGGTTACAACTGCCCATAACTCCAGCTGGCCTCTGAGGGCACCCCACACATGTAATAAACACTTAGACAGACATATACACAATCATAACAACAATCATTATCACCTAGTCAACTTCACACAGGCTGAAAAGTAGATGTACTAATATGATGTTGACCTAAGAGACATTGTTACTGAAGCCTTCTTTTCTGTCTCCAGAGACAGGGCCTAGTGTCTTTCCTTAGCTGTTAAACTTTACCATAGCAGACAGAAGCCAAGACTCAAGGTAGATTAAACCCATGATAGCCTAAGTAGCAAGGCCTTTCCCTCTGGTATTGCTAAAGTGGCTCTTTATTAATGCAGTACATTACAGGCAGATGAATTTGAGCTACAGGTGAGCCGAGAATTCAGGCCACTCAGTCTCATGAGAAGCTCCATTCTTTGAGTAGAAAATGGAAATGATGACTTTTATTTTAAAGTGTATCATTTTATCAGCAATTTCGATACTTGCTGCAAATGTGAAATGACTTAGAACGAACTGTAGACCTGCTTTCAGACGACACGGTATTGCTGTGGAATATCTTTTTGTATGCTATGAATATGTGTTGTTCTGATTGGTTGATAAAGAAAGCTGCATTGGCCTATGGCAGGGCAGGATAAGGTTAGGCAGGACATTCAAACTAAAGACAAGAAGAAGGGTGGAATCAGGGGAGACACCAGCCTGCCGCTGAAGGAGCAACAAGATGCCAGCAGACTAGTAACACCACAGCCACACGGCAACATATAGATTAATAGAAATGGGTTGAGTTATAAGAGCTAGCTAGCAAGAAGCCTGGCCCATAGGCTATACAGTTTGTAAGTAATATAAGCCTCTGTGTGTTTACTTGGGCCCAAGGGGCTGTGGGACCAGGTGGGACACAGGAAAACTTACAACTACAGGCTAATGCAGCTTTATTTATCAACCAATCAAAACAACATGTATTCACAGCATACAGAAAGACATCCCACAGCACAGTATTTTTCAAAGCATGGATCCCCAGCAGCACACATCACTGCACACGGCCGAGTAAAGCATGCAGGTCACAGGCTTCACACCTGTGCACCGGGGTTAGAGTGAGTAAGATGCCATGTGTACGTTATCCTGCAGACAACTGGGGACAGTTTGAACTGCTGATTGCTGAAATGGAGGGTACAGTCTCTTCTTTTTTTTTTCTCACCCCCTCCTCCTCTCTTTGACTTGGTCTACAGTTTTGAACACATTTTATGTAATGGACACTGTTAGAATAGTTAACAGGCAGACAAAAATTCTCACTCTCTTGGAGTTCACATCCCAGTGGGGGAGGCATAGGCAATAAATACAACAGAAATGAACATTTTTGTCCAACATAAAGCGTTAAGAGGAAAAACAAAGCAGGGAAGGTGGCCAGGGAGTTCCAGGAGGGAGTTCGATTTTAGATGAGTGGCCAGGGAAACTTTTCCTGGAACGTGGCCTTTGACCGATGGAATAGGAAGATCATGAGGACTCATGAGCGAGAACACAAGTGGCTTAAGGACAGGCCAGGGCAGAAAGGATGCAACAGGAGCTTGTTGACCATGAGGCCAACGTGGTTGGAGCAGAGAGAGCAGGTGGAGGAAATAAGTATGAAATAAAGCCACCAGAGAGGCTCAGTCATGTACAAGTGTGTTGGGATCTTGGTGTTTTTTTTTTCAGAGTTGGGAGGTCATAAGGAGGACTGGGGCAGAGAAACAACTGGTCTGGCTTGCTTCTAAGGCTTCTCTGTTGGAAGCAGACATGGGGGTGTAAAGGCGGGGCTGGAGGAGCCAGTGGAAGGGACACCCAGTTATTTGTAAGGGTGTCAATGGCTTCTACTGAATTATGTTAGGTGGTACAGGACTGGCGTGCAGTAGAATACTATTTTAAGGTGTGTGACTTTTGTTTATGTTGCATTTGTTTAACTCTGTGAAGCTGTGTTACTGTGCCTGTCTAAAATACCTGATGGTCTAATAAAGACCTGAACGGCCAATAGCAAGGCAGGAGAAAGGACAGGCAGGGCTGGCAGGCAGACAGAATAAACAGAAGGAGAAATCTGGGAGGAAAAAAGGAGAGAAGTAGCCAGAGGAGGACTCCAGGGGCCAGCCACCCAGTTACACAGCCAGCCACGGAGTAAGAGTAAGATTTACAGAAGTAAGAGAACTGGAAAAGCCCAGAGGCTAAAGGTAGACGGGATAATTTAAAATTAAGGAAAGCTGGCTAGAAACTAAGCCAAGCTAAGGCCGGGCATTCATAAATTAAGAATAAGTCTCCATGTGT
The DNA here is from genome assembly GCF_949786415.1 of Peromyscus eremicus. Lineage (NCBI taxonomy): Eukaryota > Metazoa > Chordata > Mammalia > Rodentia > Cricetidae > Peromyscus > Peromyscus eremicus. The sequence goes on along the minus strand of NC_081429.1, from coordinate 51,441,629 downwards.
GATTTATTTGGGAGCTGGGTGGCAGGGCCCCCAAAAGAGTAAAAAAAAAAAACAAAACCACTGGTGAGAATCCAGATGTGTTTGGAAGTGGAGCTGACAAGGTTTGCCGCACAATTGGTGAGATCTGAGAGAAAGAACAGACTCCCAGGTTACCCCAAGATTCCAGCCTGACAATAGTACTGCAGTGACAGAGACAGGAGAGGCCGTGATTGGGATGAGTCGAAGGGGACATGTGAGGACATGCTAAGTTTGACGTGTCCATCCAACTTCGAGGAAGACGGGGAGGAGAAAGTTGGGTAGCAAAGACTGGAATCCAAACAAGATCCAGATCCACGTTGGAGATAGAAACTGGAGAATCATTACCGCAACGTCACCTTGTACACACAGGGCCAGTTGAATGTGAAGGACAGGGCAAAGGCAGAGATGGTCATGTGCTAAAAATGTACATACGTGTGTGCATGAATGCGCGCGCGCGCGTGTGCGTGTGCGTGTGTGTGTGTGTGTGTGTGTGTGTGTGTGTGCATGCGTGTGTGTTAGTTTTGGAAGACGATTTTCTTCTTTATATTAAATTTAATTAAGAACATTTATTAAAGTGCATAGTCATTGACCATGTTCTTCCGACAGAAACCTCCATTTAAACAAACACTCCAGGTCACAGGACATCATCGAAGGCTCTATGGGTCTTCTGGGCAGAGCCACCTTACCTCACAGGATAGGATCTGTGCATGGGTTGTAGCAGGAAGGAGCTTCTTTTCTTTAAACTTCTGGAGGCAGTCATAGACCTGCAGAAGGGCACAAGGGTGAGAATGATATGGAAAGATGTGGCCGGTCACATTTTACAGTAAAGGGTCTCAAAGGAGGAGACAGCCGAGGCGGCTGTACCACTGACACCTGAGCAAGCGACACGGTGTGACTCGGCGGCTGAGTGGAGGTCCCAGCGCCTCAGCGGCATCACTCCTGGCTGCTACCAGGAGACTGGTAGCCCCAGGGAAATTCCATCAATAAAAAGTATGCACATGTTTCCCCTGTTTAGGTGAGGAAGGTAAAGAGAAGGTTTCGGACGCCGACGCCAACAGGGATCTATAGACAGTGCACACAGGGCTTCTCAAGGGGGGGTCTATGGGCTAGAGACCCCTAAGGACCTCTGTGCTGGGCAGCTGGGCAAGGCATTCATTGTGTGGCTCATGACCCAACAAGGGTCTAGGATAAGAAGCCAGACCTTTGGAAGGTGCTCAAAGCTGTTCAGTTCTCTTTCCTCAGGCAATTCTCCAGTGCAAATTCCAGCTTCATCTCTTCTGATCCTTAGGGATTCTTTTCCGTACTAGATAAGAAGTCAGGGTGGGTAAGCAAAGCTCGCCCGGATTCACAGTGCTGCCCTTCATCTTATTCTGGGAATCAAGTTCATCTTACAGATGGAGAAAGGAGTTTCAAGAGGCACCTTAGCCTTTCCCTCTCTATCTGTGAGGAGCAAGCTTCCTGCAGTACTGTAGGGTTGGTATTCAAGTGTGTGTGTGGGAGTGGTCTCAGTTGATTGATGGCTGTAGGGGTACTAAGCACAAAGAATCTGTGCTGTGGAACAATCCTTTTCTATACTATGGATACATATTACTCATTGGTTAATAAAAAGCTGACAGGCTGGTAGCTGGGCAGGAAGTTAGGCAAGAAAGCCAAACAGAATGATGGGAAGAAGGAGGGTGGAGTCGGGAGAGATGCCAGCCAGCCACCCAAGAAGCAAGACGTATTAAAGGACAGGTAAAACCATGAGAAATTGGTTAATTTAAATGTAAGAGTTAGCTAGTAACAAGCCTGAGCTATCAGCTGAGCATTTATAATTCATATTCAGCCTCTGAGTCATTTATTTGGGACCAGGCAGTTGGGACAGGAAACATCCATTTACATGTAGCATTCCAATGTGTGGCTGAAAATTCCACATAAGACCTGAAAAGGCTTAAAAAAAAAAGATTATAAACATACAAAAAATGGAGTCAAGCACAGCATCTTGGTAACTGTCTTTTTGGTAGGCTCTGTTTGCTGACTTCAAGCAGGGTTGCGCTCCTTTAAAAAAGCAACTTCCTGGTTCGTGCTGGTAGCACAGACAGCTCCTTTGGGAGGTCCTGCTATGCAGCACTTGAATGGGGTTTGTGGGCTGCAGGCTGTACACTACTTGGTGGCAGGGTGGACCCAACAGCTTCCCAGAGTTGGGGCAATAAGCCTGACTCTCGGATTGGGGTGGAGCCAGCCACCAAATCCACTGCTTTGGTCCTAGTCATGCTGCTTAGCAGTTTAAAGACTCATGCAGTCAAAAAAAGATTGAGGAAACACAATAGAGATGGATTCAGACAAAAGAAACCTCTAAACAGGTTACAGTGTGTTTAAAAATGTATAGCCTTGGGAGAGAGAAGAAAAAAAGACATATACAATTATAGACTAAAAAAATATAGTTTTAAAATAAAATCCTTAAAAAAGGAATAGGGTAATAAAAAATAAGCCACATAAAGATGGAAAATACATAGAGAGTCTAGATTATGTATATTATTGTGTTGTCTTTAAAATTTTTGACTGCTAAGAGACCTTGGATTATGAAAACTACTAGGTTAAACCAACATATATAGTTTAAAAATATCTTGACTTCAAATTTTAAGTCAAAAGATATGTTAATTTGGGGGGAAAGTTATGCTTTTGTTAACACAGGAAACGAGAGGCCATGGATTCATTCTAGGTTAAAGAAAATCAGGTTTCATTGAGGAAGACCCCCTGAAAAATCTCTGATGGGAAGGGATGGCCCAGACGATCCAATGTTTCAAACAACCTCTGTTGCAGTTTCCTCTGAGTTCTGCATCCAGGACAACTTCAAGGCTTTTGGCTGAGATGATTCAGGGTCTAGGATAAGAAGCCAGACCTTTGGCTAAATTTTCTCAGGGTCCCACAAAGATTATCAGCACCCCTAATCAACAAGAAGTAGTCTAGAGAACTATGCCCACATTCACAAAAAAATGGATTATAAATGTTTACCTTTGTTTAGAGGGTTGGTTACAAATCATTATTGGTCATAGTCAAAAAAAGGCTAAACAAAAGAGTTAAAATCAGAGACCTCATTCTAAAAGAAGAAAGGGGGATATGATATAGAAATGATGGGGGGAAAGGGTAGATTATTGAATCTACTTTAACCCCAAAAAAACTGTTAATCTCAAAATCTTTTACATTGGTATGGAATTTCAGTTTATTGATACAAATTTAAAATTAATTTTGTTATACTATATGTATATTTCTAGACTTGTTTAAGATATGGTGTTTATGGGGACTGGAGAGATGGCTCAGAGGTTAGGAGCACTGGCTGCTCTTCCAGAGGTCTTGAGTTCAGTTCCCAGCAACCACATGGTGGCTCACAACCATCTATAATGAGATCTGGTGCCCTCTTCTGACCTGCAGGGATATGTGCAGACAGAACACTGTATTCATAATAAATAAATCTTAAAAAAAAAAAGATATGGTGCTTATGTAGCTCATTTAAAAATGTAATGTATAATTAGAAATACAGATTAATAATCATCTGTAACAGTCAAGCTTATAGTCATGTTAGGTATGTTTTCAAGGTCCTATACAGATATATTTAGATAGATGGTCTTCAAACACTTCAAAGACCTACAGAACATGGAATTTAGTATGTTTAATAACCTAAGGCTTTTCATGACAGTGAGACACATCTGTTCATGGCAGCATCAATCTACTTCAGAGAAGGTGATGGGCATCAAAGAAACTCCATACAGAGTTTGTTTTCTTTATGGCAAAAGCTAGCCATGTGGGCAAAGAAACTTTCTTTGCCTCAATTGCTGTCCAAACTGGACTAGCAGGATGCAAAAAAAGCAACTGCTGAACTTTGCCAAGACAGGGTAGGACAGTCCTTCACAATTCCCTGCTTCACAGGAAAGTCTGTCAGATTTTCTAGGCCTATAGGTCAAAGATGGATGCCCCAATGTTGCATCCATCTTTGGGTGACTGTCCAGACAGACTGATGTCCTTGTCATTAGGTAACATTTTATCTTTCTGGGGTCTTTGATGGAATTAAAGACTATATAGTTATAATTATAGTTTTCCTTAGTTATAATAGAAAGTGAATTAGATACAAAACTTTAGACTCACCAAGATAAGACAGATGAAGTATTTTCTCTAATTTTGCCAAATGCAAATGGATTGGATATTGTTACTGTAATTTTTACCTAATAACTGTTTTTGTTGTACATAGTTTTACTATATTAAGGTTAAAACTTTCCTTTTTAATTAGACAAAAAGGGGGAAATGCAGTGGAACAATTCTTTTCTATACTATGACTATGTATTACTCTCATTGGTTAATAGAAAGCTGACAGGCCAGTAGCTGGGCAGGAAGTTAGGTGGGAAAGCCAAACTGAAAATGATGGGAAGAAGGAGGGTGGAATCAGGAGAGATGCCAGCCAGCGCCCAGGAAGCAAGACATGCTAGAGGACTGGTAAAGCCATGAGCCACATGGTAATACATAGATGAATAGAAATGGGTTCATTTAAATGTAAGAGTTAGCTAGTAACAAGCCTGAGCTATTAGCTGAGCATTTATAATTCATATTCAGCCTCTGAGGCAGTTATTTGGGTCAGGGTGGTCAGGACAGGAAATGTCCATTTACAAACCTGTACTCACCAAAGATGGTGAGCCTGGGGAGCATTTATAATGAAACCTCAACTCCTGGCCTTGGAGTATATGTGTGTGTGTGTGTGTGTGTGTGTGTGTGTGTGTGTGTGTGTGTGTGTGTATGTATGTGTGTGTGTGTGTGTGTTCCTGGTAGGGGTCAAGTGCTAGCTAGGTATGGTCTACATACTGAGTTTCAGGCCAGCCAAGACTAAACTGTAAGACTTGGGATCAAGGGATTTAAAACAAGTGATGTACATCTTTGGTCATACAGAAGATGTTACCACTTCAATTCTAAAGACTATAACATGAGCATGCACTATAAAGCTGACCATATTTCATGCTTAATTAGATAACCCATATCCCCAAAAATAACTTCAAAAGGATCTTTTTTTAAGAACACCTGTTCAGAACATCTACTCTGTAAGGTGCACAAACTTTTAATCAAATTTTGGAAGATTCTATCAGGGTAAGGAAATGTTAAGCATTCCAACCATATCCATGGATGTTTTAGTTCCTGATTTTAACAAAAGAGGAATGATGTTTTGTTTGTTCTTTGAGATGGGGTTTTAGTATGCCTTCCTTACCACCTGAAACTTACTGTGTAGGTAAGGCTGCCTTACAGAGACCCACCTGCCTCTGCCTCCCAAGTGCTGGGACTAAAGGCATGCACCACTACATCTAAGCAGAAGTGGCTTTTGTAAAAGCATTATTTGTCTGGAATTGGCCTTAAGGACAAAGGACTGTGAGGAACTGATATGGAGCTGCTGGTGGCCATTGTGGTAATTATATTGTAATCTTATGGTCCTCTGAAAAAATAAGTTGGGGACAGTAAAGAAAGGATCAGACCATAGTTTTTCATTCCCAAATGTTTCCAAAGCTAACAGGGGTGTGTCTATATATGTCTGTCTGTCTCTGTCTCTGTATATGTGTGTGTGTGTGTGTGTGTCTGTCTGTCTGTCTGTCTCTTTCTCTCTGTATCTCCCCACCGCAACTTTTTTTTGAGATAGGGTCTCATTGATTCCAAGCTGGCTTCAGATTGACTTTTAGCCATGAATGACCTTGAACTTCTGGTTATCCTGCCTCTATTCCTGAGTGCTGGGATTACAGGTGTGCACCATCTCTCCTGGTATGGTGGTTTGAAAGAGAATGGCTCCCATAGGCTCATACGTTTGAATGTTTTAGTCACTAGGGAGTGGCACTGTTTGGGAAGGATTAGGATATGTGACTTTGTTGGAGGAGGTGTGGCTTTGCTGGAGGAGGTGTGCTACTGAGGTGGGCTTTGGGATTTCCAAAGCCCATGCCAGGCCCAGTGTCTCTCTCTCTCTCTGTCTGTCGGCCGCCCATGGATCAGAATATAAAGCTCTCGGTTCTGGTTCTAGTGACGTGCCTATCTGCTTCCTGTCATGATGGTCATGAACTAACCCTCTAAAACTAAGCAAGCCCCAGTTGCTTGCGTAAGAAGGTGGAGAAGGTGACAATCTCCAACAGGCATGTGTCCTCACTCGGCTGCATTATGATGAACACCTGTAGCTGGACAGAGCCTGCAGGGTAGTGCATGAAGGCCCCGGCACTAAAAGACAGCTCCGCTACATCATGGTCGAAAGGCACTTGGAAATCAACCCTGCCCACCCAGTCGTGGAGATCCTGCAGCAGTTGACTGGGACTGGCAAAACCAGGGCTGTCAAGGACCTTGTGGCACCGCTGTTAAGAGCTATGCTTCTCCTTTCTGGCTTCTCACATGTAGATCCTGGGAAGAACTCCAACCATGATCACAGCTGGCCTGGGCACTGATGAAGACAAGCATCAGTGAAGGCGTCCAGCATTGCTGTTTCTGATGCTGCCTCCTGATGAAGACAAGCATCAGTGGAGGCGTCCAGCATTGCTGTTTCTGATGCCGCCTTCTGATGAAGACAAGCATCAGTGGAGGCGTCCAGCATCGCTGTCCCTTATGCCGGCCTCCTGCATGAGGCTGCTGAGAACGCATCTCACTTGGAAGTAGTTTAGAGTTCCCCCTGGGAAGGCTGCGACTTTTGTTCTGTCTTAGCTTCTGGCTCCTCCAGCAGCGAGACTGGCCTTCATCCATCTGGCTCTCTACTGACTTCTTCTTTCCTGTACTTGTTTCTTAAACTAGAAAAATCCTCCCCTCAACCTGACAGCAAGGTTGTGTACTGGGGTTTTATGGAGATTTTTGTTGTTGTTGTTATTTGTTTTTTGTTTTGTTTTTGTTCTGAAATTAAAAGTATGCAAAACAAAGACGATGCAGTTTTACTTTAAAAAGCAAATCAACAAGCCAACATCTTCGGCATGCTTTGACAGCAACTTGAAAGGTCCAAGCAAGACACTGGCTGTTGCCAGCCAGAGAATCAAAGGCTTGGCTCACTCACCTTCAGCAGAGCCTGCAGCCACGGGGAACGGAGGAGGTCATATAAGAGACACACGCCATTCACATCTCGGCTGTAGAAAAGGCTCAGCTCCTGCAGCAGCAGCCTCAGGATTCCAGAGAGGCCTAGGAAAGGGGGACAGAGGTCAGCCGTGGGGGGGAGGGGGGGAGTGGAGGGGGGGAGGTGGGGGGGCACAAGTAAGGCCGGTAAGGGGTGACCGATGCTGCTCGGAATGCCGGGCTTGCCAAACACTGTACGAGAGGGGCAACGCTGGATTTAAGGCCCCAGGGTGGCTCCAAGCCCTGTCCCATCATTTCTGCTATACATTTCAGAAGCCCATGTGACTGGGGGAAAAAGTTTCTTCTGGCAAAACTGCAAATCAGCTAGCTTTCTCATGGGACTGAGATCAACTGTAGGTGAATGATGGTGATATGTGGACATGGGATACCGTGAGGATGATGCAATCACCTTCCCTCTTCTGCCTTACCAAACAGGAATTTATCCCTAAACCATCCAGCTGTTTTCTGGGCCTTCTTTCTCTAAGCCGAACACAGTTGGCTATTTGTACCCTTTCTGAAAATACTCATGGAGAGTGCTCCTGAAAACCTCTCCCACTGGACTTTGAAGTTTTACAATTACATTGAGTTCTTTATTTCCTGGTGTGGGGCTGGGGGCATGCACACCACAGCATTTGTGTGGAAGCCGGAGGATACCTTGTAGGAGTCAGGTCTCTCTTTAGACCATGTGGGTCCCAGGGTTGGAACTTACGTTGGTGGCAAGTACCTCTTCCCACTGAGCCATCTGGCTGGCCCTCCCATTACATTTTTTTTTCAAATTTATTTATTTATTGTTTGTTTGTTTACTGTGTGCATATGCAAATGCATCTGTGGGGGTCACAGGGCAATTTGAGGGACTTGGTTGTCTCCTAACTCAGGTCACCAGCTCTGATGACAAGTACCCTCCTCACTCACTGAGAGATCTTGCCCTGCCCCTAGACTTCCAATTATAAATTTCAACATTCTACTGAGCAAAGAAACTACATACATAGTAAATCCTCAGTTTTTTTTTTTTTCATTATAAAAACAAAAATCAACCGGGCGGTGGTGGCTCACGCCTTTAATCCCAGCACTCGGGAGGCAGAGCCAGGTGGATGGATCTCTACGAGTTCCAGGCCAGCCTGAGCTACAGAGCAAGATCCAGGACAGGCTCTAAAACTACACAGAGACACCTTGTCTCAAAAAACCAAAAAACCAAAACCAAAACCAAAACCAAACAAACTAACTAACAAAAACAACAACAACAAAAACAAAACAAAAATCTTTCAAGGGTTACTCTGCATGCGAACAAGGTACGCAGTTCTGAGTTTCATACAGACAGTGCGGCCTGTGGGGCTCTGACCCTCGTGTGGCAATTGTCTTTTTGGCACTGACAGCTGCTCTCAGAATCAATGGGCACAGGTGTAGAATAAGCCTCGGTAATGATCACAGCAGGTGTCCCTGTGTGCTTGATCACAAACGCAGACAGTATGGTAAGTCTTCTCTGGCCTCAGAAAGGAACTCTGGTAACACATACCGTTCTCAGGACTGGGCGATGTGCAAAGTGTCCCGTCCTTGTCCGTCAGCTCTGCCCCTCTGTCTGACTGTTTCATCCTCCCTGCTGGAACACTTGGAAAGGGAAGTCAGAAACAGGAAGCAGACTGACAAACGGCAGCATCTTGTCACTCGGCCACACCAGCCACACAATGCTCAGCATACTGGAGTATATTTTCAACAACAGTTATTCTGTAAGCCAAGTACTAAGTCGCACATACTGGGGTACACATCAAATAAAACACAGCCTTGTCCTGTGACATTTCCTCTCCAAATCAGCTGCTACTAGCTGTGTGAAAGAGAAAACTATTATTCCATAAACACTTCCCCACTCCACTGCTTTTCTAAAATTAACTCTTTTACATCATGTTTAAACACACACAGACACACACACACACACACACACAGAGACTCATATGCATGTGACTCAGCTCAGGTTTAGAGGTCAGGGGATAACTTGCAGGACTCAGTTCTCTTCCTCCATCACGTGGGTTGTAGGGATAGATCTCAGGTTGTTAACCTTGTGTGCACTGAGCCATCTCACAATCCTATCATCTTTTCCAATAACCGACAAGTCATAGTCTATCTGCTTGCTTTCCTGGGTGAATTACCCATTGTTGAGAGCTCAGAGGGCCTCCCTGGCCCGAATGCACACTGATGCTCCATTCTGTATATTGCACTTGGCAGTTCTTCATAGATCTCACTGCACAATTCCTGTTAGAAGACTGGACTGAGTTATGTGAAACAGATTACTGTCCTGGCATACATAGTCTTCTTAATCTAGAGACAACGTAACAGTGACTTGGCTCCCCAGCCCCCCTGATAGCCTTCCTGGTTCACCCTATAACCTGTCTAAAACCTAGACAACAGTGCCCTGTAGGTTTTGCGTAGGTTCAAACACATGGCAGCTCATTATATCTTAGCCCTATCAGTTTCAGTACACATCTCTAACAACCAGTTTGAACGGCTTAATTTAATATACTTCCAACAGCATCGCTTTCGATCTATTTACTCTCACAAGATAGAAATCCAGAATAACAGTGGCCTAGTAGAAGTTTCTGCGTTCCTTATTTGACAGTTCAGAAGCAGAGACAACCCAGACTTGCTAGGTCAGCCTCAGTCCATAAAGTATTGAGGCAATGGGGTCCTGCCAGCTCACTGTCCCAACCCCGGGATGTACACAGCACTCATCTATCTGCTCCAAGATGGCGGCATGGTTTCCAGCCATCACCTCTACATTTCAGCCAGCAGGATGATGAAAGGGTTAAGAAAAGAAGGGCAAAGGGGAGATGGGCTCTTCGGGAATGTTTTAGAAGTAGTTCTACATGATAAACAATCACTGTAGTGGTTTGAAAGGAAAAGGCCCCCAAAGGGAGTGGCACTGTTAGGAGGTGTGGCCTTGTGGGAGGAAATGTGTCACTGTGGGGGCGGGCTTTGACGTCTCTTCTGCTTAAGTGTCTCTCAGTGTTACAGACCACCTCCTGTTGCCTGCAAGATGTAAGACTCTCAGCTACTCCTCCAGCACTGTGTCTGTCTGCATGTTGCCATGCTCCCTGCCATGATGATAATGGACTAAACCTCTGAACTGTAAGTGAGCCACCATAATGAAATGTTTTCATTTGTAAGAGTTGCCGTGGTCATGGTATCTCTTCACAGCAATAGAAACCGTAACTAAGACAATCACTGTGCCTGCAGAACCTGCAAGTGTCTCATTGGAGAAACAAACCCAAACCAACCCTAGAATGATGTGAACTTAGAACGCAACTTTCTTCATAAACACAAAATGATTTGCAATTTTGAGACACACTGAATTTGGGCAAATGCCACCACCATGATTGGAGAATTTAATTCATTGCACATTAAATCTGACCAAATAGTCCACCCAACCAGAAAATCATTTCACTAACGGTAATCCTGCTTGTGACTTAAAAAATCACTACAACACACTGCAGTGACTGTATCTGCACCTGCATTCCAGGTTGCTACATCCTTTCTGGGTTTGGTGTAGTTTCAACTGTGTGTTTAAGGTGATGTCCACATCCACACATTGAAATACACACCTTATGATCAGCTATTTCGGTTTTTTTGTTGTTGTTTTGGTTTTTGTTGCTGTGTTGTTTGGTTTCTTTTGTTTTGAAGCAGTGTCTCATGTAGCCCAGGCTGGCCTCAAACTCACTACGTAGCCAAGGATAAACAGGTGATCCTCCTGCCTCCACCTCCCAAGCACTGGGATTACAGGAGTGTGACCACATCTGGCTCATGTGGTGCTGGGGACTGAACCCTAGACTTCACATACACTAGGCAAGCACTCTACCAAACTGAGCTCTATACCCGGCCCTGCTATCTTTCTTTAACCTGTCCTTTTTGTTATTGGTAGGACATTATGTGGATTTAAAAACTAACCTCATGTGTCTAAGTGCTTTGGTTTGAGTTTCCCCAGAATCAAGGATTCTAGACAGGTGTAATTGTTGTTTGAATCTTAGATGGTCTTTTAATAAAAAACAAACAAACAAAGAAACAAAGAAACAAACAAACAAAAAACCTCCAGAGCCAGACATCAGGATGAAAGCTGAAAGATCAGAGAAGCAGAATAGCCAGCCACTTGTTCTTACCTCTACAAAATCCTCAACCTAAAGAGAGTGAGTTCCTGTTTCCTCACGCCTTATATACCTTTCTCTGCCCTGCCGTATTACTTCCTGGGATTAAAGGTGTGTGTGTGTGTGTGTGTGCTTCCCAAGCAAAGGCATGAGATCTCAAGTGCCTGACCTCTCCATCTAATCTAGTGGCTGGCTCTGTCCTCTGATCCCCAGGCAAGTTTATTAGGATACACAATATATTGCCACATGTAATTTATAGGGTAAAGAGGCAGAGAGTATAAAAAAGCCATTAAAAGCTGTTTTATCAAGCACGTAAACATTATGAACACCTCGAACTTGAACATTACCTTAAGTCAGCTTTGGCCTTTGAGATGGCTCAGCAGGGAAAGGCCTTTGCTGCCAAGCCTGATGACCTTGAATCCACACAGTATAAGAACTGTTTCCCAAAAGTTGTTCTGACTTCCACAAGCAGGGGGCCCGCACAAACGTGTGTGTGAGCACATACACACACATACACACACACACACACACACACACACACACACACAAATGTAATGAAAATGTTTTAAGGCAGCATTTCCTTCTGCTTTACAGACACACTAACTGCTTTAAAATTCTGACCCCCTACCCATTATGCTTGTTTTCCAAAATACTTTTCAATATGGAAATCCTGAGCAAAGCACATGTGTAACCATGAGAAACCCTGAGCAAAGCACATGTGTAAGCATGAGAAACAGCCTGCTGGCTTCCCTGCATCAAAGGCCCTCAGGGAAGAAGATGGGGACACTCAGTTTCACTTGAAGTCTGTGATAACTCACTTCCACAGTTAAAGAGATGGTCCTTTCATAATCATTTTATAGGTGACTTGAGGTGTCCAAGAGTCAACCACTGTGAAATAGACTACCCAAGACTCTGTTCAGCTGCGGGAGGGGCCTGCAGGAAATGCAGGATTGCGGATAGTCTCTTACCTGCAAGGATGGACACACGTAGCTGTCACCTGTCAAGAGAAGAGCAAGCAGGAACTCCCGGCAGCTGTCAGCTGCCAAAGTCACCTCAGAGGCTCTGGATAAAGTCCCTGCCCATGCTGGGGTTTAATCCTGACCTTGCAGCCCAACTACTGACTCACCCCTTGTAAGCTGGCCCTGGCCAATCCTCCTCGGTGGAAGCATCTCATTTGCATTACCCCCCACCTCATGCGGGTTTCCTCTCACACTGCTACCACACTGCACTACAGTCACTAATATTTTTGTGGACTATTTCAGGATAGCAGATATCCCACCAGATCTTCTTCTCTGCTTTTTGGTTTTTTATTTTATTTTCATTTTTTTTGAGACAGGGTCTCGTGGAGCCCAGGTGGCCTCAGACTTTGTGTGTGTCACCAAGAATAATTCTGACTTCCTCATCCTCATGCCTTCACCTCCCTTTCCCAAGGGCTGTGATCACAAATGTGTGCCACTACCCCATCGGGGTTTTCCTTCAAACTTCAGTTTCTGAAGACTTAATGCAGAGCTCGGCTCTGAAGGGGCATCCGTACAGGCAGGAGAGAGGAGTGGAGAGTAGGGAAGCTCTGCCTTGGAGTCCCAGCTCAGGGGCAGAGCACACCACGGCTCTTCATGGCTGGAAAACGGGGAGAGCTGGGATGGACACTTGCCTGTGAGGGCCGCTGTGAGCATCCATCGGGATCTCTTTACCAGTTGTGCGGGTGCTGTGCATTTCTAGTCACCGTTGGTGGCCTGGAGATTTAGGATTTTCCACACACAACCTGAAAATGTATTATCTTTAAGAAGCGACTCAAAAAGCATATAGAGCCGGGCGGTGGTGGCGCACGCCTTTAATCCCAGCACTCGGGAGGCAGAGCCAGGCGGATCTCTGCGAGTTCGAGGCCAGCCTGGACTACCAAGTGAGTTCCAGGAAAGGCGCAAAAGCTACACAGAGAAACCCTGTCTCGAAAAACCAAAAAAAAAAAAAAAAAAAAAAGCATATAGAATGAGGACTCGGCAGTGTTTAGACATCTCCACTGAAGACTGAAATAGGATGAGCTGCAGTGTGTGACCAGAGAGGAGGTGGCGTGCTGGCATTTGAGAATTTGTCTGGTTCCATCATCTGAGTTTTCGTCCATTTCCACTATTATCCCATCTCTCTGTCTCAAGGAGCTAGCTATTTGTTTAATTTGTCTTTACTAGCCAAATGTGGCATTTGAGTGTTGGTCCACAAAGTCAAAAACATTCGAAATGGGGAATGCTCAGAAGGGAGTGGGCCCTGGTCCCTTCCCACAGGGTGCAGGCTCATTCTGGCAGAGGGCAGTGAGCGGGAAGGTGGAATCAGTCTCCAACTTCCCTAAAGACGAACAACGTGAACCACCAAGTGTCTTAGTCAAGGAGACAGACTTTAAGACTCTTGTCCTTGGATTATCAAAATGGGCTGCAGTTAAGTGAGCTAAAACCCCAGGGTGTCCTGAGGTCAGAGGCATGCATTATTGATTACAAGGTGGACAAAGAAATACTGAGCTGAGCACTCTACAATTCTAGTCTGTCCTATGCCATTTTGTCTACAGTCAGAGAACAACTTCATAGAGATGAATGTCTTTTATTATGAAAACTGCTGTTACATTACAGCCAACATTCCAAAACAGTATTTTAACAAACACTTGTCTTGATTATAAAGTAGCTCGGAAATCATGATCCTTTTCAAAAGTAATTAATGCCTGCTGGTCATTTCACATGAGTCAGGACACTGCTCCCCACGGAGTACAGCACATGAGACGGGAAGAGCACCTGTGTTACCCAAACAGCTACGTCACTGCTACAGTGTAAACCACCGACCTACAAGGGGGTTTGTCAAGAAGCAGACCGTGGAAATGTGGTGTCTGTCACAATACTTCTGAGGTGGGAGCAGCCCAGTGTGTCTTCCCTTTCTTCCCGTCTCAGTTCAGTGTGAGGTGGAGGGAAGGCCACCGGCTGCAGCCCCTGCTTCCTTCCTTCCTTCCACATTTCCCAGTCTTCCGTCTCCACGCAAAGCCTGTGCTGGCCTCCTGGGAACGCAGCTGCCTGGACCAGTGAGGCTCTGCAGCAGCTCAGCATCAGGGTCTGAATTCCAGTGTATCCCTACGTCCTTTTCAATCAGGAGGCAGAAGTTCCTATTTGGATGTATTCCATGTCTGGACCAGGATGCCGTAGTCACCTCATGGAACCTCTCCCACCACAAATACCCTGGAGGAGGGGCTTATAAAAGATTAAAACTGCAATTTAAAAATTCCTCTTCTTCCCCCAGCAAAGCAGCATGCTGCTCAAGTGGATGGAAAGAATCTAGGAAGGCAAGGTACGGCTACTTCAGTCTCAAGCACAACCTAATCCTTGCCCAGGGATGTGGGGTTAACTGCAAATGGATGTGGACAAGCCAGGAACTTAAAAACAGTCAGCAACTTCTTTCACATAAGCAGCTTTCTTGGGAAATTTTCCTGCAATTCCATGGTGCTGACACCTTTCACTACAGGAAAGAGGTAACCGGCTTCCTTTTCTAAGTAGGTGTATGGATCTTAGCACAGCAAAGACTGTCTAAGCGGATTCCTATTTCCTTTTCCATTCTCCGTTTGAACTATACAGTAGGTTTTCCACCCTGAGCTCAGGGCTCTAATTATTAGTAAGGCTCAGAAATGACAACCCAAACAACACACAGTCCACTCCCATTTCAACACTGTTCTTTTCGCCGCCATCAGACGATCCCAGATGGTGCTGCAGCCTCCGAAGCAGATAATCCAGTTCTTAAGCTGTGGTTAACAGTTCTTAACCAGGAACCCTAGTTAAGCTTCTCACGCTGAATCTGGTAGTAACATGCCTGGAAAAATTCAAAACAAATCCAAGTTTTCCTTTTAAGACTAGGGAAGGAACAATCCCTTATTAACACAGATGCCCACATATTCACTCACTCATGCTCTTCTTCCCTGTGACTCCATCCAATGCCTATGTGCAGCCTAGTTGTAATTAACAACAACACAATTGTACATATGTCCCTCTATTTCTGAAGCAAGGCTATATCAGCTGTGTACTAGTCTTTACTAGTACATTCACTAGTGACTGGGAGGTCTGAAGGGACACAAGGACATGTGTGACCAGAGTTCCCCGAGACAGCTCAGGACAAAGGATCTGAGTGCCCCTGCACACGGCAAGTCAGAATTTCCAAGAACGCATTTCGGGAAGCATGTTCAGGGATCCTTCGGTGGTCGTACTTAGGAGTTACAAACTACAACGCACGCCACACCTGGGTGACGGACGCACGCTTTCCACTCTTGAGTTTGGTTTCCTGGAATGAATTCCAGGGAGTGGGATCCAGAGTCAAACACACCAACACTTTGCGGTTGTTGATCAGAATATTAATAACCTCTCGGAACTGTTCACACACGAGCAGTTGAACCGCGTGTACCCCACTGTCAGCAATGTGGGAGAGTGACCTCACTGCAATCCCACCAGCACTGGGTGAAGCGGAACACAGATCTGCTGGTATTTTAGGCACAACAAGCTTCGGTTTGGACTTCTAGGATTTTGAGTGACTCTGAGCATTTGTCCTCACGTACATTTACTTATTTTCCTTTGGAATGCTTCATACTCTTCAAGGAAATACTAATAAAGTAAATTGTAGACAGTATGTGCTCTACTTTCTCTCTCTCAGTTTATATAACAGAAATCTTCATGAAAAAGTTTAAAAGTTAGTTCAAGCCACAAACCTGATGGTCAGCTCTAAGGTTTTGCTCATTTTAACGGCCCCGTCTTTCCTTTGCTCATCCTTTTTCTACAAACCCCACAGCACACATGCCTTGCTGCCTCAGCCTACCTCCAAGACAGCTGCAAATGACAATAATGCTTTTTTGACATTTATTAAATATCTTTACCAATTTTAGTTTGCATCTTCCATTTCTAATGTGAAATTGTATTACTGTAATGTTAATATGAACATTATCCTTTCCATTAGGGACTTTCTATTCATGTGACCATAACATACTACTTCACATTAAATATTATAATTTTTAAGATTTTATTACTTGGCAGTGTAGGTCTGATTTGTCCTAATTTAATGTATTACCATGCTTTTAGTACCAACAACATATAGTCTGAAGGCATTTAGTCTACTCTGAGAGGCAACTCAGACCCAGAAAGACAAATATGGTATGTATTTGCTTATATGTGGATATTAGCTGTTAAGTCATGGATAAGCAAGCTACAATCCATACAACTACAGAGATTAGGTACAGAGTAAGGGACTAGAGGGGAGATGGATCTCCCTAGGAAGCAGAAATGGAACAGATAGTTACGGATGGGTCAGGGGGAGGGGGATGGGAGGGAGGGAGGGAGGGAGGAAGGGAGAGATGTGGGGAAAGACAGCCCAAACTACGGGCTTGTGAGGTCTAATCCAGTAGACGCTTCCTAAATGAAAATCCGCAGATGAAGGCAATTTGACTGATATCACCAAGTAACGGAGACAGACAGAGCTCCTACTGGCCATCTGTCACCAAATGAAGCTTCCAATGCCAGGACTGGGTTACATCTGAGCTTTTGGCCAAAGGGACCCCTGGAAACCCCCAAACAACTCAGGTTGTTGCCAATGCTTTTGGTGGCTCTCCACAAACCGATGGCAAGGCCCTACTCATTGCTGAAGTCAACACCTGCACAACTCACTGACCGTGGAAGAGTCGAGCTGGTGCCTACCCACTGCTGAAGTCAACACCCACACAGCTCACTGACTATGGAGGAGTCGAGCTGGTGCCTACCCAGAGCCTTCATCCCTGCTGACTAGTGTTCAGGGTACTGGAAGGAACTCTGAACACGACCAAAAGAGAAACATCAACCCCTACAAACGCATCCATCTATAAGAGTGACCTACCTGCAAGAACACATTTCGGAGAAGCATCTCTAGTGATCCCAAAGTACTAGCACGAAGCTTGTAGGAGTATCTAACCAATACCTGATTTGAGTTGAGGCCCATGTGGTGGATGGAAAGAAAATGGCCTCCAAAGGGAGTGGCACTATTAGGAGGTGTGCTTTTGTTGGAGCAGGTGTAGGTAGTCTTGTCGAGGAAGTGTGTCACTGTGGAGGTGGGCTTTGAGGGTTCATATATGCTCAAGCCACACCCAGTGAGACAGTCCACTTCCTGCTGCCTGTATATCAAGGTGTAGCAGCTCCTTCTCCAGAAACATGTATTCATGCACACTGCCATGCTACCCGCCATGATGATAATGCTCTAAACCTCTGAAACTATAAGCTGCCACCTCAACTAAATGTTTTCCTTTATAAGAGTTGTGTCATGGTGTCTCCTTACAGCAATAGAAACCCTAACTAAGACCGCCCACTCCATGAAATGGAACCCATACCCAATGCTGCTTGGGTGGCCAAGAACCACTAGATACTAGACACGCCAGGGACCTAGGGAAAAACCAAATACTGCTGTTCTGCTCAAGGAACATAAAAATGAATGACTCCTGATGACATTCTGCTACACTCATAGATCAGTGCCTTGCTTAGCCATCAGAGAAGCCTCCTCCTGCAGCAGACAGGAACTAATACAGAGACCCGCAGCCAGACAATATGCAGAGAGTGAGAGACCTTGGAACACTCAGCCCTAAAAGGGATGTCTCCATCAAATCTCTCCTCTCAGGGCTCGAGGAACCCTGCAGAAGAGGAGGCAGAAGAGTATGAGAGCCAGGAGGGATAAAGGCACCAGGGAATCAAGGCCTTCCAGACGCGACAGGATTGATGCACGCATGAACTCAGAGACCATGGCATGCACAGGGCCTGCACACGTCTGCCCCATATGGGGTCCCAGAACTGAAAGGAGAGTGGACACAGACCCCCATCCCTAACCCAGAGGCTATCGCCAATTGAGAGCCAATGAAAAACTGGTTTTCTCCAAGCGAGTCTCACTAGGAAAGCAGACCACGCTTAAGGGCAGGTACCATGACCAGCAGTAGATGGCCAACACAAAATGAACTCAATAGTATCAGTGGAGTTTCTTTGTCTCATAATGTTAAGTCAGGGCTTTTGTTTTTTCTTAACCTACAGGTCATTTGCATCTATATTATAGCTTCCAGTTTTGTGTTTTTACAAGATTCCTGTGTGTGAACAAGTGTGTCTCTGTGTCTATGTGTTTCTTGTGCTTTTTCTTGTTTTTGTTTTGCCCTATTCCAATCTGCTTGTTTTGTATTTATCTTACTGTATTTACTATTGTTCCTTAGATGCCTGTTTGATTTCTAACAAGAGACAGAAAGGGTGTGGATCTGGATGGGAAGATAGGAGGGAACTAGGAGGAATGCGGAGGGGGGAGACCATAATCAGAATATATTGTATGAAAAGATCTATTTGTAATAAAAGAAAACAGTGAAGTCTACACTGAATTTTTCCATAAAGAACAGAGTGGCTCAGGCACGGTGGCTCTCCCTTGCAACTGTAGCCCTTGGGAAGCGCTGGCGGAAAGGTGACTAAGAGCTCCAGGCTAACCTGAGCTATAGAGTAAGACCCCATTCTCAAAACAACATCCCCCCCCAAAAAGAAGAAAATGAGGAAATGTGGCTACTGAATGATTTATAATAGGGTAGATGACGGGCAGATTAAGGTTCAACACTGTTAAGTGCTACACTCACCTTCAAGGTGGTGAACATTATGCCTTGCTCCCCATGCTGGAGATAGGGGTCCATCAGATCCTCAATGAGGTGGACTTCAGAGCCTAAATTCCGAATCCTGTTCCAGACAGAAAAGGATGAGAAGTTCACTCTGCTTCAGGCAGACTTTCCTTTTCTGTCAACTGATGGTGGCAGAGAAAGAACAGCGTAACACAAAGACAGCAGCGTAGAGCAGTGCCTCTCAACCTTCCTAGTGCTGAGACCCTTTAACACGTGTGTGTGACCCCACCATAAAATTATTTCACTGCTACTTCCTAACTGTAATTTTGCTACTGTTAGGAGTCAGAACGTAAACATCTGACACACAGGATACCTGATGTCATTTGACCCCGCAGTAGTTGTGACCCACAGGTTCAAACACTGCCATTGTGGAATGGGTTAAGAGAAGTGGATTTCTAGTCTAATGGTGGCATCTTGCTATCGTCCATTCCAGAGAAGCAAAGGGCAGACTTGGAAAACAAACAGTGCCAGAGTAGATAACAATGACCTCAGAAAAGACTGGATACCTGGCCCGTAGCACCACATATAAGAAGACAGGGAACAAGTCATCCATGGACCACAGGAAGTCCTCCTGCAGTGAGGCCAGGACACTCTGGGAGATCTCTTCAAAGGTCTGCTGAATGACTTTAAGTTTGTCTGACGGAGTAAATGTTGTGCTGTTGTGGAAACAAAGTACAAAAAGATAGCCTAGATTTTCCTGATAAAGCCATCTCTTACTCATTTTTAGAAAAAGAGTCTCTCTTGGGTCTCACATGTCTCAAATTAGACACCATAGGCAACCACAGGGTGGTGGGGAAGACCTCTGCAATCCTACAGTGTTTGGGCAAAGACGCCTCCAGCTGTCAGAGATTCCCGTGGGAGAACTCTGACAGAATGCTCCCTTCGATCCACTGGATCAAAGGGATCTCTTCTCTGAATTAGAAGCTGGTTAATTTCCATTTGGCTAAAGACAGGAGCACACAGGTGAGTCTCCAGGTAGGCTCTCCACGCCTTGGAAAACACAAGGGTATTTTAGAGTGAAACAGCCCGCAAGTTTCCAGAGAGACCTGGCCATCTTCCTGTTAATTCTCACAACACCCAGGCATGGAGAGAATGACGCGGAGAGAAGGGGCGGGGACACGTTCTTTCTGCCCGCCCACAGACTGACCACGACCTGACTGTGCGACTTGTCAACAGCATCGGCATTACCTGATCTGCTGCAGGCACTCCACCGCAGAGGCAAAACAAGCGTCTTTTGTGGTTGGCAAAACCTGCAGAGGGAGAGCGACCGTCAGAGAGGCATCTTCCCCCACAAGAAAATGAATGGTCCTGTGGGGCCCGACAGCTGGTGGGAACTGACATTAACCCGAGCATCACTCACGGAGAGTGGAACACTTCTCCGCAAAAAAGAGCATGTTTGGTGAGAAGTAAACTCCACTATACCTTTTTGCTCTCTCCCAGGATTGACAGGGTTGCTGGCCAAAATTTCCTACAATGAAACCATCAATTGTTAATAGACCATTTTGGTAGATACACCCCCTTTAAAAAGGCGATCGTTATCTTGGTTTCCCTGTTCCCACTAAAAACAAGTTCTCTAAAAATTGGTTCTCAGTTTTATGTTCTTATTTCCATTTTTCCTAAGTTTAGTAGGTATCATGGAAATGATTTAAGAGTGTGAATAAAATTCCCGAAAAGAAGCTGTGTCTAGCTGTGAACGAAAAACTCCTGTTAGACGTCTGTGTCTGCAGAGCCTGAAGGACTGACTGGAATTCCAGTGCTGTGACAATAGTGGAATCCTGCAGGTTCAGAGGCTGGTTACTTTCTCTTGGACTAGTTTTAGCAATAAAAGTGTGAGCAGCCATTCCTGGCCCTGCTCTGTACCATCACACAACATCTTGGGTCGATGGAGTTGCTCCCCCATCTCAATGTACCCGGTCTCTCTCTGGTGTACCCACCAACGCATTTTAAACCATCTTTGTTGTGTAAAACAATACAAATCCCATAAATCTGCTTCCATGCTGACACATGGGGCTTGGGGTAACCTAAATCTTGTAGTTCCCTGTAAGATGAGGGCTGTGGTTTTTATGTTGACAATAGCATCTACCATATCCCAAAGAGGTCTGGCATTCTATATTCCAGTCATCTCACACTACAGCCCAGAATGCTTCCTTCATTTACTTTTATCACACTTTTATTGCTAAAATAGTTTATGAGAAAAAATCAACTTCTCATACAGCATGAATACATAATTCTTGGGTGGGTTGGGGATCAGCTTTATCACTGCTCTAGAAAGGATGATCATGTGATTCCCCAGAACAAGAACCAATGGTCTGAGATAGAAAGAAAACTTTTAGGATCTGAAATTCTAAATTGCAAATGAGGGAAGGAAAAAGAGGCAAGGAACACCAAGGATTTAAAGAAATTAACTTCTTCTACAGAACAGGAATATAAATTATGCATCTTCAGTAGGTCAGACGAGCCATTTAGTTCACATGATAATGAACATGTTCAGATGAATAAGCAACTTCATAACTATCTGCGAATATTCTCAGAAATGAAGACCATGAGCAGGTCGGAAAACGACACACACATACACATAGGTGCTGAAGGATTTTCAGTTCCAACTTTGGTTCTCTCCCGACGGTACCAACCTCTGCACTCCGAGAAAGCCCAGGAGAGCGATATCCGCTTGCTTGTTTAGGCGAAGCACACACTCCCAGTAAACGTCTTCCTCGCGGTCATTGTCCAGGGCGTAAAGCATGAAGAGCGGCGGGTAGAGCCGCGGCAGCAGCACAGGGAGGACTAGGCCAGAACTCGTTACTACGTAACTACAACCAAGGAGTGGGAGGGCGGGAGGGAGCGTTAACACGGGTTCAGAGACGAGCGTCCTCTCCAGACTACAAGGCTCACAGGACGGTTTGTGGAGAGCTGCTCTATACACCTGAGCTGACTGCCTTGGGCCAACTGTCAGACAGAAAGCAAACTGAAATCTCTCTTGCTTCCATCCTGAGGCTGCTCCTGCGGGGTCCCCTAACTCAGCACACGTCTCCTTTGCTCAGCAGCCTTCATGCCTGGCTGTGTGCAGCTGCTCCTTCCTGGACAGTGACTGGTACCACTAGGAACCTTGGAGGGGTCACTGAGGAAATGAGGAATGGGGCCTGGGGAAAGCACTATCTTTGGGGTTCTTCGGGAGTCCATGCAGCCCGCACCCCACGTCTTCACCACCTCACCCAGCTCAACTTACCCCGGCTCTGGGGACTCGGATGTGGAATCTGATTTCCCAGTGCAGAAGGACCTCCTTCCGGTGGGTGGAGGAGCAGACAGAGGAATTGTGCTGCCTTCTTCAGGAAGCTCAGGAAATAAGAACCTAGCAATGATTGAAAACAAACCAGAAAATTCTATGTCCAGAGCAGCTGACAAAAGGAATTATCAGTTTCTAGTAGCTGAGCTACCTAAGGGCCTATGAAATCAAAATGTATCGTTAACTATTTTAGAACCCTGAGACTCTCAAATGATGATTCTTACAGAATGGAAATGCAGTGGTTGTGAAGGGGACTCCCACACAGCGTGTGTGTGTGTGTGTGTGTGTGTGTGTGTGTGTGTGTGTGTCCGTCCTTCACTAAGCAGGAAGGAAAGTTAAAACGGCTGCTTTCTGACTCGGGCAGGAGAACAGCAGCAAACGCCCTTGCAGGTCCATTCTTAAGAGAAAAGGGGAGTCTGGGTTAGAATGGGCTAGGGTGCAGTGGTAGAGGAGGTAGGGGAGGAGGGAGGAGGGGAGGGTATCTGTCCCGGAGGACAAAGGACTGCCTCTGGATAGAGGGAGACAGACATGGCACATGGGCAAATGGCGATTTATAAAGGTAGAGGGAAAAAAAAACCGTGTTAGGATGAGGTGTTTAATTTTAATTGGACATGTTAATTAGATGAGCCAAAGGGGGCTTTTGATTGACAGACTTTGGTAGTCAGCCTCAGGAAAGGTGGCCAAAAGGGAATAGACCTTGGGGGTGGCTTTAGAAATGGAATCTAGGAATTTATTAAGGCGAGGGAATGGGGGAGAAAGACAAGGCCAGCCAAAGCCACATGCTCAAGTGGGCTAGTGTCCCTTCAGGTCAGGTGACATTTCCAAAAGCCCTCCTGAGCAGGGGCTTCGTTCTGTCCAGTAACTAAGGAGTCCTCACCTCCCCACAATACACACGTCTTCCTGGTAAGTCTCACTTGAGGCCAACTGGTATCAACTCTAACCAGACACTTGCATTGACTCTGAACATCAGTCTCAGAACGGAACAAGAGAACTATAGCGATCTAAATGTGCATTTCAAAAGCCTTTTCTAAAATGCACTTGTGGAGAATTAAATGATGATAAGGGACTAAAAATTATTAAGGATTTCCTAGTTTTGCTTTTCCTCTGTGCCTTGATTTTTTTTTGCTCTAACTCAGTGGTCATGACCACAAACTGGTCCCATGTCAGATATTTACATTATGACTCATAACAGTAGCAAAATTACAGTTATGAGGTATCAACAAAACAATTTTATGTGGGGTGCCCACAGCATCAGGAAGGTTGAGAACACTGCTCTAGGTTTTTATCTCTGACCTCTGGTATGTTGGTAGGGTCTACCTTAAGTAAGTTGTCCGCTTTATTCCAGATACTTAACTCTTGGCCTTTCAAGAGTTGTTGTCATTCTGCCTATTTTTGTCACCCACCTCTGCTCTAAATGTATAGTTGGGAATATTAAAAACACAAAGTAGAGAAAGCTCTGTTCATCACACATACTAGTTAAGGTTGGAGCTGAAGCACTTGCATTTCTGTAATCTTTTCCCTAGACACACTGCCCTCTCCACACCTGACACATTCCAAAGGTGCTCAGCAATTCTGAGCTTGGTGATACAAGGAAATTCCTGGGTGACGCAATAGAGAAGTCATTTGTTGGTTTAAACCCAGCCTCCAAGCTCCAGTGGCTGCTGCCCGAATCTGTCTTCTTCTGACAGTTACGGCAGTTACTGAGGACTCATTTCACCCTGCTGGTCTCTGCTCAACACTTCCTGCTCAGACGGGCACGCAGACCCCAGGCAGTTACTGAGGACTCATTTCACCCTGCTGGTCTCTGCTCAACACTTCCTGCTCGGACGGGCACGCAGACCCCAGGCAGGCAACAGCCCCTCTTCTGGCCCCAGCCCGCCTCCTTCCTTGGTGTTCTCGAAAGAGCTCATCACGCTGGCACACTGCACGTGTTATCTGCTCTTCCTCACCCTGGCTCGTAAACTGAACGAAAACAGGTGTCGTTCCCCCCCCCCCCCCTTCAATGTTTTGCTTGGTTGACAGGCTGGAGTGCTCAGCTGGCACTACTGAGTAAATGTGTATATATGGAGCTGTAGAGAAGGGACTGGACATGTCCTCAGAGACCAACTTTGCAGTGAACTCTATCTGTTCTGTGGTTAGGTTTTGGACACCTGATCTAGCCTAGAAGATAAACACAAACAACACTGCGATATTTTATACCAAATTAGACTTGGCAAACCAAACACACATTTATTTTAGCCTGCACTTACATTTAATGAGAACACTAATAAAGCAGTAAGAATCAATGGCTAGGGCTCATCTTTTTCAATGTACAAGCATGAGCTAATTAGAAATGTACTTCCACTATTTAATCTATTTAAGGATCTGCAGCATAAAACCATTCTCTCGATGAATACTTCCTATGATAGAGCGGACACTCGGGCATCTCACAAAGCTGTAACACGTAGCTTTGGGTTGAAGACGCCCCGTCTTAACAGAACACTCTGGGTTTTCAAACATCAGGGTAATGCTCTCTTACCTCACGAGCTGGAAGATCCGCTTGAGGTAGGACTTAATCTCCTTGACAGCCTCCTGCAGTAACCGCCGGTTGGCGCCCACACCCACGTACGTCATTCTATACACGGCCACCAGGGTCTCCACCAGCCTGCCCAGCGGGTGCAGAGGGGTGTCACAGGCCTGGGGGGCAGGGGCAAGGACGTCGGTCAACATGCAGCAAGAGCAGCAGAAACCAGTCCACAACAAACCCTTCACAAGGAATGAACAGTTTCCCCAATACCCGGAGCCAACTGGGGGGCAGGAAAAAATAACTTAACTCTGTAAATATAGAGTCAATCTAAACTGTAAGGAGCTAGAGTTTACTGTTATCTGAGACAGGTCTCACACTGTGGCCCAGTAGGAACCACCGTCCCTATTTGCTTTTCTTCAAGGTAGCACTCCATACACATTTGTGACCTGTTTTATTTTTGCTTTCCTTTTTATATATCTCAAAGATTTTCTTTCTAAATTGTGCGTGTGCGTCTGAGTGCAGGTGCTCACAAAGGCCGACTGCTCGGAGCCCCTGCAGCTGGGGTTACAGGCAGCTGAGGGATGCCTGATGGGGTGCTGGGGCCTCTGCTCTCGGCTCGGCCGTCTCTCCAGCACCCACAATACTTACTGCTGTTTGGCTGTTTGTTTTGGAGACAGGGTCCCGGTGTGCAGCTTAGGTTGGCCTCAAACTTGTCATCCTCCTGCCTTAGCTTCTCAGGGGCTAAAATTACAGCAAGGTGCCACTGTGCCTGGCTGTCTTTTGGTAAGTTAAAAATGTTAAAATCTTTCTCGTAGTGGTATTCTCTATCAGGATTTCATTTTGTCCTTTTTTATGGCTAAACAGTTTTCTACTGTAGAAAAATTAGTGGTGGTGGGGGATTGTGGTTAACAATATTGTATAGCTCAAAACAGACAGAAGAAAGGATTTGGATCCTGAAATGATCAATATATAATATATAAATGTACTGAAACATCATACTGTTCCCCACAAAAATGTAATTACTGAGAGGTCTAAAATTCCCCCATTTTACAACCAGATCTAGGTTTCAGGTTTTGTTTTTTTTTTTAAGCGCAAACAAGTTTCAGTTTCTTAAACAAAGGGCTATTAATCAAACAACACCCCTGACAGCAGGAACGAGAGAGAGAGAGAGAGAGAGAGAGAGAGAGAGAGAGAGAGAGAGAGAGAGAACACACACAAGGCTTAAATCAGCCCCACAGTATCACAAGACACAGTGACCAGCAAAGGACCTTTCCTGTAAACCCCTGAAACAGGCCCGGACTTGCCCAAATATGTCCACAGATAAAAAACCAGAACCTCAGCCTATCCAAACTTGCTAACATAACTGCTGCCTGCCTAACCAATTACATTTGAGATGACCTGAAAATACCCCCAGC
The DNA here is from genome assembly GCF_949786415.1 of Peromyscus eremicus. Lineage (NCBI taxonomy): Eukaryota > Metazoa > Chordata > Mammalia > Rodentia > Cricetidae > Peromyscus > Peromyscus eremicus. Next base: position 51,415,534 of record NC_081429.1, on the reverse strand, counting down.
TGTGCTTAAAGGGGGCCTGCACGCTCCTCTAGGGGTCGTCACCATTTTGTAAGGGTGAACAACCGCACGTACGCCGGCATATAGACCCTCTTTGTTCTTGCACACTCTTTGAGTCTGGGGTCTTCTTCAGCGTTTCCTTGGACCCTACATTATTTTCTGTCCATTACAAACAACCAAACAAAATTAGAGCCAAGTACAGTGGCTAAAGCCTGTGACCTCAGCATTTGGGAGGCTAAGGGAGGAGGAGTGTCCTGAGTTCAAGGTCAACCTGGGCTACATGGTGAGACAACTTTTTTAAAAAGTCAAAGATTTAGCAAACAAAACAAAGTAAAACCCAGATTGGGTTAGCATTTGAACGATGACTTTGTTTGTTTTGGAGGGTTTGGGGGGTGAAGCGGGGGTGAGGCAGGCTTCATGAAGCTTAGGCTGGCTTCAGAATTATGAGCAGATGGTCTTGAACTCCTGGTCTTCCCAGTGCTGAGACTTCAGGTGTGTATGACCACACCCAGCTGATCCACAGCCCTTTCACCATTAACTGACAAAAGCGAGGTCATCATTTTGACTTGTTACCTTTATTAAATACTTCTTGATGTTGTCATATTTCTCCACAGAGAAGGCACCAACGTGCTGGGGAATGTACTCCAAACTCTCTAGCGTCTGAGTCTGTGAGCGGCTTAACATTTCTGGACTGTGAAGAGGAGAAAGTCCAGCATTTCACATGAGAAAGCAAAACAGTTGTAATTGTGCACATCAAACAGTCACCAGCTGAGGAGGAAATGGAGTATCTTGCTCAACGTGGCTGACCTGCTTCTCTGAGCATCCACTGACCTAGCACAGGCCCCCATGATCATCAATGGCAGATGACCTGCTGTTACATAAATCTATTCAAAACAGCATGTGACATTACTTCGTGTCAACTACCAGAAATCATGAAAAGAAAAAGCAATAAGGGAAGAGCTAAAAATAAATAAAGGAATGAGCAAAGAAAGAGATGAGAATGGGTTAGAGAAACAAGGCCTCACTGCCACAGCAAGGAGCGTGGGTAACCTCAGGGGCCCATACGTTAAGGAAGCCCATGCAATTCTACTCCAGTTTACCTTTATCACACATTTCCTGGCGTCATTATACGTTGAAGGTCAAAATTTGAATTTTCTTTAATTGCTGGATATTGGAAAGCAATTAACAGATGCAAATGAAAAGTAGCATAAACCTAACTTTTAAAAGATCAACTGTTTGCATCTATGCACAAAGAGCAAACTAAGCACTTCTTGATATTTTAATTTTTTACATTTACTTTATGCATAGAAATGTTTTGCCCGAGTATGTGTGTGTGTTTACCATATGTGTGCCTTGTGCCCACCTATGTCAGAAGAGGGTCCCATCCCCTGGCACTGGAGTTACAGGCAATTGTGAGTCACCATGTGGGTCCTCTACCAGAGCAGCCAGTGCTCTAAGCCACTGAGTCCTGAGGGCTCCAGGAGCACTTCCTGCTGTTTACAGCAAGGAACAGTGCCACCAACCACCTGCAAGCACCCTCGGACTGCTCGGGGGCTAGAAATTCAGTTGCCTGCTTAGGAAAAGGGAAGAAAGGCTGACGGAGAAAGGGAGAAAAGAAAAGAAGAGAGAGAAAGACAAATGAAAATTCATCTGTAATTTTCCTCTAGTGTTCTGGAAATGTTGGGCTGCAGACTCCTGCTGAGACTGAGCACACCCACACCCACGGTGGCACCCACATGTGCTGCACACTTTTCTCTAGCCACCTTCAAGATCTTTCTTTTCGAATGTGAAAGTGATGCTTCTGAACATGATTACCTCTGACTTTCCCCAAGAAATGCCCAGCTCCTTAAATTTACAGGTTCATGTCTTTTACCAAACTACAAACCTTTCTCAACCATTATTGCTTCAAAAATTTTGTCCACCTCATATCATTACTTCTTTTGTAGAATTTTTGTTGTTGTTGTTGTTGTTTGTTTGTTTTGGTCCTCTGGGAGAACACTAGTGCTCTTAACCACTGTGCATCTCTCCAGCTCTTCTCTAGTACACACATTTAAACCCATCAGTTCTCCAGGCCCTGTTCATCCCAGCCCCAGCCAGGGTTTCCTGTGCTGCTGACACCAGCTGGTCCTCCTGACCTACGCCCAAGTTCACCGTCTCTTCCATCAGCTCCCCACTCCTGCTCCCAAGCCCACGCCGAGCTCCTCAGGTGACTGCACTTTTCAAATCTAAATCTTGAATTTGGTTCTCTCTTTCTTTCTTCTCAGGTCACCCCACCCAGATAGGGTTCTCTGCATAGCCCTGGCTGTCCTAGAACTCATTCTGTAGACCAGGCTATCCTCAAACTCAGAAATCTGCCTGCCTCTGCCTTCTGCTGCTGGGATTAAATGCATGCACCACCTCTGCCTGGAGACTTGGTTCTTCTTTATGTCTTCTGTTTCTTTGATGATAATTTCATTTTAACATCTGTTTCAAGGATGGCTGTGACTGCTTACCAGAGCATTTCTGCCATCCCTGTTTTTAAGTTTTTGCCAGCTAACCCCAACATTGTCCATCTCTGGCCCAGGCCCGAAGATTATCCGCTCTCCAATGAGTCAAGTCATCTCTTCAGCACAAAATTTTGGCCTTTAAACAAATAATCTCAGCAATGAAACTATGCATGCCAAGGCATTAAAATGACCTCTTTGTTTTCACATAGAAAGGCTCAAAATGTTGGGCAAGAGATGGCTCACGGGTTAAGACTGCACTGCTCTTGTAGAGGCTCCTAGCTAGGTTCCCAGCGATCATAGGGTGGCTCAAAAATGCCTGTAACTCCAGCTCCAGGGCATCCAAAGTTGCTGGCTTCCGCAGGTACATGCATCGTATGCACATGCCTACCACACACACACACACACACACACACACACCATACATACACACACACACCCCATACATACAACACACACACACACACCATACACACATACACCCCCCCCCCACACACACCATACAAACACCCAAATTAAAAATAAAAATGAATCTTACAAAAAAGAAGAGCTCAGTAAATATAGTTCAGCACAAGTTCAGACTAAAGGTCAAAACTACTATGTGATATGAGGAACCCATGCCTATGCAGCCCATGTGCACTGATTCTATTGAATGCAGTAAGGTTTCTTCCTGAGGAGCCTAGAGTCTCTAGGTGCCTGAATCAACAATCTCAGCCTACCCAAACTAAAACAACGCCAACAGCACAAGTGAAGGGACCAAGGAGAGAGAGGGAGACAGAGAGGGGGAGAAAGAGAGAGTTGGCACAGTGGCCCACGCTGTATCACACGTGAACAGACACAAAAGGAGAGAGAGAGTGTTGGCACAGTGGCCACGCTGTATCACACGTGAACAGACACTAAAGGAGAGAGAGTGTTGGCACAGTGACCCATGCTGTATCACACGTGAACAGACACTAAAGGAGAGAGAGTGTTGGCACAGTGGCCCACGCTGTATCACACGTGAACAGACACTAAAGGAGAGAGAGTGTTGGCACAGTGGCCCAAGCTGTATCACACGTGAACAGACACTAAAGGAGAGAGAGTGTTGGCACAGTGGCCCACGCTGTATCACACGTGAACAGACACAAAAGGAGAGAGAGAGAGAGTGTTGGCACAGTGGCCCACGCTCTAACACACATGGACAGACACTAAAGCTCAAGATCCTGGGAAGGAGGTTATTGACTTCTCGAAGGAGAACTTACTTTGTTTCCCTAGGGCTCTCCTCGAGGTTTGCAAAGAAGCCTCACTACTATCGCCCTTCCCCGAATCTCATCAGCAGGCCTGTGCAGTCAGCTAAAGGTGTGCACGCTGTCCTCTGTGTCCAGCTTCAGGTGTCATTTCTCCATCAAGCTCCTTTTCTGAACACGGCTCTGCAGACAGCCTGCAGTGCTGAGCCTTTCCTTGCTCAACCCTTTGCTGGATGCTCACTGATTAGGCTGCACGGGGCAGAAGGCTGGCTTGCAGAAACCAGGAGGAACAGAGGCCACCAAGCCTGGCACACCAGGAGTTTCTGCCACCCACATTTCTCCCATAGCTGGCAGGGCTGCAGCCCTAGGCAAAATTTATAGCCATACTGCCCCTTCCTCCAGAGAGCCTTCTGACTGACAATGAGCTGAGTTCCAGGCTCAAGGGGTAAAACACACTTTCCTTCCTCTCCAAGGGCGTTCTGCATGGGAGTGCCGCCCTCACTGACTCTCGGCTACATGTGTGCTGAGCGTACAAACCTGACTACTGCCTGGTTCCAGGTTCTGACTTCACATGCTCTGCCGTGTGCTGTCTGCTCACCTGTCTCTGTGCTGGCGTCGACTGGTGGTCAGGGCCACGGCGATGTTATCCCACGCTTTCCAAACTTCCCCTTGGCCTGGGCCCTCGCAGCCCAGCTGGCGCCAACACTCATCGAACACTGCTCTCCATTTCTCCTCGGCGGCCACTGCCAGGGTTCCCAGCTTCCTGCTAATAAGGCCACACCAGCCTCTAGTCATCACACCTCTGTGAAAAACCATCCCCAAGAAGAAAAACTTCCTAATACACAACTCAAGATACTTTGTGAGCCAAAGTGCCAATACACCAGTGGGAGTTCTATCTCAAAAACACTGGAAGAAAATTTAGAAGGGTGGGAGGCAGAGGCAGGTGGATCTGTGTGAGTTCGAGGCCAGCCTGGTCTACAAAGTGAGTTCCAGGACAGGCACCAAAGCTACACAGAGAGACCCTGTCTCGAGAAAAAAAAAAACAAAAAACCAAAAAAAAAAAAAAAAACCCAAAAAAAAAAACCCCCACCCCCTCCCCCCCCCAAAAAAAAACAAAACAAAATTTAGAAGGGATTTACTTTGGTTAATTAGTGTTTTTAATTTGTTTACCAGATACTAATGCATATGGACTGTCACATATAACAGTATTGACTCTGACTTCCCCATTTCTACAGAATTGACTTTGGAAAATAGACTCCTAAAAAATGTGGTTTTCTGTACTTCAAACATTTTATGGTAAGAATTGTGAACTGTGTTACATACAGGTTTCTAAAAATACTTTGAGAACAAATAAACAAAAAGTCAACATGGACAGAAAATGCAGTAAGTTCTCACTGGGACAGAGAATGTGAAATGATACTAAATGTCAGAACATTGTCCAAGAACGGAATCCTATGAGACTTCTGAGTGCTTAGGAGAAAAATCCGAGAAAATAAGACAAGAGTCTTGTGACGAGTTTCTTCAAAACACGGAACTGATCTTGGAATGTTTTAGTGCTCTTCCTAGGTGTGGCACACAGGAGTGAGCTTACTTCAGATTACTCAGAGTATTGTTAGTTACTCATATGCCTCTATGGAAAAACATGTTTTTGCCACATGCAGCTTTTCCTTGTGATTGTCCACCATACACATGAAACCGTTCTTAACCCTCAGAACATAATCAGTGGTTCTTAACCTTCCTAATGCGGCAACTCTTTAACATAGTTTCTTATGTTGTGGTGACCCCAAATCATAAAATTATTTCCATTGCTACTTCAGAACTGTAATTTTGCTACTGTTATGAATTACAATGTAAATATTCTTGGGGACAGAGGTTTTGATAAAGGGGTCGCAACTCACATGTTGAGAACCACTGGTATAAATTATTTGATGTTCTGAATAAAGACTTTAGTCCACCTCATTTTTCAGCTCCATTTTCCTATGTCCCACTGCCTCTATACCAGTAAACACCAAAATATAAAAACAAATCTAAAAAAACAAAAATCAACCACCAAAACAACAACAACAAAGAGTGTGTAGTCCACAGCTGCAATCTTAGTCTTCAGGAGTCTGAGGCAGGAGGATTAAGAGTCCAAGGCCAGCCAGGGATACACAGTAAGACATCTCAAAAACCAAAGAATCCAAAGCTTAAGATGCAATCAATAGAGAAAACACAACCCAAAACTTGAGAGAACAAATTATACTTAGATTCTGCTTTTTCTTCATTGATGCAGGTTGTACTGGTGTGTGTGTGTGTGTGTGTGTGTGTGTGTGTGTGTGTGTGTATGCACACCTGTGTGCACCCTTCCCAGCAGAGTCATTTCCAAATCTGCAACTCTGAAACACCTCTGCACTATGACTTATACTTTCAGCCAGGATTACAGATGTAGCCATCTATACAGCTGACAAGCAGTAATTTATGGAAGTTATAGCTTGTTTAAAAAGGACAATTGTAAAAACTTGAATTTGCCTTAAAATATTAAGCTACTTTGATGAAAGCAAGACAACTCAAAACCCCCAGTAATTACTCCAGGGTTGGTACTCACAGGGCTTTGGGCCTGTCTTTCTCGCTCTCATACAGGCTTGGTTTGAAGTAGGTCCCAGTGATTTTTATCCCAGACCCCCATTCTCCACTAAAATAACCTTCAATATAATCTCCATTTGGCATGGTCAGTGTTCCCTGGGTAAAGCGAAAGAGAAGTGGAGTTAGGAGAGTGTTTAAATTCACAAAATTAACAGAAAAAAAGCACTAACTACGCAACACTTTCCGTTTTAGTTTGTTCTCGGCCAGTCAATTCTGGTAGACAAACAAAAGATGCATGCATGCACATGCCCAGCCACTGCTGAAGTGGTGCTCAAAGTCATGGCTGCTCACATCTGTTCACATCTGTCTTAGGAAACGCTAAGGTGCCTGAGTCTGTAACCTGACACTATCTTAGAAAACTAGGATGCAGAACAGATGAAACCCAACCCAAGGAGGATCAGGACAGACAGACATCGGTGAAAGAGAAACCAAGCACTGAGGGAAAACAAGACATGTGCACTGCATCTAAGTTGCTTTTTTGAAAACATACAAAACCATGAAGCTGAGCATCATGGTACACTCCCTAACGTGTGAGATGGAGGCAGGAGGACTGAAGTTCAGGGTTATCAGTAACTCCCTAGGGAATTTATGGCCAATTAGTTCCAATAGGCATCAAGGAGATTTAATTGGAAAAGGTGCTGAGGCAATTAAATATTAATACACAAAAAGTAGTTTAAACTCTTTAAAAAAATTTAAAGTCAAGAAAAATAAGAGAGAGTGTACAAAAAGAACAAAGCTGTTTTCCAACCTTTCCACTAAGGGTCCAGTCGTCGGAAAATTCTCCTTCATAGATAGTATCATCTTCTGAAAGCAAAACTCCATTTCCCTGTGTGGAGAAGCACAACACAGCCTTCAGAAGGCCTTAAAGCACATGTAGCCACACCCCTTAGTGTGCACGCAGCCACGCCCCCAAAGCCTCCAGCCATCTAAGAAAGTCAAACAGGGCTCAGGCCTGCAGTCCCAGGATCAGGAGGCAGAAGCAGTTTTTCCATGAGCCACAGGCCAGGCAGGTAGTTATACAGTGAGTCCCAGACTGGCCTGGGTTACAGAGTGAGACCTCATCTCACAGAAGCCGAAACAAAAGTAAAACATTAATTGAAAGACCTTGAAGGTTAGGGACATAGGAGATGTTAAAATCCAATGAGAACCAAATACACACACTTCACTCACCGTCATTTTATTAAGATGGAAGTTGCCTTCGTAATATAACCCAAACTGGGTAACTACCACCCCATTCCCTTGGCACACATCATCTTGCCACATTCCCATGTACTTTTCTCCCCTGCACAGAAAGAAGAAGAAAGAAAGATGAAAAATCAAATAAGAGAGAAACTATTATCAGGGGATCTGAATATTATCATCAGGGGATCTGAATATTATCATCAGGGGATCTGAATATTATCATCAGGGGATCTGAACATTATCAGGGGATCTGAACATTATCAGGGATCTGAGTATTATCAGGGGATCTGAATATTATCAGGGGATCTGAATATTATCAGGGGTCTGAATATTATCAGGGGGTCTGAATATTATCAGGGAATCTGAATATTATCAGGGGTCTGGATATTATCAGGGGATCTGAGTATTATCAGGGGATCTGAATATTATCAGGGGATCTGAATATTATCAGGGATCTGAGTATTATCAGGGGATCTGAATATTATCAGGGGATCTGAATATTATCAGGGGTCTGAATATTATCAGGGGATCTGAGTATTATCAGGGGATCTGAACATTATCAGGGGATCTGAATATTATCAGGGGATCCGGGTTGAACTGGTGCCATCACTCTAGTCAAAGCGTTCACTCTACCTCTTCAAACAAGACAGTGTGATGCGAAAGACATCTCAGTCAGAGCAATATTCACACAGGAATCTGACATTGTGTTCTACCCAACAGACTGAATACACTCTATATACTTCCTTGATAACTTTAAAATGTTATTAAATCAGGTATGGTGGAGTATACCTTCAATTCCAATACTCAGGAGGCAAGAGGCAGGCAGATCTCTGAGAGATCAAAACTAGCCAGCGCTACACAGTTTGACTCTGTCTCAAAATAAAATATGTAATTAAAAAAAGAGTACCACAAGTTTAAACTATAATGGAATCAAACTTTGAATAATTTTCCTTACCCAAAAGTTTGTCATAAAGGTTTTAATTTTTACCCACTTAAACTCAGAAGGTTCTTACTATCGCTACTAAAAGGAAAAAAAGTGGCTGGGTGGTGGTGGTGCATGCTTTTAATCCCAGCACTTGGGAGACAGAGGCAGGTGGATCTCTGAGTTCGAGGCCAGCCTGGTCTACAGAGTGAGTTCCAGGACAGACAGGGCTACCAGAGGGGATAAAATAAAACGTGAATTAGGTATTGTAGTACATTACTACACTCCTACCACGTGGAAGGATAAGCCAGGAGGATTTCAAATTTGAGTCAGACCTGAGCTAGAGAGCAGGACCTTGTCTCAAAAAGAAAAGATAACAATAAAATAAGGCCAGGATGTAGCTCAGTAGTACTGTGGTTTGGGAGCAAGTTCAAAGCTCTGGGTGGAGAGGGAGACAGGTAAGAGGGAGGCAGAGAAATATAAACTACTTGCTAAATCATATGTTTTGCTGGGCATGGTGGTACACACCTTTAATTCCAGCTCAGGAGGCAAGGATTTCTGTGTGAGTTCGAGGTCAGCCTGGTCTACATTGTAAGTCCCAGGCTACCCAAGGTTATGTAGAGAGATCTTGTCTCAAAAAAGAATAAACATCATATAGTTTATTAATAAAAGAAATAAAAATGTTTACATTTTGTTTATTCATCTTGTGTGTGTGTCAGGGTCGGGAGGATGCATGAATGCCACAAATACATGTGTGGAGGTCAGAGGACAATTTGTGGTTAGTTCTCTCCTTCCATCACATGTGTCCTGGGACTGTACTCAGGTCCTTAAGCACAGTGGCAAATGCCTTTATATATGGAGTCACCTTGCTGGACCATAAAAGTAATTAAAAAAACTCACATTATGGCAGGGCCTGGGGGCACATGCCCACAATCCTAGAATATGAGAGGCAATGGGAGGGGGGAATCAGGAGTTCAAGGCTAACCTCAGCTACCTATAATCCCAGCACATAGAAAGTATAAACTGGAGCATGAAATTTAGGGTTATCCTTGACCTATATAAGGAGTTTGAGACCAACCTGGGCTATGGAGTTGATCTCAAATAAAATAAATAAGTAAATAAAAAAGATTTGGTAGCTTTCTGAGGCAGTAAAAACTTGCATGTGCAAACGTATAGGAAAAACAGTACCTGTGTGAATTCTGAACGGCCCTGACTTTGTGAAGTAGTTTATTGTTTGGCCCACAAGAAAATGGAAAAAAAAGGTTCCTGACAACCGTCTCCTTATGGCAAGCTCTCTTTCTCTTTCCACTGGCGTGCTGGGTGGAGTGAACTCATCTCTACGTAATCCAGGCTGGCCTCAGACTTTCCATCTTCCTGCCTCAGCCTCCCTCAGCTGGGATTACAGGCATGCATCACTGAGTGCCACCACCTCAAGCTGAAAAGTTTTCTTAATGTTGTCAAATTAAGATGCTCCACTCGGGGCTGGAGAGATGGCTCAGTGGTTAAGGGCATTGACTGCTCTTCCAGAGAACCCAGGTTCAATTCCCAGAACCCACATGGCAGATTAAAACTGTCTGTAATTTCAGTTCCAGGGGACCTGACACCCATGGCAAAACACTAATGCACATGAAATAAAAATAAAAGAATAAATAACTGCTTCTTGGTCTTCTTAAGATCAAATGTAAGATGCTCAAGTCTTCATAAAAGTATCATGGTTTGGGGGGCTAGAGAGGTGGCTCAGCAATTAATAACTTGTACTGTTCTTACAGAGGACCCGAGTTTGGTTCCCAGGGCCCACATTGGTAGCTCACAACCATTGCTAACTCCACCTCCAGGGTATCCAACGCCTTCTTCTGTCCTCCTTAGTACTGCACTCACGTGTATAGACACACACACACACACACACACACACACACACACACACACACACACACACATCAGTGCACGCATAATTAAAAATAAGGAAATAGCATTAGGGGTGGTCTAGGAACCTTATCTTCTCACTGTACACACTGAGACAGAAGCAGAGCACTGTACCTAGTGATGTCATCAAAGACGCCATATCCTGCCTTCTTATCCATCACCCACTGGCCAATGAACATGCTAGGAGAAGAAGAAGTCAGCTTTCCACTCCGGAGGAGACCGTGCCCATGGCGCATGTTATCTTGAAAGCAGCCTTCAAACACTTCACCAGAGGCATAGCTGTGGTTGGAAAGGACAGAAAGATAACACGGGCATTACAAAGTGCAGGAAATACAATGCTATGCTTTTACAGGTAGCTATAATTATGTGTTTATATGAGCATAAAAAAAAATCAAAACCCTCAGTTTGAAGGACTAAGCCTCAAAAATTAAAGGTAATATAACGTTCTGTATTAACATGAAAAATTATGTGTTTAGTTCCTTGTGGGAAATGAAATAATGAGCTAGGAAGAATAAGAAGGAAGAATGCAAAAGCTCTGTTCAAATTACAATCAAGTAAAAAAAAAAAAAAATTAGACTTATAGGTGAGACTTGTATAGAAAGTCCTGGTTTACTCGGTAGTACAATGGAGCTACAAAGCACATTTAATAACACAGTCATCATGCCACAGACAGGGCATACTCTTAAAGGAGGACTCTGCACATAGTTCTGGTGATTAAAAAGATGAATAGAGCTGGGCAGTGGTGGTGCATGCCTTTAATCCCAGCACTTGGGAGGCAGAGGCAAGTGGATCTCTGTGAGTTCGAGGCCAGCCTGGGCTACAGAGTAAGTTCCAGGAAAGGCACCAAAACTACACAGAGAAACCCTGTCTCGAAAAACCAAAAAACCCAAACAAACAAACAAACAAACAAACAAAAAAAGACCAATAGTTTACTCCTGAGAAGTTCTGTCCACACGAAGTTTAGCTTTACAGTTCTTTGAAAAGGCAACACCAGACTGACAATCTTTGACATGCATGCCATTACCTATAGACTCCTTGGCCACACATCTTCCCTTCTTTCCAATGGCCTACGTAATGGTCTTCTTTGTTTAGGGCCTTGTTTGGGATTCTGTATTCACCATATCTGCCAAGGACATGGAAAAGTGTAAGAGGACGCGGAGATGCCACGCTCCCCTCTCTTAGCTGAAGCCCTCTGCACAGGCTGAGGGGGACCCAGGCCCGCTCCTCAGGGCACCTGTGTCCTCTCCCATCTTTGTCACTAATCTGCAGCATCTCTTTGGGGAAGTCAAGGCACACAACAGCTCGGGCATCTCTCTAGTGAGTAGGGGAGACAGATCATCCAAATCCTCCCTTCGTTCTAAGTACCTGTTTAAGAGCTTGAAGTCACAAGATCTGACACTGTCACACATGCACATTAACTTCTCCAATTTATGTATCCTTTTATAATAAGACAAATTTCTTAACAGGACATAAAACATTTAACTGCCATAAATTTTTCTTGTAACTATATTTACAATGTTGTCAAATATGACAAGCCGGGTCACGAGATGGCTCAGCAGGTAAAAACACAGGCCACTCGCTGACAAGCCTGGTGGCCAGAATTCAAATCCTCAGCATTCACATAGCGGAAGGAGAGGACCGCCAAAGTTGTCCTCCAGCCACACATGTGACATGGCACACATGCACCCACACACATACATACGCAAATATATAATGAAATGAATTAAGTAATAAATGTGACAAAAATGACAAACTTATCCTAAATTAACGTCAGTAGAATATCGTTACAATAACATCCCTTCAAAGATTTGCCTTTTAACAGAGAAACGAGTTTGAAACTACTGAAAAGCTGGCCTGGGGTTGCAGCTCAGTGGTAGACTACTTGTCCAGCGTTCCCAAGGCCCTAGAGTCCATCCTCAAAGCAGCAAGAGCGGGGGAACTCTTTCTGTAAAACTACTGAAAATCAAATTTCTGTGTCCTCTGTAAAGGTGACTCTGCTGTGGCTGCTGACTCCCATAAACACTGTCCTGGCTGTCTACGAGCCCGCACATCTTCTGCATGAATCCTAACGCAGCACCCACAAGCCTGAACAACAGAAATCGACCACTTCCTTGAAAAACAATTACTGGCAGTCAATAACTTGTGACCAGACTGAAATTCATCTTCTAGTTTAAACAATTTCCTTACCCGTCTTCCAAGCCATTCCTGAACATGCCAGAATACATCTTTCCATCAGGCCACTTCAAAACACCCCTGGAAGATATAAACAATAGTAACAACTGTCAGCTAATGTTTCAGATAATCAACGCCTTTCCCATAATGTGACTGTCACCCTCCCTTCCCCGGGAACAGAGAAGCAGCATTTTTCACCTGCCATGAGGCTTCCCCGAAAGCCAGCGGCCATCGTAAGTGGCATCCTTTAGGCGAGGATCCTTGTAGAAAGTATATTTGGCACTTCTTGAGATGGGTGGCTCCTGCCTCGGAACACTGCCGCCACCTCCGTAAAGTGGGAAATCAGACGTCCCCCTCAAGGCCTGGTCCACGGCTTGGCTGATGGCCCGAAGCCACTTGGTCTAGGAGCAGAAAGTCCACGTCAGGACGCTTCTGGCAATAACCCACCAAGCACTGCAGCACCAAGTATGGCAGGCTTTCCTCACTGAACCCTTTCTATCGCCCATTACTTTTCTTACTGACAGGAACCAGCTCCTAGAAGTTACTGCTGTTGGTTTAAAAATAAGTCACACTGTATAAAGCAAGAAGGGTTGCTGTAGGAGTGCCAGCCCAGCCTGGACCACACAGTGAGACCCTACCTAAAACAAACAAACAAACAACAACAACCACCAAACAACCAATCACACGAATTACAGAGGACCAGCCAGACATCACGGTACACCCCTGTAACCCCGCAATTGAGAGGTTAAGGCAAAAAGAATTTGAGGAGTTCAAGGCTAGCCAGGGCTCCACAGCAAGACTTTGTTTAAGGAAAGAAAACAAAAAGGTAAAAATCTAGTTTTGACTTACGGGCTATTAATGAAGAGACAACAACAATGTTTCTTCTTTTTTTTTTTTTTGGTTTTTCGAGACAAGGTTTCTCTGTGTAGTTTTGGAGCCTGTCCTGGAACTCACTCTGTAAACCAGGCTGGCCTCGAACTCACAGAGATCCGCCTGCCTCTGCCTCCCGAGTGCTGGGATTAAAGGCGTGCGCCACCACCACCCGGCACAATGTTTCTTCTTTACTCACAAAACAGACAGAAAGAAGACACCATGCAAGACTAACCTTTTCCTGGGGTGTTGAGGAAATGAGCGTGAACTGTTCCTCCGGCGTGGTTATCTTTAAGCCATTCCTAAAACATTCCCAGGACAGACATCAGTAGATACAGCAAGCTGTCCTTCTAACAGCAGACCCCTCCCCGCTCCCGTCCATGAGCACCGCCTAATTATTCAAGAGGAGAAGACAGTGTAAGTGCTCATGCTCCAGATGTGAGCTCCACACAGGGAGCCGATCTAATTATTCAAGAGGGGAAGACAGCGTAAGTGCTCATTCATGCTCCAGATGTGAGCTCCACACAGGGAGCCGATCTAATTATTCAAGAGGGGAAGACAGCGTAAGTGCTCATTCATGCTCCAGATGTGAGCTCCACACAGGGAGCCGATGCCGAGCAGCAGGGCTCTGCGTCCCCACGGTCACTGGAGCAGCGAAGATGTCCACCCGCCACGTACTTCCACAACCTTCACAACAGGGCACTTTATTACCAACAGACACTTTACTACCAGTGCGCTGGAAGTGAGGATGAGGGACCAGCTTCCTATGCCCCCCGCCCCAGCTTTCCCCGACCGTCCCACTTCAGGAAGGAAGTAAGAAGAGTGGGAAAAGGAGGCACTTACACACTGCCGGCTTCCTCAGAAAGTGGTTCTGCCCAGAGCGTGGCCAGAGGGAACACGTGGTGTGTGGAGAACTGAAACAGAACGAGAAGGCACATCTGTGAAGAGCTCACGGCAACCTCAGGTCTCTGCTAGGTCTTTTCTCATCGTCAGCTCAGGTGGGCCCTAGAGCACGAGCCTCTTGAGAGGGTTAGGAACACGTCGGTGGCACCTTCTCTGCTACAATCACCATATCACAGCCCCCTCTGAGGGCCTTCCCATCTCTGCTACACGGACCTTTCACATGGGTGACACTCATTCTCAAGCTAGAAAAAAATATCTTGGCTCAAGGTGTAGCTTAATGGGAGAGGAGGTGTTTCATATTTAGGAGGTCCTGGATTCAGGCCCTAGCATTAAAAAAAAAATCACAACAAAGCTTACTATAAATTGACAGTACATAGGCGTGTGCTACATGATGTATCAGTCAATGAGACAATGACATTCCCAAAACACACCAGCTGAAAACTTCCTTTGCCTAGTGATCTGAGCCAACACTAATGCTTACCACTGTGTTACAGCTGCTTACAATGTTCAGTACATAACCTGCTGTGTAGGTCTAGCCTGGCAGCACTAGCCTGTACCATATGGCCTGGGTGTGCCATAGGCTATCCCTTCCAGAGTCTGTGAGCACACTGACATTCACGTAACCACAAAATTGCCCAACTACATTTCTTGCAGCACAGCCTATCATGATACAGCTCACAACTTTCCAAGGCTTCTTTTCATCTAGGAACCCAGCCTACCTGAGCATGGACCAGGGCATCATTGAAGAGAATAAACCAGTTCACAGAAAACCTGCCCGCATGCTGCAGAGAGAGGGCTCGGTTGCTGCTCTCACACAGCAGTCGGCGCTCTGGCTTCCTCAAGGAGTCCTACAAGTAAACCATCAAGATCACTTAAATGTGTGAAGGGGGATGAACTGGGCATAGTTAGGGTAACCTTCCAGACATAGCTTATTGCAGCATTAAATACTTGCTAATATTAGAGCCCCAAGGAGACTGAAGCAGTAGCAAGACAAACAAAGGCAGCAGAGAGTCTGCAGAGGACTCCTGGGAACCATGGAAGGTGCTGGGACTCAGAACACCCACTGCTACGGTTCTCATAAAGGCATCATTGTAACGCTGCTGTCAAAAGCAAGTGAGGAGCAGAGAGGCTGCTGGAGGAACAGTGGGCAGGACTACCGTCATTTTTCCAGGAAAGGTCTTCCAGAAGCCCAGCGTGTACTCGGCTTCCTTCCTCTTCCTGCCAAGATGGAGAGCAAGAGACTCATAACAAGAGCTGGAATCCTGCAGCTTTTGATACTCTGGAGATGCCTGGAGACCAATAAACAAGGGGAAGAGTATAAGACATTATCCCCAAGCTGCAGCCTCTGTGCGGCTCAGGTATGTCACAGTCAACCAGGAAGCAAACTCAGCCTGAGGACACAGAGAGGCTGATCTCACTCCACTAGAGTTCGTGTGAAACGGGGTAGACCCTGGCAGCAGTCGGGGAAGCGGGCACTTCCCGGGTGTGTCTCAGTTCTCCCATCTATACAGTGGGGTAACGGTCACACCTATACAGGGTTGGTGTGTGTGCTAAATGAAAATACGGAACACGCTCACAACAGTGACCGAAAAGCTACATGTGCTGGCGCAGGTCTTTAATCTCAGCACTCAACAGATCTCTGAGTTCAAGGCCAGCCTAGACTACAAAACCAATGAATTCCAGGACAGCCAGGACTACACAGAGAAACGCTGTCTTGCAGGAACCGTGACTGGAAGGTGCAATGTGCTGAGTCAATGTGACTCAGACCGCACGTGTTCACAAACCCTGAGGTTCCTGAAGGAGCATCGCTCACAGCGGGCTCTAGACTGGACAGCTTCACACAGTGAGTGCACTCTGAATACGGTCCTGAGTGGAAATGGACTCCACAGCCTAGAAACAAGCTCGCTCTAACCTGCTTGTCTCTTCTTCCACTTCCTCACAGAGAAAGCAATCTTAATCAATTTAACGGGGCAACATCTCACATGACTTGATGCAAACTACTTGGACTCTGGGCCTCCTTCCCCAGAATTCAAGGGGGCATGCAGGGAACCCACCACTTCAAAGCAAGTGGCTAGCTTTAGCAACACTTTCGCGTAATTATGAAGTCGTCTGATTGGCAAGAAAAACAGCGTATTCAGTATTTCCATCAACTGAGTGTTCTCATCATTCACTTCTGACAAATCTTGTAGGAGTTCTTGGTTTTTATTTAAGAAATCACTGGAAAAGAGGGAAACAAGATTCTGTTGATCATTTGGTATAAATAATATGAATGATATGACATTTAAGTTTCATTGCAGTAACTGTTCAGAACGCACAGCCTTGGTGCTATAAAAATGAATACAGATACTACGAATGACCCATTATAATTCACAGAACTATAATATTTTAACCTATAAAATAGAACTTTAAGTGGTAGCAACAGTAACTCTAATAGAAGTGTTTCCTCACGTTCCACAGTTTCAGGGGATAAATGACACCATTCCGTTACGTTCACAGCCTGAAGTCACAGGGATCTGGCAGGTCTGGCCACTCTGCTGAGCTGCGCTGGAAGGACACCGGAGGAAAAGCAGAGCCCCTGGCCCCAAGCACTACCGGGGAACTAAGCCCGTCTAAGCTCTTCCTTCTCACTGGACTGTCAACACAAGGTGACCACCCAACTAGCCTTAGAGGAGAAAGACAAGCCGGGGGTGGTGGCACACGCCTGGGGTGGTGGCACACGCCTGGAATCCCAGTACTCAGGAGGCAGAGGCGGGTGTGTGTGTGTGTGTGTGTGTGTGTGTGTAGTTCAAGAATGAAGCAAGTTGAAAGCCAGCCTTGGCTACTCTGTCTCAGTAATAATAATAATAATGAAAAAGTAATGAACTGTCTAAATTTATGCATCAGAAAGATTCATAGGCGAACACAAATGAAACACGAGAACTTAATGAAATAAAAAGCAGGAGTCTCCACCCCTCCCTAAGGACTTAAAGAAGTCAATGGGGAGGGGAAAGGCGCTTCCTTCAGTGGTACAGCCACTAGTACGGTGCTCCTGGTGTACAACCCCTTACCCATGATCCTGTCAGCAACCCTACAACACCATTGGGACATTATACAACCCCTTACCCATGATCCTGTCAGCAACCCTACAACACCATTGGGACATTATACAACCCCTTACCCATGATCCTGTCAGCAACCCTACAACACCATTGGGACATTTGAAAAAAAGACATGAAAGAGGAAGGGATCAGAGGAAGTGGGAGGAAAGGTAAGAGAGGGCAGTATGATCAAAATATATTCTACACATGTGTGTAAATGTTGTAATTAATTAGGCCATTATGTATAATTAATGTGTGCTAATGTAACATTTTCAAAAATGAGAAACAGCAGCCGTGTGGTGGTGGCACACGCCTTTAATCCCAGCACTCGGGAGGCAGAGCCAGGCGGATCTCTGTGAGTTCGAGGCCAGCCTGGGCTACCAAGTGAGTTCCAGGAAAAGGCACAAAGCTACACAGAGAAACCCTGTCTCAAAAAACCAAAAAAAAAAAAAAAAAAAAAAAAAGAGAGAGAAACAGCAACCAACCTTTGGAAAATATTAAGAGGGAGCCAACTGCTGACAAGACTGGTCATAATTTTTTTTTTCCATTTTTTTTTTTTTTTTTTTTTTTTTTTGGTTTTTCGAGACAGGGTTTCTCTGTGTAGCTTTGCGCCTTTCCTGGAACTCACTTGGTAGCCCAGGCTGGCCTCGAACTCACAGAGATCCGCCTGGCTCTGCCTCCCGAGTGCTGGGATTAAAGGCGTGCGCCACCACCGCCCGGCGGGGACAAAGATTTTTAAGAGACTCTAAGGAACCATCATCTTCCAGACATAACAGGGCTGATGAACACATGAACTCACAGAGACCGTGACAGCATGCACACAACCTGCATAGAGTCAAACCAGACCGAGTCTCGACACTGAAAACGAGAGGTGGACACAAGTTCCACCCCTAACCAAGAAGCTATATGTGATTGACAGCTGCTGGGGGAGGGCAAGTCAGCACTCTTCAATGGTACGACACCGGGTACATTAAGCACACCCTCAAGCTCAGAGGTAGTGGAACACAAAACTGACCGCATGATTTTTAGTTTTGTTTTTTAAAAGAGAAAAAAAGACATGAAACTGGGTGGGTTTGCAGGAGAAGGATCTGGGAGGAGCTTGGGGAGGACAAAGAATATGATAAAAATATGATGTATGAAATTCTCAAGAAATAAACCAAACAGAAATAATAAAACAGTAAAAACAAAGCCAACCCCAAAGCTATGATCTGCGGCTGCTAGAAGGGAAGGGAAGTGCAGGTTGCTTACATGGCAGGCTTCGCGAGGAGCTGGAATCCTCCCATCACCAGGAAGTTTGAAACTGACACGCAGTACCTTGGGTGGAACACAGACACACCGGCATTAGTGACAGAATGTGCATTAGCTCTGTGGAGTTCCAAATGCATATCTAGACACTTTCTGAAATCTTACCCACCGATTTCAGAACTTTTGTGAATCAACTTAATGAACTCTTACCACTGGAGAGGAGAACAGGTAGATGGATGCAGCAGGGGTGTGATAAATCCAGGTCAGTAGGGATGTTAACAGAAAAGGGATTTCAAAAGCACCTTGTGCCGAGCAGGTCTGCCTGGCAGGTGACACTTACTAACCTAACAAGCTGGAGAGAACGTGGTTCAAATTGTATTTTTAATGAAAACCTAATCTTCATTTCCAGTTCTCCAATTAAGTCTTCAGGAAATGGACACTGAAGGTTAAGAAAACACTTAGGGATCTGGGTGAGACCACTATTAGAACACGGTGACTCAATACCGCCAGTGCTCCCGAACAAACGTAGACAGACTGCTCCTATCTTTCTCCTGGACTAGCAAGTAACTGATACTGACAGAGACTTTGGGAAAGTCTTTCTGAAAGGAGCCATGGTGGTACAGACTTTAAAAATATAAATTACTGAGCTGGGGTGCTAGCATACTCAGGAGGCAGAAGCAGGCAGATCTCTGTGAGTTCAATACCAGCCTGGTCTCCAAAGCAAGTTCCAGGAGAACCAGAGCTGTTGTTACACAGAGAAACCCTGTCTCAACACCGCCCCCATACACCAAAGGTAACGTCAGTTTATCTTACCTATAGGAATAACTATTACACTTTAACAGTGGCCCAAGGCATCAAAACTGCATTCTAAAGCATAAGGCCACGAGTAACACAGAGGGAAAAGAAATGGAGGCACGGTGGGGTAAATACAAGACGAATGAATAAATAAATAAATAAATAAATAAATAAATAAATAAATAAATAAATAAATAAATAAGGGGGGGGCTGCACTAAAGCTGAAACCTTCATACAAGTAACAAAGTCTAATTTTTAAAATAAATCGGTGTGCCAAGTTCTATCATTATTATTCATGTCTGATGAGTTAGAAGAATAAAGACAAGATACTTCTTCCTAGACAACAGTTCCAATATATTTAATCTGCCTGGGGCTGAAATCACTTATATACTAACTCAGAAATGGCGACTGCAGGCTATTTCTACTGGTGAGAAAAGGGGCAACCTTAAATATCCTTCTGATTAGTGTTGCCTGCAGCTCTTGATAATAAACACACATTAGTCCTTGGGTTATTTATAACTCCCCGGCAACAGGTGTTTCTCACTGGCCCCATGCTGTCACTCTGTGCAATGCCTGGTACTTGGTGGCACTGAGTCAATTTCTGTAGGATGGTTGGAGAATAAATAGCTACATATAAAAACAACACACCCATCAGATCAACAGCATCACCTGGTATACATTAACATAACAAATTATTGCCTTGAATCCTGATATCAAAATACAAATCAATAAAAAGTGAGAAACAGTTTAAGTTTACAAATATCTTGGTATATTTTACTTATAAAACATGAAAAGCGCCTTGGATAATCATCCCTAGGGTTATTCAGAAAACACTGTTGTGTTAGATGTAACTAAAGTGTGCCGTCACACAGCAGTAAAACCAGGCTCACACTTCAGCTGCTCTTTAAGTAACACTTCTTTATTTCCTCAAATTTTGGTATAATGTACTTAAGTGAACAAAATTACCAGACTCTTAACAGGATATTGTATGTAAATAAAGTACGCTGTCAATCTCTCGTTGGATACAGAAGGAAATGAGGGAGCAGTAATGTTAGCCCTTTCCCCCATAAGGAACACTGAACTTGAGCACTGCAGAACTAGGGCTGGCTAAGGTTCAACACTGCTGGTCAGTCCTGGTGCCTAGGAGCACTCTTCCTGTGGCCTCTCCTGACTGAGGTGCGGTCCCCGCAGAACCACCTTGCTGAGACTGGACACGACAACGGACTGATTGATACTTGCTCTGTGTAACTGTCCAAGAAAAGACTCGAGTGCTTCATGATGACCAGGCTCCTGGCTTCCTTCACGCCCTGCAGGAAGCTGCTAAGTGAGACTCCATGCTGCCCAATGAGGTAACACAACTTGCTGAACCGGCTTGCAACTTCCTGCAACAGCTGGACAGTAGTCACAGTGCCCAAATTTTCTGCAACAAAATGATAACAACATGAAAACCAAGTGCTTTCTTATGACTTTCTCCTTTCTGAAAATACTTACTCTGTTGAAATTCTAATCTATGGAACCCAAATCACTACCAGAAATGTTACAAAAATCTATAGGAACTGCTGGTCTCTGACTCAGTAGATTTGGTCTCACTATCTCAGAATGGGTGTTTCTTTTAGAGTTTCCCAGGTGATTTTTTAATATCAGTCAAACTGGAGACCCACTGAAGGTAATGCTTGTTACATTTTGAAAGCCAAGGAAATGAATCACTAACTTCACACAATGGTAACAGGGTAGAGATAGATATGTTTCTCTTTTAGAGAGAAAGTCTTCTTATGACCCAGGATGACCCTGAACTGTCATACCCTGTTCTACCTCCCAGAGCTAACTTACAGGTATATGCTGCCATGCCTTGTTCCATGCAGAGCTTGGAGCTGAACCAGGGCCTTGAGTATGTCAGGTAAACGCTCTGGCAGCTGAGCTACACCCCCAGCTCAGAGAGCTCTCATTTAGCGTTTGGAACTTGTTGCACGATGCTGCTCCCATGGACGAACCCAGCTCTTCGGCACACAGGTAACCTAAGCTTCCGGAGGCCTAGGTCACTCTCAGGTTTGGGACATCGGCAGACTGTCTGCCCTTCCCAGCCTGAAGTTCCTCACTTCTAGCGATGAGACTGATGACGAGAACAGCGAGATGAGCAGACAGATCAAGACCTGGTCAGATGACAGGCTCCTCTTCCCTTCAGAGCAACCCGGGAAGTGCCTCCACTTCCTTCTCCTGCTAAATTCTGAGCCCATCCCCCGGAGGAGAGTTTATACAACAGGGGCTCCAACAACACTTACAAAGCAAACTAGACTAAAAACAAAAATACAAATCCTCGACTTACATCCGGACTGTATTCACAAATATGGTTCAATGAGTTGGAAGTGGTGGAGCAAGCCTGTAGCTGCAGTATTTGGGGAAGGTATGAGGAACAGGAGTTCAAAGTCATCTAGCTACATACAGAGTTGCAGACTGACCAGGACCACATGAGACCCTAACTCAAAACAAACTCCACATAAATAAAAACCAATTGCTAAGTTAGTTGTTTAAAGTGGGGATTTTTCCATTAGAAACAATGAGCTCACCACACAAGCCAACATTCCCTTAATAGGGTGAAACTGATGTGCTAGACTGCTAGCCTAAGTTCTAAGCCCTAACTGAGGCCAGGGAGGAAAAGAAAGAGAAAATCCCACCTCTGTTTTCTGAGTACAGGGCCAGACCTAGACAAGCTGGAAGCTGGGACGGGGTTGTTTTTGAGACAGGGTCTTACCACATACTCCAGTTATTTTTAATCACACCTTTAATCTCAGCAATTGGATGGTAGAGGCAAAAGGATCAAGAATTCAAGAGCTTCCTCAGCTACAGAGTGAGTTGGGCCAACCTGGGCTATGGGACACCCTATCTAAAAAGCAAGCAAACCAATGGGCTTCTTGACAATTCAGAAAGCAAGCTAAAATGAGAGCCCCGATGGTCCAGGGATGGGGACGGTGGATGGTGTCAACTTACCTAAACTGAGAAGAGGCCTGAGTATCTGAGACTTGATATCGCTGAGTTTAGAGTAAAACCGCCTTTCCGTAGCAGCCAATTCATGGAGACTGGCGATATACCCCATGATGTTCTTGTCCACCAAGGCAAGATAGCTATCTTTTCCTGCTGTCACTCTGCTTATATATCCAAGCTGAAAGGGGGGGAAATAAAAAGATCACTGATAACGTGTCATTTATGAGCGATGATCTGGTATGCTGCATGGGCTCATAGCCACAGATAGGTTAGCCAAAGGTGAAGATATCCAGGAGTCGGTAAGCAGGTTACCAAACTACCAATACCTTAAAGGTGAAGATTTACAACACTGTATAATAGTGCTCTTTTCACTTGTCTTGGAGTTGGTTTATTCACATACCACTGTGAAATGTGAATAACTGTGTACGCTTATTTGTATTTATTTCAAGCTTCCTTGGACAGCTATAAGAATTATATATCTCAAGAGTCACTTGGCATGAAATAAGACTAATGAGAAAAAGCAGAACCCTATGCTAAACCAAAGGTCTATGTGTCATCTTGTCTCCTAAAAGTGCCAATAAAGAGATTTTCTTTAAAAAAAATCATAGGGCCAATATGATGGTTGTCTGTGCCTATAATTCCAGCACTCAGAGGCTGAAGCAGGAGGCATGCTGGGACTTCAAGGCCGAGCTGGCTACACAGTGAGTTCTAGGTTAGTCTGGGCTAAGTATGAGACCCTGCATTTAAAAAAAAAAAAAAAAAAAGAGTTGGTACGGTGGCCACACCTGCAGTTCCAGGCAGGGGTCAGTCTGAGGCTAGCCTTGGCTATATAAGGTTCTACTTCACAAATCAAAATCAAGAAACAAAATAAGGAAAACACAGGGGAAATGCTTCAGGATATTGGCCTGGGGAAAGGTTTTTCTGGATATGACCTCCCCAAAATACAAGCACACAAAAAAATAAAAGGCAAAGGACACTATCTTATACCAAAAGCCCCACTCCACGGGGGAAAAGCATTGAAGTGAAGAGACAGTCTACAGAATGGGAGAAGATGCCTTTGGATTATTATCCAATGAAGGGATATCCAGAGCAGAAGAGGAACTGAAAAATCTCAGTATCAAAAAGTCCCAAATCATCCAATTAAAAAGTGGGAAACTGACCTAAAGAGAAGTTGTCAAAAGGACACTCAAACGGCCCCTCAAAACAAACCAACCAACCTAGAGACAGAACTACTACACCATCCAGCAACCCCACTACTCAGAATAGTTCCAGAGGAGCGAAAATCAGTATGTCAAGATGACATCTGGGTTAGAGAGATGGCTCAGAGGTTAAGAGCACTGGCTGTTCTTCCAGAGGTCCTGAGTTCAATTCCCAGCAACCACACGGTGGCTCACAACCATCTGTAAAGAGATCTGGTGCCCTCTTCTGGCCTGCAGTCATACATGCTGCATACTAAATAAATAATATACCATGATGTGGTCGTTACCCTTTGTACACATGTGCTGAATGTCACATGTAACCCACAACTGTCTATAACTAGTGTGTGCTAAGGTTTTTCTCTGAAAGGAACTTTTTTTAAACATTTGCTCTTCCCACTATGAACAAAACATCCAATGTCTTTTTTCACATTTACTTATTACAAGCTATACTCTCTGTAAATATTAACCTCCCAAGGAAATCAGTGACACACACCAGAGCCTCGTTCCTTTCATCGGTCCATGTCATCCTTTAGACTGAAGTCTTTCACAGGTTATGTGGTGACAGGCCAGCTACTGCATGGAGCCAATCAGCACACCCCAAACAAGCTGCATGTAAGTCAAGAGCCAAACCTTGGCCAACACTGCCTCTGGCAATTAAGGTCTTATCTTAATACATTCAGAGCTTACTAACCAGAAAGCCATAGTCTATACAGTCCATAAAGCACATTTTTCAACGAGAATACAAAGTCTAGGCTGTACCAGCACTTGGGGTTACAGTACCTGCTGACATGTCTCTCTTTGAGGATGTGAGCTGCTTTAACAGGAAAAGCAGAAACAAGCTAATGGTCTCAGTGTACAAAACGAGGCAGGAGGTAGAAAGGCAGACATTAATTCAGATCTAGACTGACAGGAAAGAAAAGCCACAGGAGTGGGCCTGGAGCTCGCCGTGCAGTCCTCGGCCTCCTCCTGAGATACTGGGATCACTGGTGTGTGCGCTTGCCCCAGCAGAGTGCATACGCTCTGGGCAGCAGCTGAGGCAGCGTTTTCATGGAGGAATGCTACACCTGTGCTTTCTGCTTGTTGGCTTTTTGTCTGTTTGTTTTGTAACTCTGTTCACCTTGCTACAGGAGAGAAGGACTGGAGTCTTTGTCCCACTGGGATTCTCTGGAAGGGTGTCACCTTCTGCAGGGTCCTGTCGGCCACTGTAATACAACCCAGGCTGGAAGTCGTCGGTGTCCACTAAAAACAAGGAATAATCCTGGCCTGCAGCTATACTCCAGACCCCGTTTCCACCGTTAACCTGAAACAACAGAAAGATAGCGTCTGTCCAAGGCAACCGAGGAGAAGTCCAGGTGCATGGAACACGTTACTTAGGCAGGGACAGGCGGTCAGCCACACCTCAGCGTGAACCTCACCCAGCATGGTACCCAATTACTGCAGAACAGAGCAGAAGGAAAAGGAAACCTGACGTTCAGCTTTTACACCTGAATTGGACTTTTATAAAAATCTGAAAAAGTAGAATATGGAAAGGAAAAGGCATAGTTCTTAATAGTTTTTAATGTTATTTGTGTAGGTCTCTATAAGCAGCTTATTTTACAGTGAGGAGGCTCTAGAGTCCTGCTCTAAAATTAACACCTAGAATGCACCTTTGTCCATCTACATTCGGCTGTGTGCCAAAAATCAGAAGAAAAAAAAAATCTAAAAAGGCTAAATTTCATTATTGCCAACTAAACCCTTGGGTGCTGGAATTCAGTTTCCCACTTGTAACTCACTATCTCTCTGATGTGACTTCACTGTGCCAACTCCCAGGATGCTGAAACAGGCAGGACCCCTGAGAAGCCATCTACGTGGACCTAGGCCAGTGGCTCTCAAAGTGTGGTCTTTGCAGCAGCAGCAGGAGCAATCACCTGGAAACATGTTAGAAACGCAAACTCTCAGCCACAGATTACCCAGGAGGGATCGGCTTTCCGTCTTAACAGGCCCTCCAGGTGACTCTGACAGATGCAAACGCTTGAGAACCAAGCTGAAGACGGCTAGAAACTGATGGTTTTCAAACCTCAGGAGTCCACGTAGCAATGCAGGAGCTTCCATCTAAAGACAGGAGCCAGTGCTCTAGGTGCCCTGTAATCCACCACTTAATTAATATTATTCCCTAAGGTTCTGTCTAATGCACGGCATTCCTCCTAAGATTTCATTAAAGTGTGCTACAACAAAATACTGCTCCAACCTCCAGCTTCCCTCCACCCCTATGCAGATAAACAAAACCCCTAATCCACAGATCCTTCCCATCTAGTTAGGCTCTGAGAACCAGATGACTGTGTGAGTGTGTGTGTGCACACATCTCCACTGCTTCAAAGTTCTAGGTGACTGTGTGAAAGTACATGTGTGTGCACACATCTCCACTGCTTCAAAGTACTAGGTGACTGTGCGAAAGTGCATGTGTGTGCACACATCTCCACTGCTTCAAAGTACTAGGTAACTGTGTGAAAGTACACGTGTGTGCACATCTCCACTACCTCAAAGTTCTAGGTGGCTGTGTAAAAGTGCATGTGTGTGCACACATCTCCACTACTTCAAAGTTCTAGGTGAGTGTGTGAAAGTGCACGTGTGTGCACACATCTCCACTACTTCAAAGTACTAGGTGGCTGTGTGAAAGTGCATGTATGTGCACACATCTCCACTGCTTCAAAGTTCTAGGTGAGTGTGTGAAAATGCATGTGTGTGCACACATCTCCACTGCTTACTCATAGCTACCTCTTTCGACATGACACTGTTCTCAAAACCAAGCCATCCAAACAACTGACTTCTAGTTCACTGTGAGAAGAGTGAATTACAAGGTTTACAAGAATCACCCAATCTGTGTGTTTGAGACAGGCTCTCTGCTATGTGGCCTAGGGTAGCCTTGAATGCCCCCTCCTCCTGAGTACCAGGAGGTGGCACTATCAAGTCCAACTACCAAGTATGACAAGCCAGCAAGTATTTGCAACATAATCTCCAATCAAAACAAATTCAGGGGCTGGAGATATGGCTCAGCTGTTAAGAGCACTCGTTGCTTTTGCAGAAGACCTGGATTCAACTCCCAGAACCCACACAATGGCTCACAACGATCTGTAACTCCAGTTCCAGATGATCTGAGACATGTATGCAATACACTTACATACATGCCAGCAAAACATTCATACACGTAAAATAAATAAATAAATAAATAAATAAATTGTAACAAGACTAACAGAAGAGGGCCTGAGCAATGGCTCAAAGGACAAAGGTACTTGCTTGCCTCTAAAGCCTGAGTTCATTGTCAGAAAAACACATTTTAAAAACAAAACAACAACAAAAAACACTCCAGTTTCAGAACTGGGCATGGTGGCACTTGTCAGCAGTAGCCTCAGTAGTCTGGAGGCTGAAGCAGGAGGATCAAGAATTTAAAGCCAGTTGGACTTTATAATGAGTATGCCTCAAAAAAAAAAATCAAAAAACAAACAAATAAGTAAAATAAACAAAAACCCTAACTCAAACCTCAATAGATTTTTAGCTTTTGTAGAGTAAGTGGGATGATTTCAAAGTCATCCATGCTTGGGCTGTGGCTGTGACTGGGGTGGGGCTGGAGCTCAGAGTTGGAGGTCTTGCCTGCCACATGGAAGGCCTTAGGTCTCATCTCCAAACCTTGAGAAGCAAACAAATACACACCCATTCCCAAGTAAAGAAAGCAAAACCCCAGTGCTGTATTTCTGTATGCAGAGTTCTGAGACCAACCTCGAAACAAATTCCACCATGCTAAAGACTAAATGCAAGCCAGACTTTCAAGTTCTCTGACTCCAGGATGGCATTTTCTCCGATAAAGGTTTCCTTTTGTTTGCTTTTCATTACTTTATTTTTATAATTCTGGAATGGAACCCAGGGCCTCACACTTGTGTGTAAGAGTCCCATCCCTTCCTGAAAGGCTTTGAAACAGGGTCTTTCTGCATTGTCCAGGGTCACCTTGAACTTGCTCTGTAGCCTATGCTGAACTTGAATTTCAATCCTTATGCCTCAGCCTTTCCTGGAGTTGGGATTACAGGCTTGCTGCCACAAGGTCTGGCTTAAAAACCTTTCCCTCATATGAATAAGAGTGCTTCCTACTGTATTAAAATGACAAGGAGCAACGATTTGCTGTATCTTTGCGTTTCAGTAATAGAGACTGGGATGAATATTGAGGATTTTTTTTTTTTGTTGTTGTTGTTGTTTTTGTTTTTCCGAGACAGGGTTTCTCTGTGTAGCTTTGCGCCTTTCCTGGAACTCACTTGGTAGCCCAGGCTGGCCTCGAACTCACAGAGATCCGCCTGGCTCTGCCTCCCGAGTGCTGGGATTAAAGGCGTGCGCCACCACCGCCCGGCGAGGAAATGTTTTAGGCTAAACGCAGAGCTGGAATGATGGCTCAGCAGTTAAGTGAATGTTCTGCTCTTACAGAGCACCTAAGTTCCCAGCACCTCTGTCAGCAGCTCAGTTACCTGAAACTCAAGCTCTGGGGAATCAGATGCTCCCATCTGAACTCTGTAGGCACCCACACATATTTATAATGAAGAAATTTTTAAGATGGTGGCTTAATCCTGGAGGGAGAGGCAGGAGAATCTCTGTGAGTTAGAGGCCAGCCTGGTCTACAGAGCGAGTTCCAGCACAGCCAGGGCTGTTACATAGAGAAATCCTGTCTCCAAAACAAACAAACAAACAAACAATAACAAAAAGAAAATTTTAATTAAAAAGAAAGTATTTACCACTGAAACTACAAGCAGTAATGTGTTAACATTTCCCAGTGTTTCCTTCAGTCATCCTGTTCAAGTAGAGTTAAGTTCACTGACGTTTATTAGCTGAAGTTCACATCAGAGCTTCACACAGTCTCAGAACTAAGGCAGCTAGCCAGCCCGTTACTCTTCACGACTCTCAGCAGAGCGGCCGTCTGTCCGTCCGTCTTGGACAGGGAAACGCAGCCCAGCACTAGCCCCCACTCTGATGTGCCCGGGCTCACAGCACCCTGCCTCTAAACCCACAGCAGGGATCAGCACTAGTGACTGCAGTCCAGCACTTCTCCAAAGTGTTAGGGGAGGCTGGGAAACCCATCAAGAACGAAACAGAAGGGACCAGAAGCTACGACTCTCTCAACAGTGTTACATAAGTGAAAACTCATCTATAAAACAGAGAAGGGGTCAGCTGAACCTTTAGTTTTGCTACAGAAAAGTGTTAACAAAAGGTTTACTGTGATGTAAGCTATAAAATAAACCCATACAACACCAGGAAAGTATTGCTTGTCAAAACCAAATTTAAGAGAGAAGCCAGAGTAGACACTATTTGATGGTATTTAGCTCAGAACACACCAAAACAAATAAAAATTGTTTAAAAGAAGGCACTTTCTATTTTTTTTCTTCTTTTAAAAAAAGACAGAAATACTACAAATATTCAATGAACAGCTAAGGCTATGAAATAAAAACATTTTTAAAAAATTACATTTAGCTAAAAAAGGAGAGGCTTCATGTTATAAAACCATTTTTAATCAATTTTTTAGGAAAACAAATTTAGTTTATTTATAAACTAAATTTGGCTACAGAAACAATTTCCTTAGACATATAAAGTGCTTTAGCACAGAATTCCAGAATATTGCTATTAAGTTCACAAAGTACCTTTGAGAGTCGAGGAACTGTTGTTGGAAAATCAGAATGCCCGAGCTGACCAAAGGTGTTACTGCCCCAGGAGTAAACCTGTCAGAAACAACAGACGCACAGGTAAGAATGTGCATTTGATTCTGCATGTAAACGCTGAACCTTTGTAAGACTACACCTATAATCACAGAAACTGTTCACACTCATTTTCTGTACTCTAAAAAAACAGATACTAGCTGGACACAGAGGCTTACATCTGAAATCCCCACACTCTGGAGGATGAGGTGGGAAAAGCTCCTAGTCTGAGATAAACTGTCAATGTGTGGCCAGCCTGGGCTACAAAGCGAGAGCCTGTCTCATTCTACTTCAAAAGGAGGAGGAGGAAAAAGAGGAGGAGGAGAAGGAAGAGAAGAGGAGGAGGAGGAGGAGGAGGAGGAGGAGGAGGAGGAGGAGGAGGAGGAGGAGGAGAAAGCTTAATGAAACCTGGCACGGCAGTACAAGCTTGTAATCACAGCACAGTCAGGAGGCTGAGACAGGGGGATCTCTGGTTTGAGGCCAGTCTACCTGCACAGGATCCCCACAAGATTTGGTCTGCCAACAGCCTGCCATGGATTAGAGAGGAGTCATGGTCCCACCCACAGACAGCTCTTCTTGAGTGGTGGAGCACTGTGAGGTACATGTGTTCCTGTAACAGCCCTACTGAACCCACCAGCTGTACACACACATGTAGGTATGTGCAGGTAGAAGGGAGACTGGTTGGGAAGAGGGAGGGACTAGTAGGGAGTGAGAACAATACAGTCTGTACAATGAAAATGTCCTAAGACTCATTGTTATGTAGAATGTGTTAATAAAACAGGAAACAAAACATAGATCCATATATTAAGGAAATTATCACTGCTTCTTTAGTCCAGGCAGTTCTGCCTCAGTGTCCCAGGTACTGACATTAAAGCACTGCATCATCATGTCCAGCTCAATCAGCACCTTTGTGATAGTTCATATCTCAAAGTCCAGCACTCCAGAGGCTGAGTCAGAAGCCAACCTGAGCCGCAGGTGAGATTCCATTTCAAAAACAAACAAAAATACACCACTATTTTTAATAACTACATAAGACTCCATTGTGGGTATGCCTCCACTACCTAATTACTGGATTATTAGCAGGTTAATTATTCTAAATGATACTGTAAACCCTTCAACAGGGTCAGTACGAGGGCTCAAATCAGGAGAAGGGTTGGACATGGTGATCCTGGCAGCAGGCGTTCCATCCCCAGGACCAAGTAAAGGAGAAGGAGAGAACCAACCCATAAGTTGTTCTCTGACTTCCCCATGTGCCGTGGCATGTGCAAAGCCACAGACCCTACAGATATCCACATATCATACACATACACTCTCACATCATATACAAACACCTACACATACATCATACAGACACCCCTTAATCATACAGACATCCACACACACACCCACATCATATATAGACACCCCCATATCATACACAAGCACCCTACTGGCCTTTTTTCCCTCCCCCCCTCCTCCCACCCCACCTCTCTCCAAGCCTTCATTGTAACAAAGCATGGCATGGTACTCCTGACCCTGTTCCAGATGTCCTGAGTGTTGGGATGACAAGCATGTGTCACCAGGCCTGGTTAATGTGCTGGGGATGGAACCAAGGGCCCCGTACATGCCGTACGTGCTAAGCAAGCGCTCTGCCAACTGAGCTACAGCCTCAGCCTGGACGAATCCTCTTAGACAGGCTCTCCTCTCCTCAGTCAGAAATGGAAATGCTGCCATGTGAAACCTAAGATCTCAAAGGAGACAGGCCGGGCTGCCTGAAGGCAGTCAGTCACTCAGAGACGGTGGTACACCTGACCGGGAGAGCCGCCCATCAACACAAGAGCCGCACTCCAGAGTCTGCCCTTACCTGAGATTTCGCAGTGAGTGCAAGAGAGTGGGAACCGGCTGCCTCCAGGTGAATCACCTCTTTACCATCCAGACACTTGACACACAATGGCTGAAGCCTTGAAGGAAACAAACACACGCACACACGCAAAGTCAATATCTTTTCAGCATGAATCAAGGCCCTTCAAATTACAGTCAGTGCTGTTAAATAAAAATAAAATATCAAAAATAATGAGGACATGATCAAACTACTTCTGAACATTACACCCAGTTTCCATTAGTTTTCAGTGCTGTCTATCCTCACTAATTAACCCCTGCAATTAAGAATCTATTAAGAAAGCTGAGCTGGAAGTGATGCATAGGCCTAAATCCCAGCACCTGGAGACAGGAGGATCACCGCCTCAAGCCCAGTCTAGGTCACATAACAACCCTATCTCAAATAAAAGTGAGAGAGAAATGTAATGACTGTAGAACTACCCATGACGCAGTAGAACAGGAAGACCGACAGGGAGAAGGAAGGCAACTGTTTACTTCAGTTCCCTGCACTCCGCTGGGAGACATGTTAGCCCACCGCTGTAGAGTCTATTTCCACACCTTCCAGCTCCAGAACTCAAGCATGGTAACAGTCTGAGGATGCATATTAAACAGAGTGACAGCCTTCTCTGATGTACAGACCGTTTAATGCTTTAGTGGCAGTTATTTTAAAGAGCATAGCTACATCTTTCGGGGTCAGAAATCCGTGCTCCTCTTCCTAAGTTAAAATGTAACTATTCAAATGTTTCAGTGAAATGCCATCTTATCCCTAACACCACTTTCTGCATTCTAGGATGAGTGTGCATCAAAAGGGACATGGACAAGTGTACCTGAATACTCTAGTCCTTCATTGGTTCGTTATTATTTGTTCTGAGACAGGGTCTCTCTATGTAGTCCTAGCTGGCATGTAACTCATTATGTAGACCAGACTGGCCTCAGATTCACATGGCCACCATGTCCAGCCTCCAGCCCGGTACTACTAGGCACCGAGGACTGAGGTGACAGCTTTTTATCAGCGCTAAGGTGCACAGTGACTGTCCTGTTGGAGAAGATGGATGTGTGGAGACCTCAGGAAAAGGGCTATTGCCTAAGCTGATCCTCATCAGCAACCACTGGTGGCACTCACCTGGGCAGGACATCGCCGTGCCCCAGCTGCCCTTCCTTGCCTTTCCCCCAGGCCCACACCTCTGTCCTCAGGGAAGGCAGGAGGGCATCTGCTTCTCCACTGTATGTGGGAGTCAGAACCACTGTCCGAGTTTTGACCCTTGCAGCCTTTCTTAAGAGCCTGGGGGAAACTGCAAACAGACAAGAGAGAGACGCTTTAACACTCTGAAGAAACGCACTAACACAGTGTGTGTGCAACACTTTTCACCTTCTCTGCAGAAGATTGGTTCTGCTGGTCAAACGAGCTTGGGAAATGCTCCCTACTCTTCTGCATCCTGCCTCTCTCCCCCCTGCAGTCTCACTCATTAGCCTGCAGAAAGCGCTCGTGAGCCCTGCAATTAGAAGCCTGTTGAGCCGGGCGGTGGTGGCACACACCTTTAATCCCAGCACTTAGAAGGCAGAGCCAGGTGGATCTTTGTGAGTTCGAGGCCAGCCTGGGCTACCAAGTGAGTTCCAGGACAGGCTCCAAAGCTACACAGAGAAACCCTGTCTGGGGGGGGGGGGGGGGGGGGGGAAGAAGCCTGTTGAAATGTTCAATCTGTCGTACTGTCAAATGTCTGGCTGCAGACCCCTTCTCTATGGAACTCTTATCAACATCCTAGAGAACTTACATTCTAAGGAATATGATAAAGAAATGGGTGTGGTGGCTCAGGCCTATATTATCTGATGAGGCAAGAGGCCTGCTCAGAGTCTGAGGCCATCTTGAACTAGAGTTCCAGGCCAGCCTGGACTACAGAGTAGGACCCTGTCTCAAGAAAACCAACAAAAAACAAAAACAGAAGATACTAAAAATAAAAATACCACAAAGGTGACAAATACCTTTCCTATTTCAAAATATAGTTAAATGCTAATACTTTCTAAGCCAAGTTTTAATTTCAAATATACAATAAACAACTGTAATAAAGGATTAATTTTCAGACATAAAATTTTAAACTATGAAGCTTTAAAAGAGGAGCATCAAAAATCTTTATAGGGGCTGAAGAGATGGCTCAGCAGTTAAGAGCACTGATTACCCTTCCTGAGGACCCAGGTTCAATTCCCAGTACCCACATGGTGGCTTACAAGTCTAATTCCAGTTCCAGACAATCTGACACCCTCTTCTGGTCTCCCTAGGCAGGAGAGATGCTCTTGATTGTGCACAAACATACATGCAAGCAAAACACTTGTACACAGAAAACAACTTAAAAATAAAAAAGCCTTTACATATTTTGGATGACTACATAGGCTAATGGGTTTTTTTTGCTTGTTTGTTTTTTCCAGTTGGTTTGTTTTTCTTTGAGACAGGGTCTCACTATGTAGCCTGGCTGTCCTATAACTCAGCATGTAGACCAGTCTGTCCTCAAATTCAGAAGTCTGCTTGCCTCTGCTTCCAGAGTACTGGGATTAGAGGTGTGGGTCACTACGCCTTGCTAGATTAATGTTTTATTAAATTAGTCTTTTAAAAGAAAGTTACATAAAAGCTTTTATGATGTTGAAAACAATGTATAACATGAAGTAAATCTTACACCTCAATTTGGTAGCAGGATAAACTTTAAATAAAGTCACTTACAAGTCACTGAAGTTACATTCTGTAACTATTCTGAAGCAGAGAAACAGGCAGCTTTCTCTTAAAGCCACCGTTCTAGTAAACCACCATTACAGAGACCTCGGAATCGGAATAGGCCAGCTTTGATCATTGTGTGACGTTGGGAGCACCGAGGAGTCTCCAGAAGTCAGTCCACC
This sequence comes from Peromyscus eremicus, assembly GCF_949786415.1. NCBI lineage: Eukaryota > Metazoa > Chordata > Mammalia > Rodentia > Cricetidae > Peromyscus > Peromyscus eremicus. Next base: position 51,381,494 of record NC_081429.1, on the reverse strand, counting down.
CATGCCTTACCCTGTGACAGCAGTCCTGGGAGGGAGAGTCTTCGACTGCCTCCCTCCGCCTCCTCCTCTCTGATGTCCACGAGACTTGAGCTCTTCTTCCCCTGCATTGGCTCCTGCTTCACCCGCTCTCCTCTGAGATCTTTCAGACTGTCCGGGCCTGGGGGAGCACCGCCCGCCTGGGCTCCCGTCTCACCAGGGGAAGCGCTGTAAAAGTTCATGACTTTCTTGAGAGACAAGGCCCCGGCTTCGTATGTGGCCGCCACTCTCACGCCGACAGCAGATGCACAGGAGACCACCAGGCTGTTGAGGGCTGAGGTGCTTGTGGTCGGTGGACTGTGAAGGTCAGGGACGGCTTCTGCTACAGGAAGCTGCACACACACACACACACACACACACACACACACACACACACAGAGTTTATAAAACACTAGGTATTAACGTGCAGTCAGTAGGGGTTGACGCTCATGGCTACCTGCATAAACAATCTAAAACAGACCCTGTCTGTAACCTGAGCGTGAAGGATGTTGCCCTGGGCTACACAGCATATACCAGGGCAACAACAGCAGAACCACTCATCTCCAATCTCAAACTATCCCCTCCCGGTTGTAGAGTTAACACAGTCCATGGAAATGGCACTTAAAATATAGTTCTTCACCTAAAGTTCTTCCTCTTGTCTGGGTGTCACGTTTTTAGTGGCATGTTAAAATGCTCTCTAGCTGCTTTATGAGACCAAGCTTGGGAAAAGGAGAGTGGGGCCCAGGAGGTATGAGAGGCCCTGGCTGCAGCCCTTGGGAGGCTCAGGCAAGAGGCGCTCAAGGTCAAAGCCAGCATGGCTTCACAGTGAGCCTCTGTGTCAAAAACTAAATAGACAGAAAAGAGAAAAACATTGGATTTAATACAAAGTGCCCTGTAGAAGGCTGGGAAAACTCCAATCTATTACTTGAGTACTTTGAGGAAAATCTATACTGATTGCGTGCTGCTAAGAAACAGAAGAAGAAATAAGATTTTAAGAAAAGGAGGCGTTTTCTAAAACATTTTCCAATGAAAATTTAGATATAGAATGTAGAGGAGAAAATGTTAAGCCTCTGACCTGCCATCCCTCACACTACAGTCTTAGGCTGACCTATTAGTTACCTCCCATGACACAGGAGCTGGGCACGCTACAACCTTTGCTCTGGTTACCACAGAGGATGAAAGTGACGGGTTAATAATTAAATACATGGAGCTGGTGTTTGTAGCATGCTTCATGGGAATATTAAAAAGTTCAACAAAAAATGTCCAGTAACAATGAAAAGTAGGTTGAAATACCAAATACCACCATTTACTAAAAGGGAAAAAAAATCATTAAATATACCCAGTAACAGAAAAAAAAATCTTTCGATATAAGCATAGTTACACTAAAAAATTATTTCTTCTTATGGGAGCTGAGGGCTGGAAAGATAGCTCAGTGGTTAAGAGTACTTGCTGCTCTTACAGAGGACCCAGGTTCAGTTCCCAGCACCCATGCCAGGCGGCTCACAACCACCTGTAACTCCAGTTCCCAGGTATTCAACACCCACACACCCACATGCAGACATATACCCACATATAATTGAAAATAATAAAAATAAGCAGGGCAGTGGTGGCACATGCCTTTTATCTCAGCACTCAGGAAGCAGAGACAGGAGAATCTCTGTGAGTTCGAGGCCAGTCTGGTCTTCAGAGTGAGTTCCAGGATAGCCAAGGCTACACAGAGAAACCCTGTCTCAAAAAAAAACAAAAACAAATTAATAATAATAATTGTTTTTAAAAATTGATTCTTATACTCAAAGATCCCAAAGATATGTACATTGTTCCTTAATCTGTCCTACATTCAGAATCAAACCCAGCAAAGCATGGTTGCAGATCTGCAGGCCAGCCTGGGCTACACAGTGAGATGCTATCTCAAAAACAACAACAAAAACCAATTAGAAATAGCACTGGCTTCTGATTTTCTTGAAGTACTTCCCATTGCCTAGCACAGTATCTGGCATACAGTGGGTACTCAATATAGTTTTTTTATTGAATTTAGAAATTACTTCTAAATTAAATATTAAATTTAGAAGTTACTTCTATGCAAACAGGCAAACAGTCAGCAGAGGTTTGGAAACTGCATCCAGTTAAAGACACGTACTTTGTTGATTTAGTTCTCATGACAAGTTGTTCAGTGTAATGTGGTGATTTCTAACCCTCTGTTTATGACAGCTCCTAAAAGTGCACGGATAGTATTTGAGAGGGACTACTCTGGGAGTCTAATGGGGCTCTTACCATTAGAGGAAAGGCAGAGAACACGGCCCACAAACCTTAAGCTACTATCTACTAAATATACACGGATGGATGGATTGATGGATACTTTGAAATTCTTTATTTTGAGGTGCTGAAAGCCTCAAGCATGCTAGGTAAGTGCTCTACTACTGAGCTACATTCTAGCTATTTATTGTAGTTAAATGAATAAAGTAATGAAAAACTAATTACTAGTCATTTTGATTCAAGACATACTCTTAGAATTCATAGTCAACCAATAATAAAGAACAGCATATAAAATTTTCACTGTTGGATGTAAGGCTAAAATGTTATTTACAAAGATTAAATTTAGTAGGAACACACGCTGTCAAAACCAACATACATGATAAAAACTTCAAGCATTTATCCAAAGAAGTTCAAAGGAAAAGGCAATTTCCTTTGCTGGTTTCTTTGACAGTGGCAATTTGAAAGCCACATGACTGTAGACAGCAAGCTTTTAGCTTTGTATTTAATGGAGGAATGACTTCTAGAAGGACAGACTTTTCTGTCTTCTGTGTGTGTTTTTGAGACAAGTCCTCTACAGCCTGTAGTGGCCTCAAACTTGAGATCCAGCAAAGTCAATGTTTTTATAAACATGTACAGTCTAAGAATTTTCTACAAACATTCTTGATAAATTAATGCTGCTTTGTTTGGATTTTTGTAATACTTTTTTACAAACAGCTTTCTCTTAATTGGAAAAAAAAGTGAAATACCACCAAGTTCAGAGCATATGCGTGAAGCAGGACTATCTCTAAAATATCCCACTTTCTCACTCGGGCAGCGTAGACGTGGGATAAAGAACTGCGAGCTCTTGTGACTTTAAAGACCCCGAGTTAAAAAGAGAGCAGACAAGGGTTCCTACGTGATTAGGTGGGCCTGTCGCCTCGCACCCCACAACCCCTTTTGGCACAAAGCAAATCAAAAGGTAATCCCAGAGAAAACCAGAAAGTGTCCTTTTGGAACAATGTGTTTCCAACAGCAATACCACCCATTTCATATTCTCCTTAAATGAGAATATTTTAAACAAGACAAAAGTATTTCCCCACCTCAAATAAGGCCCTGTGAGGCCCAGTCATAACTGAAAACAAACAAAAAAATTAAAAATAACAAATCTGAAACATAATGTAAAGCCTTGAAGTTTCTTTTCTCTCTTCTTGTTTCGTTTTATAAGACTGTTAATTGTAGCCCTGACTAGCTTGATACTATGTAGCATATGCTAGCCTCAAACTCACAGCAATCCTCCTGCCTTGGCCTCCTGAATGTTGAGATTACAGTCATGCACCACCACGTCTAGAAACTGTTAACTGTTACACATCTGCCTTCAACTAAACAGTCTGCAAGCTGGTAACCTCCCTAGACAGAGGGAAAGAGTTTTACAGAACTCTGAAGAGAGGCAACAGTGCAGTCCAGAAGCAGCTCTGGGAGCCCATGGTTACACCAAGTTAAACTCTTCTGGGGACTACCAAAATGTGATGATTTGGCCAGGATGGCAACACACAACAAAGAAATAAACATGCAGCTCTCGGTGCTGCTAAAGCAAGCCCAGCATGATATCTTTCAACATTAGGAAGGGGCAAATAAAGAGCCATTCTGATTTAACTCAGGCGCCTCCCTCTTTAGGCCTAGCAAGACAGAATTACAGCAGCCTGACGAGGGGAAAAAATAAAAACGTCTGCCAAGATTCAGGACTTAGTTCCTAAAGAAACAAATCCTTTAACTCCACGAAAACCTTTATGTCATAAATGTAGCAGCTACCTGGACCTGGGGTGGCTTTTCTCCATGCTCCTGGTTCTCCCTCACTGGATGCTCGGACAGCTTCTGCAGGTATGCAGTTACTGCCTGGGTGTCGGGGTATGAGGGAGCTGCTCTGGCTGAAGACACTTCGGCCGTCCCCTCGAGGTTCTGCTGAGAGGAAACGGCATTGCCACTTGTGGTCTGCACAGCTCCCACACTCGGGTCAGCTTCTACCGGAGTGTTCTCAAACACCTCCCCCTGCCCGTGCAGCGTCTCCGGCTCTGCGTGGGGGCTGGGGGCAGTGCTGACGTGATCTTCTGCTTGGGACTCGGACAGCGTCACCCCTAAAGGGCAGCAGTGGCTGTCTGAGATTATCACATGGTCCTCTTTGTCTGTCATGGTGATGAGCAGCTGGCTGCACTGGATGCATCTCTCTGGGACTGGCTTCAGGTCCTGCGGGGGGAGGCACTGTACAAGTGCCAGGCTGTGGAACGCGCCGCAGGCGACCTGGAGCACCACCCGGCCGGCAAGGTGCTCCACCTTTTGAGGCTTTGTCACTGGGAAGGTGGTGGTGATGAGACCCAGCTGACAGCCGGTGCCCCATGCCCAGATCTCTCTGCTGATCGACAGTGCCAGTGTGTGTTCCTCGCCACATGCCAACTGCAGAATCCTCACTGCCAACAAAGGGCTGGTCTCCGAGTCAGAGATGCTGACGGGACTCGGCTCGGGCACAGACCGCTGATTAGCAACTGCACACTGGCCAGCCGCGTTCTCCCCCCACATGTACACCGCCCCGCTTTCTGTCACCGCTCCACTGTGGAAGCTCCCCGCCGCCACCGAAACAACACGATGCCCAACCAAGGTACTTTCTAGAAGAGGGCTGCTTGGACAAATGTCCGCTGATTCGCTTTTCCAGGGAAGGGTCCCAAAGCTGTAGACCTCACCATCTAAGGTTCGAAAGAGGAAGAGGAGAGGTTAGGGAACTAACTGGACACTTCATCAGCAAAAAACCTTCAGAAGCATGTCATAAAGACCTGGGACAGGGCAGAGCATTTCTGCTCTTCCCATCTTCTGGTATTATGGATAGTAGTGAGAACACAAGGTAAGGTACACGGTCCACTATTAACAGCCAGCATCATAAGCCACTAAAGAGTAGCCAGCAAGCACTGAACCAAAATTACACTGTGTGCCATCTCCTCACCTGGAAAACACAACTATGGAGCATGGCACATGCCATGAGATCAAAGTTTTCTCTTTTCTTCTTTTGCTAGAGATTGAACCCAGGGCCTTTCATGCTAAGCATGTACTCTACCATTGAGCTCCATATATCCCCAGCAGAGAAGAATCTGCATTCTTTTTGTAACTTGAACACTTAATAACATGGTGTTGCTTAAACATGAGAACAAGAGAAGCGTTCCCTCAACAACTGTCCCAGCTTTCGTGAGACAGGGTCTCCCTCTGCAACCTAGACTGGCTTGGAGCTAACCGTGCAGCCCTGGCTAGCCTCAACCTCATGGCAATCCTCCTGTTTCAGCCTCCTAAATGAGCTACCACACTTGGCTACAAGTGTAGATTGTTTTTCTATTAAATATATTATTATTGGTGTGTATGTGAGATGTGGGGGAGCTCATTCCACACCCCAAGGGGCTGCTCCTCTCCTACTTTCATGTGAGTCAGGAGACCAAACTCAGGGCATCAGGCTTGGGTGCCAAGTGTCTTTACCTACTGAGCCATCTCACGGCCTGACTCTAGATTTTAAAGGTGCCATGTTAATGGAAGGGTTCCGAATATCTTTTTTTTTTTTTTTTTTTTTTCCAAGACAGGGTTTCTCTATGTAACTATCCTGGCTGTCCTGGAACTCGCTTTGTAGACCAGGATGGCCTCGAACTCACTGAGATCCACCTGCCTCTGCTTCTCAAGTGCTGGGATTAAAGGCGTGTGCCACCACCACCTGGCATTTCCAAATATCTTTCTAAAAGGTTTTCAGGTATTTAATTAACATATTCCAAATATCTTATTTTAACAAAGGCTAGTTCTTTTTTTTTTTTTTTTTTTGGTTTTTCGAGACAGGGTTTCTCTGTGTAGCTTTGCAACAAAGGCTAGTTCTATAGCTCAGTGCTAGAGATTTTGCTTAGCATACATGAGGTCCCAGGTTCAATCTGCAGTACTGCCAAAAGGAGAAAGAAAAAGACCACCAGATTCTCCCATACATTCTTGAGAATTATACATTTTGAGATCCATAATATAGATATTAAACTTATAGTTCACTGTAGCTGGAGTTTTCCTGCCTGGCCCACAGTCAGGATAAATCTCTCTCACCTGCCAGTCCCACAGCCTCTCAGACCCGACCAAGTAAACACAGAGACTTATATTGGTTACAAACTGTATGGCCGTGGCAGGCTTCTTGCTAACTGTTCTTACAGCTTAAATTAATCCATTTCTATAAATCTATACCTTGCCACATGGCTCGTGGCTTACCAGCATCTTCACATGCTGTTTGTCATCGTGGCGGCTGGCAGTGTCTCTGACTCAGCCTTCCACTTCCCGGCTTTATTCTCCTCCTTGTCCCGCCTACACTTCCTGCCTAGCCAATGGCCAATCAGTGTTTTATTTATTGACTAATTAGCAACACATGTGACATACAGAACATCCCACAGCAGTTCACATTTTTTCAAATAAGTATTTGAAAATCCTTAATTCCTAAAATCTTAATATAATACATAACACAATAAAAGCAATATAATAACCCACTAGAAAGAACTCTTATATGCTCATGTTTATTTCATAACACCTCTAAATCCAGGTTTAAGCTGTTTCCTAGAGTTTTCTTCTCTTAGCTCCCACAATGAAACAGTATTAATATTTAAATGTGGACTAACAGAAATTTAAAATTAGACATCGATGGAAATCTTGACCCAAATCAACCTTTCTATGACTAGGGTGGTAAGCTGGCATCAAGATCTGAGTGATCTACTTCAGATGCTCAGAGCTGCCTTTTCCCACCACGGAGTGCTGTACTGAGATTCCATGGCCCGTGGTTACGGGGCAGGAGAGGAAGGCTCTGACCAGATGGAGTTCAGCTGGGATTCTGCACTCACTTCCTTGATCATCAGTGAATCACTGAGTGGTGGCCTGAGGTACTGGTTACACGGGAATTCTCGGGTAATAAGCCCCAGCTCTCACTGGCATTACTGTTCTGATATGCGAAAACAGTCTATGTAGGTTACTTATGTGTTGACTACTATAAAATTTAAGAACTACAATTCTCCCTTTTGTTCAAGTCAACAGAATGTCTTAAATTTACAAATAAATGTGGGGGGTTTTTGTAAAATGAGTTGCGATATAATTTGAGAACAAGAGGGTTCAAGTTGCAGCGCAGCTCAGAAAGGCCCCGCAGTGGTCAGGAACCCTCTCCTGACCCAGCACAGGCACGAGGAGCAGGGCCTCTGACACATACATACCTTCAGTCAGAAGAACTCCATGCTTCACCCCCAGGGCTGCCTGAAGGACAGTCTTTCCTCCCCAGCCTGGCAACCTCTCTGGTGTTAGAGCAAAGGATCCTGCCTGCCAGACATGGACCAGGCCTCTTTCTTTGGATCCTTCTGCCTCTGTTGAGCTACAAACATTCAAAAAGAAAAAAATCATAACAGTTATCCTCACAACTCAAAGCTGTTCTCTCCTCCCTCAATAATTCTCCAGACACTACTTTCCTTCTGTAGGTCTGTTTATGTATTGGGGGAGGTGGGGCTGTGAATCTGAGATTGTACCTTCTACCAGCACAGATGCAGGGATGGCTGGGTCACGTGGTTTAATTAGCATTTGCTTTACACTTTGGTTATGTATGACACCTGGGCCAAGATAATACAACTAGGCTAGGAGATAATCTAAACCCGCAAATTACCGGTCTCTAAGCAATAAATAAGGCCTCAGACATTTTTATGTTTAATGATTTGGCAGCACAAAATTTCTAATTTGCTGAGAGAGGAAGTGAAACTTTCATTTTATGTTGACTTTAAGTCTAACTGCTATTTACATTTGCTCATGGTGCTGGGGACTGAACCCGCGGCCTTGCACATAACAGGCAAGCACCATGTAACTATCCTCAGCCCACTGCTATTTAAAGTTTTTAAATATTACAATGTGTATCTGGCATGTACTTGAACATATAAACAGAGTACAAATGTGTTAATTCTATACATGTATGTATGTTAATGGTCAGGGTAACCATTATATTCCTCACTTTAAATATAAATTATTTCTTTGTATTTGGGGCATTCAAAATCCTCTCTACGAGCTATATGGGACTACACAGAATTGAGTGTGGCAGTACTCGACTGCAATCCCAGCACTCGGGAGGCTGGGTAGAAGCCTTCTGAGTTGGAGAACAGTCTGAGCTAAATGTCAGTCTGAGCTACAGAGTGAGGCTCAAAAAAAAGAGAGAGAGAAATCATTACTACCTATTGTTCACCCTATAGTCTGACAGAACATTCTAAGGTATTCTTTCCACACAAAGGCACCCGATATACATTAACCACATCCATTCTTCCCATGTTCTGACAACTGCTCTTCTGCCCTCTAGCTTCAAGAGATCAACTTTCCACCTTCCACACGTAAGTAACGAGAGGCAGTATGTGTCTTTCTATGCCTGATCTACTTCAACAAATGCCCACGCATGTGGCTGCAAATGACAAGATTTCATTCTTCGTTATGGCTCAATACAGGCCACTGACAGTACACACCACTGTTTAACCCATCAATGGATACCTAAGTTGACGCCATAGTTTGCCTACTATCAGAGGAGTACATATTTCTTTTCAAGATATGGATGTCCTTCCCTTTGGATACAAGCCCCATAGTGAGACGGCTGGATCATGTGGGAACTCCACTGGGGGCAGGGTTTACAGGGGTTTGCTTTTTGAAACAGGGTCTCACTATGTAGCCAGGCTCACTTCAAACTCTCACACCTCAAGCCTTAACCTCTCATGTGGTGGGACAAGTGTATACCACCACATCTGCCTATTTCAAGTTTTGGGGGAACTTCTATGATTTTCCATTATTTAGATTTTTTTAAGAATCAAATTTGTAACTGACAACAGTCCTTTATACTTTCCTTATACTGTTAAGAAGGAATCCCCTGCCCCCCTGAAACAGGGTCTCACTGTGTAACAGCTCTGTAGACTAGGCTGGCCCTGAACTCACAGAGATCTGCCTGCCTCTGCCTCCCGAGTGATAGGACTCATGATGTGTGCCAGCACACCCAGCTACACTGGTGTTTTTGTTTACTTGTTTCTAGAAAACACAGATTCTTCTACTTTAGTGGAAACAGAAAAGTTTTTTAAAATGTCTCTCCTTTTGCTAAACAACACTCCCTTAAATTATAATTGGGCTTAACAAGCTATGGAAGGAAAGCCACAATTTAACCTTCTTTTGAAATATCTTCTGTGGGTAGTTTTCTAAGGAAAGATTAAAACAAAATTGATTGTACAAAAGAATGTCCATAAGAGTTGTAAGATAATGAAGACCCTTTATAAGCATAAGAAACTAACAAAGCTTTTCTCTAATCACCTTTATTCAAATGATTTTGTCTCTTTACCTACCAATTACAAATGCAAACATGTGCTCCCACTTAATACCACTGAGAAGAAAACCAAACTAAACATTACTTACAACTATGTGGATTTGTCTGCAGGGGAGAAGAAAATGATTTTACCTTCTCTTCTTTGAGTCCATCGGTCAGGAGGAACACTCCATCACCAAATCATTCCCTTCGCAAAAGTTCTATCAAGACCTAAATAGAAAACACTGTTTAGGACACACTAAAACACTAAATAGGAATCACAGAGTAGTGGAAGAATATTTGAATACTCTGCCTTTATCCCTTCAAAAGGAGAGTGGAGGGAGGGCAGGCCTCTAACAAGTGTCCGCTCACTGAGTAATAAATATTCAGAGAAACTATTCCAACTATTTCAGAGCCTGCCTACTCAAAGTCAAATATCAAGTCTGAGCCTGCCCACTGAGCTTATAAAATGCCTGCTGACCATCAAAGGAACAGCACAGAAGAAAAGGAAGCCTGCATGAAGCTGAACTCCTCCAGGCAATGGATTTTTCAGTTTTAAAAATTACTATAAAGGAGGTAATTCAATCTGCAAATTCACTACAAAAATTACATACAGATTGTGGTAGTTTGAATGAGAAGCGCCCCCATCTATTTGAATACTTGGTCCCCAGTTGGTGGAACTGTTTGGGAAGGACGAGGGGGCGTGGCTTTGTTGGACCATTCCCAGTGCGCTCTCTGCCTCTGCTTGCAGTGCCCGAGCTCTCGGCTGCTGCTGCCACTTTCCCTTTGCTCTGTCATGGTGAATTCTAACCCCATTTAATACTACGGGGCTAAACACTTTCTTTTATAAGTTGCTGTAGTCATGGTGTTTTATTGCAGCAACAGAAATGTAACTAATACACATATTAAGGTTACTTTTTAAGTACTTCTGGGACGCATAAAAATTTAAATTCCAACTGGGAAAGATTTTTTAAAATCTCAGTAATATATCACATCCAACTCATTTTAATTTTCAGTAATGAACAAAAAATGTTAATTATCAGATTACTTTGTGTGTTTACTTAAAATACAACATTTTCCATTTATTGGAACTTATGTGGTACTTTCCCCAAATCAATTTCAATTCAAAACTAACATGCTTCAAACCTGAAAAGGCTAGGAGAAATCTGGATTTGAAATGAGAGGTTTCTAGGCCCAGCACTTGCCCTTTGATCTGGACAGTCTAAGAGTACTAGTATTACAGAAGCCCTTTACCCTAACCGATCACCAGCTCAGAGTCTCTGTAACTTTACTTGTGGCCCAGCACGCTAACTGGAGGAGGCACTGTCTGCCAGGCCCCTGTGCCACAAGCTGAGCGCTCACCAGAGCTCAGTGCACCTTCTTTCCAACACAGCTGCCCACGGTGCCTAGAATGCCAGGGATGCAGTTTAACTAGGTATGGCAGGGCTCTTGTTCCTACAAAACCTGGAGTTCTAAGCTGTGGAGAGACTTCATAAGGACCAGACACACACACACACACACACACACACACACACACACACACACACACACACCATGTTGAACTGGTAAGAGAAAGACCAGAAAAAAAAGGGATCTTTTTTTTTTTTTTTTTTTGGTTTTTCGAGACAGGGTTTCTCTGTGTAGCTTTGCGCCTTTCCTGGAACTCACTTGGTAGCCCAGGCTGGCCTCGAACTCACAGAGATCCGCCTGGCTCTGCCTCCCGAGTGCTGGGATTAAAGGCGTGTGCCACCACCGCCCAGCTAAAAAAAGGATCTTAAGTTCCCATTTTAGTTTAAAAAAACTAAACCTGTTGGGGATGCAGTTGAGTGGTAAGAGCACTTAGCACATACTGACTCTGGATTCGTCCCCAATATTCCCCCCAAGGAATAAAATAAAATACAATCCTCCACCCAGAATCCAGGCATAGTAGCAACTGACCATAATCTCAGCTCTCAGGAAGCTGAGGCAGGAGTTCAAAGTTCAAAGCCAAGCTGGGAGTTGCGGCACACATCTGTGATCCTAGCACTTAGAGGGTGGAGCTAGATTATCCTGAGTTCAAGGCTAGCCTGGGCTACATGAACACTAGCTCTTAACCAGTGAGCCATCTCTCTTGCTCTCAAAACTCAGGGTTTTATATTGAATGATTTTATGTTGAACGTATGGGGAAGCTATCCCAGAGTTTTAAACAGAGAGATGACATGATCTGGTTTTCATTTAGCTAATAAACGGAAATGGCTACGGCGTGGCTGCAAAAAGACTGGTAAAGAATCTACTATGGTTATCCAAGACAATGGAATACAACCTCAATAAATAAGTAATTAGTAATCAACAAGGAAAAAGTTCAAGGTTAACTGGGTACACCACAAACCACTGTCTCAAAATATAACAACAAAAATCATTCAATGGAAAAGAGCTAAATAAAGATTAATGTACAAAAATCACAGCCCATTAGTTTAAAAAATCAATGTTTAAACAAAAAAAAGAAGAAAAACAAGCAAAGGAAATGTTGAATGAGTTTCAATTTAAAAATTCATGTTTTTAAAGGCACCAAAATTCATAAAAAATACAAGCAATGAAGCCCTATTTCTGTAGGCCTTATAATACTGGGACTAAATTTACAATTTTCTGCAGAGGGGATGGCATGGTCACTGCTCGGCAAACAACCCACACTGGCAGGGCCCTCTCAGTCCATCTGTTTATTCCAGACTGCCTGGAGTTCTCACTACTTCCCATCTGTGTATCCGGAGGAAATTACTTTCTACTTTGTAAGAGCTTAATTTAGAATGGGTTTGGATCCTTCAAAGTTGGATGAAAGGTACTGTATAAACAGAAGGTAAATCTAAATAAACATAATGTTATTTGATAAACAGAACTATTAACTGCTACTAACTCTGCTGGTGACGGTAACTAGCTTTAGTAAGACGTCCATTTCATGGTGTGCAATGAAACGCTGGAGCTGGACATACTCTGTGCTCATCTGTAGAGATCAAGGAGTGAGGGGCTGGAGCAATACTCTGTGCTCATCTGTAGAGATCAAGGAGTGAGGGGCTGGAGCAATGGCTCAGTGGCTGCTCTTCCAAAGGACCCAGGTTCTATCCCCATCCGCACATTGGGTTCAGAACCATCTGTAACTCCAGTTCCAGGGGATCTGACTTCCTCTTCCGGCCTCCACTGGCACCAGGCACATAAATGGCGCACAGACATACAAGCAGGCAAAATATGCACATAAAATACAATAATAACAAAACTTTAGCCAGGCGGTGGCGCACGCCTTTAATCCCAGCACTCGGGAGGCAGAGGCAGGCAGATCTTTGTAAGTTCGAGGCCAGCCTGGTCTACAGAGCGAGATCTAGGAAAGGCGCAAAGCTACACAGAGAAACCCTGTCTTGAAAAACCAAAAACAAAACAAAACAAAAAAAAAGATCAAGGAGTGTACTTCTGATTACAACACCTAGCAGGAGCCGGAGGACCCTTCTAGGAGCCACATCTCATTTCCTGAAGTAAATTCACCACATCAAGACCGAATTTTGTCCTGTTGCCCGACAACCAAAACTACCGTAAACTATGACCCCAGCTATCAGGAAGCTGAGGCGGTAGAACTGCCATGGGTTCAAGGCCACCCTGGGCTACAACAGTGAGTCCCAGTCTGGCCTGACTATGGTATAAGAAGCTGTCTCAAAAAAGAAGGGGCGAAAAAAAGTAAAAATATCCAAAAAAAATAAATAAAAAAAAAAGGGGGGGGGAGGCTGGTGAGGCGGCTCTGCAGTTAAGGACAAGTACTTGCACAGGAAATTCAAGGCTATCCTCAGCTACCAAAAGAGTGTGAGGATAGCCTGGGTTACAAGAGACCCTCTCTCTCCCTCAAAAGGGCGGGGGGAGAAAACTATTTTATAGACATTTTACTTTATTAATACTGTTGTAGAAACATTTCCTTTCTTTGTTTCTTTTTTAAAGATTTATTTATTATGTATACAGTGTTCTGCCTGCATGTATGTCTGCAGGCCAGAAGACGCCAGATCTCATTACAGATGGTTGTGAGCCACCATGTGGTTGCTGGGAATTGAACTCAGAACCTCTGGAAGAGTAGTCAGTGCTCTTAACCTCTGAGCCATCTCTCCAACACCTGTTTCTTTTTTTTAATATGGTCTTTCTATGTAGCCCAAGCTAGCCTCAAAATGGTGAGCTCCTCCCTCAACTCCCCAAGTACTAATTATAGGTGTGCACCCCAACACCGGGCTTCATTTTGTTACAATAGCTTTAAGACATTTGATGCTTTTCAGGAAGACATGTCTGCCTGAAAATCAAATAGAACAATGAAAAAAAAGAGAATACTGGGAGCTGGAGAGATGGCTCAGAGGACTGAGCACTGACTGATCTTCCAGAGGTCCTGAGTTCAATTCCCAGCACCCACATGGTGGCTCACAACCATCTATAATGAGATCTGGCGTCTTCTGGCCTGCAGACATACATACAGATGGAACACTGTATACATAATAAATAAATACAAGAGAGAGAGAGAGAGAGAGAGAGAGAGAGAGAGAGAGAGAGAGAGAACACTGCAGGAGAATACCACGGTCCAAAGCTCACATGCTGAGGGACATATTTACCAACTCCATTAACACCTCTCCTCAATTATGAATTAACACAGAAAAAGGGGTAAGCCAAAAAAAAAAAAAAAAGTTGCTTTTTTTTTTGGTTTTTTTTTTTTTTTTTAAATGTTTCTACAATTGCTTCTCCATTCACACAGCATTGAAGTTGGTGAAGATGGCCCAGCTGGGGGGCTCCTCAGAGACAGCTGTCCCTGGGTGAAGGCTAAGGTCCTGACAGCTAAAGCACCCTGCTGCCTTTCTTGTGTTAACAGCACCTTCCTCCACTGACCTGCGTCCTGTATTAACTCACTGATAAAGACGCTGTCTAAACAGTTCTCACGTGAGTCAGAGACGGTGGAGTCCACTTCCCTTCAAGGCCTTTCTTTCCACACACCAACAGAATCTCCGTAACACAGGCAACCTAGCCTCTAGTAGTTCCACTTGTTAAGTTCCAGGCGCCAAAGGCCAAAGCTAGACTCACTTTAGAGCACACCACTCTGCAAGCTATTAATTATCTCCTTCACAGGAAGAGGACTCAACCCCCAGATGACACATTAAAATAAGAGCAAACCTTGGATCTTACCAAAGGGAAGCCACTTTTAGATCCCACTGGATGCACACCTTCCTGTGAGGGAAAAACGAGCTGTGTGTAGTTAAAGATGCTGTTTTAATATCAGGATCTGGGAATGCTCTAAAACGAATACGGCCCAGTGTCCTAATCATTGCTAACAAAGAGCTACAAGCCACGATGGTGTGGTACATGCCTATAATCCCACAACTGGGGAGGCTAAGACAGGAGGATTGCTTTGAGTTTGAGCCTAGCTTGGGGAATAATGCAGATTCTGTCTTTAAAAAGGAGAGCAATGAACCATCTGTATTTCCATAAATAATATCAGAACCAGAAACCCAAAGTCCGAAGCTCTGAAAGCTGTTCTCACAGCAAAGTCCAATCTGACCTCGATTAAGTCAGCTGTAAAAGCCTACCGGAAGCAACGAGGGAGTTGTTATTTTGTCCCTCTAGGGCAAATACTGCCCTGCACCTCCTGGTGCAGAAATATCAATATGATTAGAGGCTGGCACAGACCCCAGGGGAGGTGCCACATGATACACAGTTTACACACCTGTTCAGGAGAGAAAAATCTCAGCTTCAAAACATATGCCTAATAACAGTTCCAAGTAAGGGGCTTGGAACCTGAATTCTTTAAAAAAAAAAAAAAATCACTGTAATTTTTAGTCTGTCTCCCAACTCTTAACTTCTTATAGGCTTCATTCTGCTTCGTCAGTGTGCTTGCTTCTTATTTGGGGTGGGGAGGGGAAGGTGGGTAGATGAAGGCTTACATGTTGCCCTGGCCAGTTTCAAACTCTTGAGCTGAAGTGATCCCTACAGCCGATAGCTTTCTACAGCGAAGACAGTATCCTCAAGACATTAAGAAAGCTAATGTGTTCTCTCTCCCTTGCCCTTCCTTCTCTTCCCAACCTGTTTTTTCAGGCAGTCTCACTATGTAGCCCTAGTTGGCCTAGAACTGACTGTGTAGTCCAGGCTATTCTCACATCTGAAGAAGCAATTCTTGTCTCTGCCCAGAGAGTACTGAGAGTACAAGAACGTGCCACCATACCATGCTACTTCTCTCTTCACATTGGTTTAGAATGGGTCATTGGGACCGGGAATATAATTCGGAAGTAGAACACTTGTCTAACAAGTCTGAGGCCATGGGTGTGATCCCAAGCCCTGCAAAGGGTGTTTTGATGAAATTAATAGCAATGGCTGGGCGGTGGTGGCACACACCTTTAATCCCAGCACTCGGGAGGCAGAGGCAGGCGGATCTCTGTGAGTTCAAGGCCAGCCTGGTCTACAGAGCGAGATCCAGGTCTCGAGAAAAAAAAAAAGAAAGAAGACAAGCAAATTATTTATATATATGTATATATACATATACATATATATACATATATACCCATATATATGTATATATACATATACATATACATACATATATACACATATATATATATGCAGTAATGAAGTTACAAACATAACGATAATTAGTAATTAAAACTGAACAGGACCAGCAAGACAGCTCAGTGGATAAACTTGCCACCAAACCTGATGACCTGAGTTCAATCCCTGGGACCCACAAGGTGAAAAGAAAACTGGCCCCCCAGAGCTGTCCTCTGACCTGCATATGCTCAGCGTGAGCACACCCACACACGTGAGTAAGTAACATATGTAACAAATTTTAAAAATGACTACACCTTAAGAGAGGAAGGTAAACTGGGCACGGTGACACACTCCTTTAATCCCAGCACATGGAAGGCAGAGATCGGCAGATCCAAAGTCAAGACCAGCCACAGCTATAGCAAGTTACAAGCCGCCCTGGGCTACACGGGACTCTTGACCTTGTTTCAAAAAAAAAAAAATTACAACCAGAAACAGGAAAGCAATAAACTATGAAAGGAATTTACAGATTACCTAGTGGCATTAGTGGCTTGAATACAAAATTACTAGATTTTCAAGTAGCCATCCACGATTTGTTTCTTTTTTTGTCTACACAGGTGAAGTAGAGTTAGAACTTCACACTGTAGTCCAGGTTGCTGTGAACTCTGCAATCTTTCTGTCTCAATCTTGTAAATCCCGAGATTACATGTATGAGCCACTATACCTGACTAGTGTTTTCCTTCTGAAGGCTGAGTCAGTTACAATTTGTTATAATCTAACAAACCAGAGTTCACACCATGAGTCTGAGTCCCTTACAATTTGTTATAATCTAACAAACCAGAGTTCACACCGTGGACACAGTAACTAGTTATTTAAGAGACTCTGGGATGTTACACAGGTAAAATACGTAGTAATTATTTGCTCCTGGACTCTAGGTCACTATGCTGACATGTGGATTAAGGCATGCACTTCTTGCCACTGACACCTTTACCAGGCATGCAAGGCTGAGGACAGCTCACCTGCAAGAACTGACATGCTGATCAACTGGAACTGTCCCGGCCACTGCAAACGCTAACAATCTTGACCCAGAGTAAGGGAACTCGGTGAATTAATGCACTGAGTGAATCCAGCAGCCTAGCTTAGAAAGCTACTTATTACTTCTAATTTTGACCCATCCTGGAGGTCAGAAAGCATGACTTTTTTATGCCACACTAACCACTACAAACAAGCTGACTGTATTTAAAGGAGAACCTAAATGGAAGACACAGCCTTTGATCTGAAGTTGCAGGGAGCTGTCCTAATACTCAGTTTAGTCTTCTTTCCCCCTTTTCCTAACTTTTTAAACATTTATTTATTTAGTGTGTGTGTGAGCACGTGTGTGCATGCGTACATACGTGTGTGTGTGTGTGTGTGTGTGTGTGTGTGTGTGTGTGTGTGTTTTGCATGGAGATCAGAGGACAAATTTTGGGAGTCAGTTCTCCGCCCATCGCCTGGGTCAAGGGGACTGAACGAATGTGGTCAGGTTTGGTTCCTTTCCCCTGAGCCCCTCCCTACAGCCAGCCTTTCCTTCAGAGGCTTGCAGCTTTAACCCAGACCTAGCAAAACTCCTGTGAGAAGTAAGGGTATGTGGCCACAACACAAGACATGCCCAGGAACGCTCATTTAGTTCCTTTCTGTATCTACTGCACAGTTTTAAAACCTGGGTTTTCCAAAACTAGTAAAACTCCCAGAAAATATTTTATAATATTGCCATGACAATAAGAAGCATAAGTTGTTTTGGAATTTGATGTGTAATTGTTAGAATTATAATATCTCAGGATAATGCATTTACTAACTAATGTAACCAATTCAAAAGAAAGTGCTCATGACCTCATGACCACATAAAACTTCGATAGCTTCCTAAGTCAGTCTATATGCAAATTCCCCCACAGCGCTCCTGGCACTTTAAGAGTTCAGGATGGGTTTATGCTCGACTTTGCCAAGAATCCCTAGCATTCTGCCTCCTCTGTAGCCTTTACACAGGGCTCACTCCTTCTTCCCTGACACGAGAAAGCACTTCCCAGGACACGGGTCTGTTGCTCCGCACAGAGGTGCTGTCCTGGCCCATCCCTGTCTCCCTACAGGGAGACAAGAGCTGCTTCAGACTCTACTGCTCTGAAGCCACAAAGTAAAGCATGTGAGGAAAGCACCTGATCACAGATTTAAAAAATGTAAAGTGCAGTTTCACGAACCGTCTTAGCCATACATAAAAATAAACATCAAACCTATGTCCTCACCACGTGGTTTTTAACAGATAATAACATATTTCAAATTTGCTTCACTCCACAGCCCAGGGTGACCTTGAACTTGCAATTCTGTTTCAGCCTCCCAGGTATGTGCCACTGCCCAGTTAGCTCCTTTTCACAGTAGAAGGTTACACATGAAGCTGAAGGC
Organism: Peromyscus eremicus; assembly: GCF_949786415.1. Taxonomy (NCBI): domain Eukaryota; kingdom Metazoa; phylum Chordata; class Mammalia; order Rodentia; family Cricetidae; genus Peromyscus; species Peromyscus eremicus. The sequence goes on along the minus strand of NC_081429.1, from coordinate 51,362,947 downwards.
AGTTACCCACCATCTCTAAAAATACAGCTCTTGTTCATGAATACAGTTATGTACTCTCATTAGCTATATACAGAGAAGTAAATAATGCTACTGTTTTCGAACTAAACATAAACATATCTTACTGTATGTAAATACCCTTTGGCATGTACTTCTTTCACTCAATATAATGTCCTTAAGGTAAGTATAGACCTAGTTAACTCACTTTTTTATTAGGGGATAAGTACATTCAACTGCATGGATAAACCAGTTTATCTATTTTCCTATTGGTGTACAGTCAGATTGTGCTGCTTTATTACTATTTTAAAGAGTTCTATCATCATTCTTGTTACATGTTTGTTCATGAGCAACTGGCTCAGTAATATTTAGATGGTAGAAGAAAAAATACTGGAGTAAACGTTACCCAGATGCCATCATTCAGTCAGAGCCACAACCAACATCTTTTTTTTTTTTTTTAATGTGTAGCCCAGGCTGGCCTCGAACTTGTGATCCTCCTGCCTCTGCCCCCTTCAACAAATCCTACCGGCGTGCGCCACCACAACCAGCTACAACCAACATCTTAACACAGGGGTCATGTACACAAGGAACTGCGGATGATCCAGAAGAAAATATTTATAAATACTTGATAATTAAGAGGAAGATGAGTTGGTCAATTTGTGGACATAAAGAGACTAAAGCTTCTCAACGTATAACTCACTGGCAGCAAAATGAACTGCTAAAAATCCCATCTTTGACTTATAAGGTTGAAAAACAACCTGTATCTTCTTCAGACTTAAAAGAATTATATAATCGCTTGAGAAAGTTCCGAATAACTCACTGATGTAGCTGTTTTTCAGCCAGGCACGGTGCTGCATGCTCCCAGTCCTACCGCACGGAAGGTTGAGGCAAGAAGATCATGAGTCTAGGCCAACCTGGACTACAGAGCCAAAAACAAAACAAAATCGAACAAAAGGCATAAGCTAAACACACCACCATCATCACAGATCCGGAGGAATCAGGGTTCAGACAGGAAAATGAGGGCAGCACCAAGAGAACAACCTCATGCTGTCCTGTCTTATTTGTATAGTGCTGGCTACCAAGATTTTCTTAAGGACTGACATTAAAAGCTGCCACTTTTTTATTACTTAAAAAAAAAAGAATTGTTTGGTAATTAATGGGAAAGGGTTAGAAGTTAAAAACAAACAAACAAACAAAAAAAACCCTTCTAAACATAGAAAGGCCAGGCTGAGGAGACTGTTCACTAGGTAAGATGCTGGCTCACAGGCCTGAGCGCCCGTTTGGATCCCCACCATCCAGGTAAAAGCCAGGTCAGCAGCCTGTGTCTGTAACCCCAGCTCTGGGGAGGTGTGGTGGGAGAAACAGCATGCCAGGGACCAGGAGCTTACTGGCTAGCCGGTCTAGCTGAAATAGTGAGCCCCAGAGTCATTGAGGGACCCCATTGCACACATAAGTAAGTAAAGGGAAGAGGGATGGCAGAAGACAGCAGATGGTGACCTTTAGCCTCTGTACGTGCGTACGTGCACATACACACACACACACACACACACACACACACACACACACACACACACAAATCCAAGCCAGGTGGGGTGCATATACCTATGATCCCAACACTTGGAGAGTGGAGGCAGAAGGATCAAGACCAAATATATGGGGTTAGCCGGGCAGTGGTGGCACACGCCTTTAATCCCAGTGCTTGAGAGGCAGAGGCAGGTGGATCTCTGTGAGTTCAAGGCCAGCCTGAACAGAGGGACAGGCTACAAAGCTACAAAGAAACTGTCTCATAAAACCAAAAAAAAAAAAAAAAAAAAAATGAGGCTATAAAGACTGCCAGATGGAAGGAAGGGAGGGAGGGAGGGAGGAGAAAGAAAGGAAAAAACAAAGAAGGGGAGGGAGGGAGGGAGGGAGGGAGGGAAAGAGAAAATCCTACCAAGAAAAAAATCTGTCTTTAATATAGTTGGAATCTGTGATAACCCTAATTCTGCAAAAGTTCTGAATGGAGCTACGGTCTGGAAGTCACTGAAGTGCTCAAAGCCCCTCCTCCCAGTGACGGCAACAGTTCAGATGCTATCAGAGCAGATGGGGACATCTGGACTGTCACCACCTACCTACCTTCCTCCCTCCTTGTTCAACTCACACTCACCAAGTCTCACGTTAACAGAGTTAAATCTGGGGATTAGGTAGAACAATCTACGAATGCTGTATTGCTTATACAGTTTGATGTCTCAAAAAATGACTTCTTGTCTTCCAAATTCCTATTGAAAAATGGTCTTCCAATCTCCAGGATTTCATGAGTCCATGAAATCATGCAGGCAGAGACCATCCATCCTTGGCCAAGCAGGATCCACAACCCTGCTCAGTATTAAGAAGCACTAGAAAGCTGGGCGGTGGTGGTGGTGGTGGTGGTGGTGGTGGTGGTGGTGGCGGTGGCGGCGGCGGCGGGCACTCGGAGGCAGAGCCAGGCAGATCTCTGTGAGTTTGAGGCCAGCCTGGGCTACAGAGAGTTCCAGGACAGGCTCCCAAGCTACAGAGAAGGTGAGAATGCTGCTTAGTTGGCAGAGTGCTTGCCTAGCACGGTGGGAGGAGACTCTGTCAGGTTGTCTCCTGAGCTCCATGTGCACTGGCAAACACAAGCATACACCATCAATAAATGTAATTTAAAAATGGTTAAAGCATAGACCTAGATATCCTCGGGCCTGCAGAAAGGATTCTTTTGACCTTTTTATATTCCAAACTACTAACCTACACGATGCACCATAAACCACTTTATAATCTCATTTACCAAAGAAAAGTTCTTTAAATAAAGTAAGCATATGGAAATGTATTTACTTAATTAAAA